>NC_134688.1:334615226-334922309 GCF_050947455.1 Rhinoderma darwinii | reverse complement strand
ATATGTGCGTACAGTATAAAGTGGTGTTATATGTGAGTAAATTATATAGCAGTATTATCACTGAGTACAGTATATAGTGAGGTATGTGTGTACAGTATATTGCAGTATTATATGTGTGTATAGTATATAGCTGTATTATATGTGTATAAAGTATACAGATATGTTATATGTGTATACAGTGTATAACAATATATATACATAGTTGTGTTATATGTATGTACAGTATATAGCTCTCTAAGTAGTTTATATGGGAAGCAATGTTAAGTAATTGATGTGGTTTGACATTGTTTGATAGATTAACACTTTCATACCTGGGTATATTTTTCCTATGGTGGTAGTATGGGAGGGGGCGCCAAAATAATACTGCACAGGGTGCCCTCTAGTCGGGCCTGGTTTCTTCACAAAAAAACCTGTCTATATGCTCAGTGGCGGATTAAGTAGACCATAGTCCCTAGGTTGTTACCCAAACTTGGTCCCCACTTCCGCACCGTAACTATTGTTAACACTACCTTTTTGTGCAAGCATTATCAAATGGGTGTTGCGATTCCCCTTGTCAAAGGGCTGTATCCCTACGTACTGACAGTCTCCAACCATCGCTGACAGTATCACACTGTGCAGGAACACATCCTCCTGACAAGGGGAACTGTCTATCAGTCCTGGACTGCACAAAGACTTTTTGTGAAATACAAGGATTTCCTATAATAAACATGTCAGGAGAGGTGACAGATTCTCTATAAATCTAGTGACTCGCAGTTGACGATTTCTCAGATTCCAGTACATTATTTTTCCTCTTTTCTTCTCCATCCGGTCCAGAGTTCATGACGACTTCTCCCGGCCATGACCTATTTCTGCAGAATTTGCCCCTCAGATGTCTTTGGCTCCTCGTTTTTCCAACATTTCCACACCTATAAACAAAAATAACATTATCATGGTGGCACAAACTGTGCCCTTAAATATAATACACTGTGCCCCTGAATAAAATAGTACCAAACACTGTGCCCTTGACTATAATTATACCATACAGTATACCCCTGAATATAATTGTGTCAAACTCTGTAAAGTAATGCACCACATACACAGTGCCCCCTGTACATAGTGCCACACACCTGTAGATAGCATCACACACAGCCCCTGTAGATATCACACATCCCCCTATAACTAGCGCCACACACAGCCCCCTGTAGATAGCGTCACATACACCCCCTGTAGATATCACACATCCACCTCTATCTAGCACCACACACATCCCGCCGTAGAGAGCTTTAGACACAGCCCCCTATAGATAGCATCACACAGCCCCCCGTAAAGAGCACCACACACAGCCCCGTATGGAAAGCAACACACAGCCCCCCTGTTGAGAGCGTAACACACAGCCCCCTGTAGATATCAAACATCCCCCTATATCTAGCACCACCCACATCCCGCTGTAGAGAGTGTTACACACAGCCCTCTATAGATAGTGCCACACAGCCCCCTGTAGAGAGCATCACACACAGCCCCCTATAGATAGCACCAAACAGCCCCCTGTAGAGAGCACCACACACAGCCCCCGCTGTAGAGAGCGCCACACAAAGCCCCCTATAGATAGCGCCACCCAGCCACCCTTGTAGAGTGCCACACACCTCCACTGTAGAGAGTGCCACACACATACCCCTTTGGATAGCACCACAAAGTCCTCCCCCTCTTGTAAATAGTGCCATACAGCCCCCTCCTTGAATATAGTACCACATAGTCCTCCTTGTATATAGTGCCACAAAGTCCCCCTTGTACATAGAGCGACACAGCCTCCCCCTGTATATAGTGCCACACAGACCCCCCTTGTATATAGCGCCACACAGCGCTCTCCCTTGTATATAGTGGCATACATCGCTTCCCCTTGTATATAGGGCCACACAGCACTTCCCCCTTGTATATAGGGGAACACAGCGCTCCCCATTGAATATAGTGTCACACAGCGCTCCCCCTTTGTATATAGGGCCACACAGCACTCCCCCTGCATATTGGGCCACACAGTGCTCTCCCCCTTGTATATAGTGTAACACAGTGCTCCCCTTTGTATATAGGGCCACACAGTGCTCCCCTCCCCCCTTGTATATAGTGCACACAGCGCTCCCCCTTGTATATAGGGCCGCACAGCGCTCCCCTCCCCCTTGTATATAGTGCACACAGCGCTCCCCCTTTGTATATAGGGCCACGCAGCACTCCCCTCCCCCTTGTATATAGGGCCACACAACGCTTCCCCCCCCATAAAAAAAGTATGTATTGTACTTACCTTACCCTGTTCCCGCTTTGACCACTCCGGCCGGACGCTTGCGCATCCTCTGGGCTGGACGCATGCGCAGACCGGCGTGTTGCAGTACATAATCACGCCCGCCTGCGCAGGGAGTCTTCCCAACGCCTTATAGGCTGCAGTCCTAACGTGGCCTGCAGCATATAATATTCATTTGTATCTGAGTCCTGAGGACTCAGATACAATTGAATGTGGCTGCCGCTAGCACCGAGGCCCCCTCCGGTGCTAGCGACGCCACCGGGCATGAGGGGGCCCGTGCGGTTATGTGCGGTTCGGGTGACCATGGCCCCCCTGGGAGCCTTAGGCCTTAGGCAGCCCCCCAAACCGCACTAATGATGATCCGCTAGTGTATATGCCCTATTATGGCATATGGATGTCATAAAGGGGGTCCGTATTTGCTTTAGAAGTTTGTTAAACGTTTAATTACCCTTTAAATAAAATGTAATGTTATGCCATTTTTTTTGTTTCTTTACAAAGTGCAGTAGTAGCCTTTATTACAGAATAATGTAGACACTTGTTAAAAGTTTGTGCATACTTGTTTTAGTTAATGCACCAAATACGGGCCTCCCACCATTTTTGCTCTTTTTCCCCCGAGTCTCTAAGAGGCAGATGAGTGAGAAAAAAGGGGACGAAGTCTAATTTTATTGCACTTACTCTGCGTTAGTGAGCTTCAAGAGAGTCTGCCTATCCAAGGGTAGAAAGTGACAAGGCTCAGTGATATGTCCGGTGCTAGCAACGCCATGCTGGGAGTTGCGGCCTGTAGGCTGGGACTTCTCTCCCACGTATGGCGGTTGCTGGGGCAGGTGCATGTCAGATGACCTTACCCAGGACAGGGATTTTACAGCCGCTTGACTGAATTTACCTAGGGATTATGTCTCTGATGTTTTGGGCACTCCACTACAGGGTTGGAGATGATCCTGTATTTCAGGCCATGCTTCCTGTGGAGAGATTCTTGGGGCACTGTATTTTTTTTACTCCCCCCTTTCTCCATGACTGCTGGTGTATATATGTGTATATATATATATTAATCATAATGATTTCAGTTTGTTTTTCAATACAATTGTACAGAAAAAGTTCTGAAATTATTCATTTTGTACTGATTTTTTCACATGACAAAAATCTGCCGTTTTAACAGGGGTGTGTAGATAGCACCATACACAGCCCCCTGTAGATAATGCCATACAGCCCCCCTGTAGATAACGCCATACAGTCCCCCCTGTAGATAACGCCATACAGCCCCCTCTGTAGATAGCGCCATACAGCCCTCTCTGTAGATAACGCCATACAGCCCTCTCTGTAGATAACACCATACAGACCCCCTCTGTAGATAACGCCATATAGCCCCCCCCCCAAAAAAAAATGGCCTATAGTGTGTCCTACAAAAGACATGCATCCCCTCTCCACAGGATATCCACAGGAGATACATGTGTGGCAGCGATAAGGAGAACGGGGGACCGAAAGTCCCCCGAAGTTCTCCATGACGAACCTCGGACTTCCGGCGTCTGCGCAGTTCAATAAAAAAGAAAGGAGCGCTGGTCACGCATGCGCACAAGCGCGACCGGTGCGCAAGTCATTTCCATGAAGCTGCCAACACAGACCCCGGAAGTCCGAGGTTTGTCATGGAGAACTTAGGGGGGACTTTCGGTCCCCCGTTCTCCTCATCGCTGGGCGTCCCAGCGATCCCACATGTATCCCCTATCCTGTGGACTGTGGATAGGGGATGCATGTCTTTTGTAGGAACAACCCCTTCAGTGGTGTCGCGCTGTAGCAGCCATAGCGGCTGCTAGCGGAGCCTGCGGCCATGGGATGGGGCCGTGCCGGCGGGTGGCATGGGCCCCCTCATGCTGCAGGCCCCGTAGAAGTCGCTACGGCTGCTATAGCGGTAGTTACGCCACTGCGTATAGGTTTGTACGGCGTAAAACTACAGCTCCCAGCATGGCCGGAACAATGGTAAGGATATGCTGGGAGATGCGGTTTCACAAAAAAAATCATACCACCATCATCTCGCTGCAGATCATACAGTGACTACAATACTGATTAGAGGCAGAATAAACATTTACATTAAGTGACTCACCGGTAACGTCTCAGATTCTAGTTCTTTTCTTCTCCCTCCGGTTCAGACATCTATGATGGATTTTTCCCAGCCATGACCCATTTCTGCAGTTTTCCGTTTAGATGTCTTCAGCTTCTCACTTTTAAAACATTTCTGCACCTATAAACAAAGTTAAAATTCTCAACACATCTAAATATAACTGTCACACACACACACCGTGCCCCCTGTAGATAGTGACCTACATAGAAGCCCCTGTAGATAGTGCCCACATATGGACTCCAGAGCTGCAAGGCAATAGTGCTAACCACTGAGCCACCGTGCTGCCCTACATATAGCTTCCCCCTATAGTTAGTGCTCCACGTATAGCCCACCTCTGTAGATAGTGTCTCACATATAGCTCCCCCTGTATATAGTGTCCCACATATAGCCCACCCCTGTAGACTGTGCACTACATATAGACCCCCCTGTAGATAGTGGCCCACATCCCCACATACAGACCTCCCCTGTATCTAGTGCCCCACATATAAACCCCCCTGTATATAATGGCCCACATATAGACCCCCCTGTATATAATGGCCCACATATAGAGCCCCCTGTATATAGTGGCCCACACCCTCACATATAGACCCCCCTGTAGCTACTGCCCCACATATAGACCCCCCTGTAGCTACTGCCCCACATATAGACCCCCCTATATATAATAGCCCACATATAGAGCCCCCTGTAGCTACTGCCCCACATATAGACCCCCCTGTAGCTACTGCCCCACATATAGACCCCCTATATATAATAGCCCACATATAGAGCCCCCTGTAGCTACTGCCCCACATATAGACCCACCTGTATATAATGGCCCACATATAGAGCCCCCTGTATACAGTGGCCCACACCCCCACATATAGACCCCCCTGTAGCTACTGCCCCACATATAGACCCCCCTGTAGCTACTGCCCCACATATAGACCCCCCTATATATAATAGCCCACATATAGAGCCCCCTGTATATAGTGGCCCACACCCCCACATATAGACCCCCCTGTAGCTACTGCCCCACATATAGACCCCCCTGTAGCTACTGCCCCACATATAGACCCCCCTATATATAATAGCCCACATATAGAGCCCCCTGTAGCTATTGCCCCACATATAGACCCCCCTGTAGCTACTGCCCCACATATAGACCCCCTATATATAATAGCCCACATATAGAGCCCCCTGTAGCTACTGCCCCACATATAGACCCCCCTGTATATAATGGCCCACATATAGAGCCCCCTGTATATAGTGGCCCACACCCCCACATATAGACCCCCCTGTAGCTACTGCCCCACATATAGACCCCCCTGTAGCTACTGCCCCACATATAGACCCCCCTATATATAATAGCCCACATATAGAGCCCCCTGTAGCTACTGCCCCACATATAGACCCCCCTGTAGCTACTGCCCCACATATAGACCCCCTATATATAATAGCCCACATATAGAGCCCCCTGTAGCTACTGCCCCACATATAGACCCACCTGTATATAATGGCCCACATATAGAGCCCCCTGTATACAGTGGCCCACACCCCCACATATAGACCCCCCTGTAGCTACTGCCCCACATATAGACCCCCCTGTAGCTACTGCCCCACATATAGACCCCCCTATATATAATAGCCCACATATAGAGCCCCCTGTATATAGTGGCCCACACCCCCACATATAGACCCCCCTGTAGCTACTGCCCCACATATAGACCCCCCTGTAGCTACTGCCCCACATATAGACCCCCCTATATATAATAGCCCACATATAGAGCCCCCTGTAGCTATTGCCCCACATATAGACCCCCCTGTAGCTACTGCCCCACATATAGACCCCCTATATATAATAGCCCACATATAGAGCCCCCTGTAGCTACTGCCCCACATATAGACCCCCCTGTATATAATGGCCCACATATAGAGCCCCCTGTATACAGTGGCCCACACCCCCACATATAGACCCCCCTGTAGCTACTGCCCCACATATAGACCCCCCTATATATAATAGCCCACATAAAGACGACCCCGCCCTGTAGATAGACCCCCCACTATAGATAATGCCATTCACATTTGTATGAGGAAAAAAATATATAAACTTGACATACTCACATGATCCCGTTCCCACGCTGTTCACTGGCGATGCAGACATGCTCTCTTCTGAGCATGTCTGCAGGAGCTGAGCGAGCGTCCTCCAATGACGCTGATTGGCGGGGCAGAATGACAAGCATGGAAGCGGCGCGATGACGTCATCGCGCCGCTAGCCAATCAGTGTCATTGTAAGGCACTGGATGGTCAGGCACGGAACATGCCCAGCCATTCAGTGCTAATACAGTATTTGGCTGCCGCTAGCACTGGGGCCCCCTCCGGTGCTAGCGACACCTACAGGCATGAGAGGGCCTGTGTAAGGCTCGGCGGCGCGGGCCCCACAGTAGCGGCGCTACCGCTGTAGCAGCCATAACGGCTGCTAGCGGCGCCACCGGGCATTTGGGTGGGCGTGTCGGCTGGTGGCACGGGCCCCCTCAAGCCCCGGGCCCCGTAGCAGCCGCTACGGCTGCTACCGCGGTAGTTACACCACTGCATGGAACTCAGTGAAGACTGTAATGCCCATGGCCGCAGGCCGCCAGGTTTGCTTACCTCCTGACGGCCGCAGCCATGGATCAGTAAGCGCTGGTCCCCATCTCCTCCTCAGGAGATGCCACCGCTCACTTCCGCTTTACTCTGCTGTGTCCCGTAGGGTATGCGCACATGCTCGTGCCCGCTCTTAAAGGGCTAGCGCGCACCTGAATTAAAGACCAAATTAGCCCATGAGCACCCTGGACTATAAGAAGGGCTCTGCCCCTTCCTGCATTGCCTGAGCATTGTTGTAATTACCCTAGTTTGTCTCTGCAAATTATCTCCTAAGTGTCTTCCAGTTCCCAGTGTTTCCGGTTCCTGCTACCTGTAACCTGTATCCCGTGCTAACCTGGTTCAAGTGCCATATTGAGTTGGAGTCATGCTGCGCTGTGTACCTTGCCTGTCCTGCTACACCAAGCCTGGTGCCTGCCTGCTGCCTTGTCCCATCTGAGCCTATCTTGCTACTGTCTGAAGCTACCACATGTACACCTATACGAACTATAGACTTTGTCCTGTGTCCTGTTGGCCCCAGTGGGTCCACGCACCCTACATGACAAAGACGGTCATCGAGAAGTGTATTACATTTGGCACAACAGTGACATTACCAAGAACTGGACGTCCCTCAAAATTTGATGAAAAGACAAGAAAAAAATTGGTCCGGGAGGCTAACATGAGGCCTACAGCAATATTAAAGGAGCTGCAGTACTTTCTGGCAGGTAATGGTTGTGTAGTGCATGTGACAACAATCTCCCGTATTCTTCATATGTCTGGACTGTGGGGTAGGGTGGCAAGATGGAAGCCTTTTCTAACAAATAAAAACATCCAAGCCCGGCTATGTTTTGCAAAGACCTACATCAAATCTGCCAAAAGCATGTGGGAAAAATTGTTATGGTCTGATAAGACCAAGGTTGAACTTTTTGGCCATAATTCCAAAAAGTATGTTTGGCACAAGGCCAACACTGCACATCAGCAAAAGAACACCATACCCACAGTGAAGCATGGTGAAGGCAGCATTATGCTTTGGGGCTATTTTTCTGCAGCTGGAACTGAGGTTTTTGTCAAGGTGGAGAGAATTATGAAGAGTTCCAAATATCAGGCAATATTGGCACAAAACCTGCAGGCCTCTGCTAAAAAGCTGAAGCTGAAGAGTAATTTCACCTTTCAGCATGACAACGACTCAATGCATGCCTCCAAATCAACAAAAGAATGGCTTCACCAGAAAAAGATCAAAGTTTTGGAATGTCCCAGCCAGAGCCCAGGCCTGAATCCCATTGAAAATCTGTGGGGTGACCTGAAGAGGGCTGTACACAGGAGATGCCCTCGCAATCTGACAGATTTGGAGCACTTTAGCAAGGAAGTGTGGGCTACAATTGCCAAGATGTGCCATGCTGATAGACTTCTTCCAAAAAAGACTGAATGCCTTCATAAAGTCAAAGGGTAATTCAACAAAGTATTAGTTTAAGGGTGTACATATTTATGCAACCACATTATTTTTGTTCTTTGTTTTTATTTGTTATTCAATACAATTGTACAGATTATAGATGACATTAAAGGTGGAAAAAGTTCTGAAATGATTAATCTTGGACTGATTCTGTGACATGTCAAAAAACACCTGCCATTTTAACAAGGGTGTGTAGACTTTTTATATCCACTGTACATATATATATATATATATATATATATATATATATGTATATGTGTGTATGTATATGTATATATATATATATATATATATGCATGTGTGCAATTTTTCATTTCTATGTGAGTGTGCACTCCAGGGGTCCCCCTCTGAATGGATGACATATTCTATTGCCTCTATCGCATCCTTGTTCCTTGATAACATGACAATACCAGTTTTTTTTATAAATTTGCATGGGCTAAACAGTCCTGTTAAACTAAGTCTATTATGAAGTGAAAAACAACTAGATTTGATGTTTTGATAGTACAACAAACTCATCTGCATATATATAACCCCCCCATTCTACCAATAAAGTCTTTCCCCATGTAATTTTTTTCTCTCCGGAGATAAAATGAAAAGGGATTATGATTGCAATCAAAGATACTGTAGCATTTACATCAACCTCTACTATATCTGATTGCCAAGTGAGATATTTAATCCTGATAAGCAATATAAACAACATAACGTATGCTATGGTAAATATATATTCTCCTAACTCAAAACACGTGCATTTCTGTTATTTGGTTCTGTGAGTGATGAGCGAATTTCACTAAATTCATTTCGGGGCCGATTCTATTAAACCGGCCCTGAAATTAGTTTGAATTCAAATAAATTTGTCACGAATCACAAGTCACCTGATATCCCTATTAGGCCGGATTTACACGAGCGCTTCCGTGTGGCATGTTTGATTTTCACGCACCCATTGACTTCAATGGGTGCGTGATGCGCGAAATACGCACAAAGAACGGACATGTCGTGAGTTTTTCGCAGCGGACTCACGCTGCGTAAAAATCACGCAACTGTCTGCGCGGCCCCATAGCCTAATATAGGTCCGTGCGACGCGCGTGAAAATCACGCGCGTTGCACGGACGTATATCCCGTTCGTCTGATTAAGCCCTTAGAGTCAAAGAAGGCAATCAGGGCACTTGCAATTATATAAAAAAAAAAAAAAACATACTCACAACGTCCACTGGTCTTGCACAGTGATGCGTCCCTGCCGGCAAGTGAGATAAGGTAGCTGTCCCATGTGATCACTGCAGTTAATCACAGGCTGCAGCGATCACATGGGACAAAGCTACATCATGATGTAGCTGTGCAGCGGTCACATGGGACAGCTACATCATGACGTAGTTTTGTTCCATGTGACCGCTGCAGCTAGTGATTGGCTGCAGCGTTCACATGGGACAGTTGTGTCAGCAGGGAGGGGTCGCTACATTAGACCAGGGAAGGTGGTGAATATGGTATTTTTTATTTTTTAAACTCCTCTCCTATTTTTTCTTTAATCCGCAAAATGGCGGCCACCATTTTGACAATTTGTGCGCTTAGAAGCCCAAAAGTTTCTGATTTTGGCAAATCCGACATTTTGGGAAAATTTGGACCAAATTTGATTTGTGCTGAATGGGTTCACTCATCTCTATGTCTAAAGTACATAAAGTTAGCCAGGGATGTTCCAAGATATCCCAGCTGCTTGAGAAATATTACACCAATTCATATTGTGGGCAGGTCATATAGTCATTGTAAAAATGATGGTATTACCAATTATCTTATATGTCTTTTGCACTTTAACGATACACATCCCCCATCTTTCCTTCCTAAATTACAGAAAATAATTTTATCTGGGCGCAAAAACATCCTCGGGTCCATTCCTTAAAGAGGCTCTGTCACCAGATTTTGCAACCCCTATCTGCTATTGCAGCAGATCGGCGCTGCAATGTAGATTACAGTAACGTTTTTATTTTTAAAAAACGAGCATTTTTGGCCAAGTTATGACCATTTTTGTATTTATGCAAATGAGGCTTGCAAAAGTACAACTGGGCGTGTTGAAAAGTAAAAGTACAACTGGGCGTGTATTATGTGCGTACATCGGGGCGTGTTTACTACTTTTACTAGCTGGGCGTTCTGATGAGAAGTATCATCCACTTCTCTTCAGAACGCCCAGCTTCTGGCAGTGCAGACACAGCCGTGTTCTCGAGAGATCACGCTGTGACGTCACTCACAGGTCCTGCATCGTGTCAGACGAGCGAGGACACATCGGCACCAGAGGCTACAGATGATTCTGCAGCAGCATCGGCGTTTGCAGGTAAGTCGATGTAGCTACTTACCTGCAAACGCTGATGCTGCTGCAGAATCAACTGTAGCCTCTGGTGCCGATGTGGCCGACACGATGCAGGACCTGTGAGTGACGTCACAGATCTGCACTGCCAGAAGCTGGGCGTTCTGAAGAGAAGTGGATGATACTTCTCATCAGAACGCCCAGCTAGTAAAAGTAGTAAACACGCCCCGATGTACGCACATAATACACGCCCAGTTGTACTTTTACTTTTCAACACGCCCAGTTGTACTTTTGCAAGCCTCATTTGCATAAATACAAAAATGGCCATAACTTGGCCAAAAATGCTCGTTTTTTAAAAATAAAAACGTTACTGTAATCTACATTGCAGCGCCTATCTGCTGCAATAGGAGATAGGGGTTGCAAAATCTGGTGACAGAGCCTCTTTAACTATGTTACAACCTTGGGCAGCAGGAGGGATGGGACTGTTGAAATATTATATCCCGTCTATATTAAATTAGCTTAGGTTTTGGTGGCCTCAGACCTGTGACAAGTGATGGGTTGAGATAGAACGACAGACTATGGGTAGGCCTTTAACTTATTTACTTAGGCATCAGAGCTCAGCCTGCCATCCTGATAGTACTTCACTTTTGAGTGTGAAAGCCTCAATTTATGCTTGGAAATTCCCTCCGAAAATTGACAGACTCTAATTACAATGCCACTCAGGTATATTTATATAAAGGTAGAAAATATTAACAACTGGCATATTCTGCATTGGTGACCTCTTTCCAGGAGGATCACTTTGTACATTTGAAGATCTATTTGTGACTTATGGACTCTACAACAGAGATTTTTTTTTTATAAACATAGTAGAATTTGTCATTGTTTAACTTCTCAAAATCTGGCTAAATCTAGTTTAGCCCCAAAAATGTTACAGTTCTCTACTAAAATTCATATGAGATCTAATGACTTTGTTTTATAATCTGTTCAACACCATTCTACCCCAGAATAAACCATCTTAAATGTTGAGATGGGAAGCGGATCTAGATCATATATATATATATATATATATATATATATATATATACCCTCCAACAATGGTATGACACCCTGAATTGAGTGAAACAGGTCTCCAGAGGCTCTGCACATTGGGAGATAGCTAAAAGATTGTGCTTCGCTGGTATTTAACCCCTCTGCCCCTAGCCAAAAAAGTACCATTTCCCCTGACTTCGGCTGGAGGTGTTGTGGGAGGAGGGGCACATACACGGTGGGAGTGTTCTCTTATTGAGTGTTTCTTCTATGATACTTTGTATGTATTTAAAACTGTTGCAGGTTTGAATATTACGCCTGCTTCAGTCTTGGCTCTCTGCTTTCTAGACCAGAACAAAGTTCCCTGGACTTGTAGAATAATTTTAGGCCATTTTATTTTTATCAGCTAGATTAATGATAACTCGTTCATGGAAAACCAAAAGAGATCTTCCTAGATTAGAACTATGCTCTAAAAAGCCTTTGTCTCCAGGCTTAATACTCTTCCCCATTTTTATAAATGATAGCATTTTTGGTTAATATCCCCATTCTATAAGAACTTTACTCCAGCCCCTGATGTGGGTTCCAGATTTAAGATCTTAATCCCTGTCTGTGATGACTGAAGTATGAGGACACCTTTAGTAATGCTAAAAACTGATAGTTTTTTCTATTTTTTTAATGGTTATTTTTACCAGCAGTCATGTACCTTGTGGTGTTATAGGTAAAATTATCAAAATTAGGTAAAAATACAACTGGATAAGGGAAGGAGTACTCTTAATTATCATATAAACAGCCTCCTTTAAGTGACATCACCAGCCAGTGGACTGAAGGGCTAAAAAAATGTGTTTAAAATGCCAGGAGAAGTGAGGGTCTGTGTCAGTCATTGGGGAGCCATATCTCGGTTGGAGTGACTACCCATGTTTTCAGCTGTTCCCACAGCCAGGATATAACTGTATGCATATTTTTTCATCTTTTAATCTGACAACTATTTTTTGTATTGCACTGCACTATTGTGTATTAAATTTGAAATATTAATAAGTCTCTTCCTTGTAGCCTTGCGGAACTTAATCTTCCAAAGGTGAAGGACGTTACAAGTGTTAATTTAAAGTATTTTATATTCTCTTTAGATAACCTGTGTTATTGAGACTTACTGGTGTTAAGGGAATATAGAGACTTAGGCCACGATTGCCTAGATAAGTATAGGTGGTGGTAGCATACTGTGGTATAAAATATTGGGGTGTTGGAAAACTATATGAGTAATTTAACACAATTCTGTCATCTAGAGCAGGTGGGCCTGGATTTATGTGGTAAATTAATAAGCTCAGTAGTGTAATTCACCCCTGCGACTTGACATCACACACCTGTCTATGTAAAGTTACAGATTCTACTTTTGTTTCCCTTCCCCAAATACACATGCATTACCAGTATTCTGTTAAAACTCCCAAAAAAATTGTTTATTGCTAAAAAAAATGTTTTAATAGTTTCAAGATTCCTGGATGTTATTTAAATGGAAATTATTTGCAGTTCACGAGAGTTGACGGGACACAAATTGGTTCCCAATTATTTGGATAACTTTTTGCTGGTATTTCAGGAATGATCACAGGTTTGCAGTGATTTGCTGAAGGTCTTCGTGGAGTGCCTGGGGGCGTTGTGCGTTCCAGTAGCTGATGAGAAGACAATACTTCACAGAACTAAGCTGTCATATTACGGATTAGATATAGATTCGGTGAAAGGGATGTGCAGGTTGCATAGGATAAGTGAATATGTAAAAGGCAGGCATGATATCACTGGAAAGGATGCAGTCCTTTTTACGTTCCCTGAACAGATTGTTGCAGCTGAGAATTGCAACGGTAGCCAAATCACAACAATAGATCAGAATTACTAAAGAGTTAAAGGAAGATCTAATGGTGTGAGAGAGCGACTGGTTAAATAATCTGATGCTGTGGAATGTTGTGAGGTGACAGCTCAGAGCTAAGGGGTAAATGGATTACTTATTGGTCTACTAACGTGTTGTTTCAGCAATTAATAATCTGTCAAGTAGTTCTGAACTAGTATTGTTTTCACTGGGACGTTGGTTCTGATGTGCATGCAGCTGAGTATCAATTTAAGGGCACAACATGTACCAGGGGTAAATAATGGCATTGCTAATGCACTCTCCAGGGGAAAATGTGAAACATTTTGTTACAATCCACCAGAGAAAAGGACCCTCTAAGCTGCAATCGGTTTGACACCTGCTGGACTGGAGTGCGGACACTAAGGAAACTTGCCGTTCTTCACTTTTACCTCTGAAAGGAAGTATGGACTTTCCTTGTTGGATTCCCAGGTTGTGGTCCCCAGAAGTGAAGTAAAGGTTAATTTTGAGAATCTATGAGAAAAAAACATTGTGAAATTTTTTTATCAAAAGTTCCATACAACGACACAAAGTGTATACAGGTCCGCAATGCGGAATAATAGGGCTCCACATGGCACCGTGCATCGTCTGTGAACCTGTACTTTACTCCCTTTTAAACAGTGCCTCAGGTTTGATACAATATTTTGTGTCCTTACATTTCACTCTTTATTTTTAATAGAAAAATATACAATAATATGTAAGAAAGACAGTACAAAATAAAATAATGTGCTTTGGTTGCATCCTCGTTAGAAAGCTTACAGAAAAAAAGTTTAATGTTTGGACGATTCTGCAAGTCTGGTATAAAAAAAGTTCATATGTCTTGGTCTTATAATGATATTTAATAAATGATAAACATTGTGAATCTAAAAGAGATGGTGCAATACATTGTTTCATTATTAATAAAATTGCAACTTGCTAGAATTCCAATTCACATGATGGTGAAAATGTGAGCTGGGAAAATCTAATAATGCAATTAGAATAGTCTAAAGTGTCAGTTATCCCCAAGCCTTGTGGGGAGCCAGCTTTAATTAAGGAAAGAATTACATACTTTTACGGGAGTATTATGGAATTCCAACTGCAGAAAGTAATAATTGGAGGATATTCTTTTGTCATAAATATTTGACATGTGGCCTCATGAAGTGTGAGCAACATTTTGTGTAACAGAGAAAGCCCTGTTAAGTGAAATTACACTTTTTAAACATTCCTAAATCCTAAATTGGAACAATGGAAACTGTCAGCGGGACCCAATTACAAGATACAGCTACTGTCTCGTAGCAGCTGATACTGCAATTTATAAATATACCCAATTTTCTCCAGCTTGATGGTGACACAACCTGCGCTAGTTATCACTCTGCAACTTCTGAGATAATAGGTGTGACATCAAATGTTGGTTGATTTATTTATGTCAAAAGCTGGCACTGGAAAATTAAAGGAATTAAATGTTTTTCAAGATTAAGATACACGTACCACAGGGAATTAAGGTTTTCTAACTCTATATCATGTTTTGAAAGTTTGTTTCATGGATTCTCAAGCATATTCACATTTTGTATTTCTTTTTAGTAAAGGTTTATTCAATATTTGGCTTATTTAGTTATCTACAAGTAAGGTTGTCACCCTTCACATTAAGCTTTTCAAATTGTGATGCCCTGACTTCCATATTCAACTTGCCATCTTTAATATTTGGACTTAGGCCTGATTATTTTCTTTTGCCTCTTATTAACCGTTGATGGAAAGGTGATTATCTCGTGCTACAAGAAAAAGTCTAGGCAATATTTTGTATGGTAACCTAACAAGCACATTTGATGTACAAACCATGAAGGGGCCACGTCGCTCATATGAGTGCTGCTCCCCTTTCATTTCTTACCTGCCCCGTACGTAAAATTGTTGGTTATTGAATGGGAGAAGGCTGTAATACTGTGAACTGCCGCTACAAATGTGTCAGCGATTCACAGTATGGAGCATTGACAGCAATGAAGGGGAAGCCGCAGTCACGGCCCCTTCAAAATAGCTAATTAGCGGATGTGTCAGGACTCGAACCCCCACAGTTCACATATGGATGGCCTATCCTGAGGATAGTCAACAAAAATGTATCTTAAGCATACATTATACCATCAGGTATAACTATCAATTAATCAGAATACCAAAAATATACCTGATATAAAAATAACGTCAATAGACAATGATATAACAAATATAAATCTTTATTATCCCATAAGGGAAAAATTACCCCCAAAAAAACATACATTTAAAACACAGAAAATGAAAAACCTTCTAACGAAGGAAGCGAAACGCGCGGCGAGGTGATCCTTGGATTGGGTAGCTTTCATCATGTCCACCCCAGGTAAATAAATAGCCAATTTAGATATTGATGTGGCTCTAAATATCTATATATGAGTTATGAGTAAATACTCATGCCATAGCTAGTTGATCATTCTAGATTTCTGATCTTCAGGCAATATTTTATAGCATTACAACATTGTAATATTTCATGGCTATTATTATGGGATATGCTGGACATTCCAATCCGTGGTGTTTTTAATTTTCTGTGTTTTAAATGTATGTTTTTTTGGGGGTAATTTTTCCCTTATGGGATAATAAAGATTTATATTTGTTATATCATTGTCTTTATCCTGAGGATAGGCCATCAATTTCTTCTCACTGGAAAACACCTTTTAATACTATGCTTGCCAATGTTCCACATTATATTGACAGCCATACTTTGCATATTTAAAAGTGTATTCTGGGTTTTAGTTAATTTATGAACACAATAAGAAAACATACATTTTTTTAATATACAGGGTGGGCCATTTATATGGATACACCTAAATAAAATGGGAATGGTTGGTGATATTAACTTCCTGTTTGTGGCACATTAGTATATGGGAGGGGGGAAACTTTTCAAGCTGGGTGTTGACCATGGCGGCCATTTTGAAGTCGGCCATTTTGTATCCAACTTTAGTTTTTCAATGGGAAGAGGGTCATGTGACACATCAAACTTATCGAGAATTTCACAAGAAAAACAATGGTGTGCTTGGTTTTAACGTTACTTTATTCTTTCATGAGTTATTTACATGCTTCTCTTTGTTTACAGCCATTGACATGTCGCAGAGGTTAACACGTGAGGAGCGGATAGAAATTGTGTTGATGTCTGGAGAACGCAGTACCCGGGTCATTGCAGCAGATTTCAATGCAAGACACCCTACGAGACCACCCATCTCCCATGCTACAGTTTGCAAACTGCTTGCCAAGTTTCGTAAAACTGGTTCAGTGTTGGATTTGCCCAAATGTGGACGCATGAAAACTGTCACTAATGAAGAAACATCAGTGGCTGTCCTAGCTTCATTCAGCAAGAGCCCACAGTGTAGCACTCGCCACATGTCACTGGAGAGTGGCATCAGTCGAACATCCCTTCGGCGGATATTAGCTACTCACAAATGGAACCCTTACAAACTCCAGCTGCTGCAGCATCTCAACGAGGATGACCCAGATCGGCGCACTGAATTTGCAGAATGGGCAAAACAAAAATTGGAACAGGACCCTCAGTTTACACAGAACATTTTGTTCAGTGATGAGGCAAACTTTTATGTGAATGGTGAAGTTAACAAACAAAACCACCGCTATTGGTCTGACACTATAACCCACATTGGATACATCCCTCCAAGACTGTTGGAACACAAAAATTGATGGTATGGTGTGGTATATGGGGTACAAAGATAGTGGGGCCATTCTTCATCAATGGAAACCTCAAGGCCACGGGATATCTGAAATTGCTACATAATGATGTGTTTCCCTCTTTATGCAGTGAAGCTGGCACGTTCCCTGAGTTTTTCCAGCAAGATGGTGCACCACCACATTATGGGTGTCAGGTCCGAGCATTCCTAGTTGAACAGTTTCCTGGAAAGTGGATTGGTCATCGTGGGCCAGTTGAATGGCCCCCTAGGTCTCCCGATCTGACCCCCTTAGACTTTTATCTTTGGGGTCATCTGAAGGCAATTGTCTATGCTGTGAAGATACGAGATGTGCAGCAACTGAAACTACGGATACTGGAAGCCTGTGCTAGCATTTCTTCTGTAGTGTTGCTATCAGTGTGTGAAGAGTGGGAGAAGAGGGTTGCATCAATCCAACACAATGGGCAGCACTTTGAACACATTTTATAAGTGGTCAGAAACTTGTAAATAACTAATGAAAGAATAAAGTAACGTTAAAACCAAGCACACCATTGTTTTTCTTGTGAAATTCTCGATAAGTTTGATGTGTCACATGACCCTCTTCCCATTGAAAAAACTAAAGTTGGATACAAAATGGCCGACTTCAAAATGGCCGCCATTGTCAACACCCAGCTTGAAAAGTTTCCCCCCTCCCATATACTAATGTGCCACAAACAGGAAGTTAATATCACCAACCATTCCCATTTTATTTAGGTGTATCCATATAAATGGCCCACCCTGTACATGTGTGCCAAAATATACTGTCATACTGTACGTTTCCTATACTAGTGAAGCAGATCTCTGTCTCTGCCCAGTGGAAAGATATAGCCCAAAGATTAGTCCTGTGTAGTGAATTCATAAGCCAACTGCATTAAATAATAAATGCTGATTACTCATTAGACTATTTCACTAAAGATTATGCATACATTTTATATCTCCCCCTACCTTAGCCGTAAGATGGGACAATTCACATTCTCAGCAAGCCACAATTGAACCCAACTTAATGTAGTAATTTTCCACTGTTTCTAAAATTTCCATATGATATAATCAATGTTTAAATGGATAGAAAGATTTACTATCACCTGCCAAGTCAATTATGTATCATGGACACATTTGGGGCATTTTGACAAAAGCCACAAATGTATACACCCACGGTTTTGCATCTTCCATATACCAAGTGGAACTCTAAATGACAACTACAACGTGACCCAACAATGTAACTCACATATTTGCCAGCTGCTAAAGTAATGTGGAGTTACACCACTAGACATTTTTCCTACTTTTGCATAACCTACAGTGATGGAACCAATTACAAGAAGCTCATACTGGGCCCAAGACCAGGGCACCTAGGATTCTTCAACTTCCTTTAACCCATTATTATCATAATGCCAAATTTTCTTAATATTCAGCTGATATCCTAGTATGAACAATATGAGTTTTGCCTCTGAGTTTGTATTTTAAGGAATACTCCAGTATTAAGTAGAATTCTATGTAATGCTAAATAATTGTCACAGAAGCACAAAAAATAAAAATTTCACTGGTTAGCAAGCACCTGAAAAACAGGTTATGGCTTGAATAAATTGTGTATGCTAAAGCAGAATAGGAAGGGTTGAAAATATTGTTAGTCAGAGAAAGATGTTACTATATACAAACTGACAAGATTTAGTTACCAAAATGCAGTAGAATTCTGGCTCAAATGAAGTCAGAATTCTGTTGCACGCCATGCGTCATATTTATTAATTGTTTCAGACAAGGCTGTGTGGCTTATATGAAAAGGTGCGTTATCTAGCAGAATGGGATAGTGGCTTAAAATGCACCAACGTGTGGCAAAATGTCACAAACATCTTCTGCAAAAAAATAGCGTATACTAAGCCAACCAAGAGGTGGTATAAGAAAGAGAAAAGTGCCTAGCATGTCTAGCAAGATGCACCAAATCTCATCATACAGCATGTGCCATTTTGATAAACTTAAAGAGGCTCTGTCACCAGATTTTGCAACCCCTATCTGCTATTGCAGCAGATCGGCGATGCAATGTAGATTACAGTAACGTTTTTATTTTTAAAAAACGAGCATTTTTGGCCAAGTTATGACCATTTTTGTAGTTATGCAAATGAGGCTTGCAAAAGTCCAAGTGGGTGTGTTTAAAAGTAAAAGTCCAAGTGGGCGTGTATTAGGTGCGTACATCGGGGCGTTTTTAATACTTTTACTAGCTGGGCGCTCTGATGAGAAGTATCATCCACTGGATGATACTTCTCATCAGAGCGCCCAGCTAGTAAAAGTACTTTTGCAAGCCTCATTTGCATAACTACAAAAATGGTCATAACTTGGCCAAAAATGCTCGTTTTTTAAAAATAAAAACGTTACTGTAATCTACATTGCAGCGCCTATCTGCTGCAATAGCAGATAGGGGTTGCAAAATCTGGTGACAGAGCCTCTTTAACACATCTTCTGACTGATTGTACTAAGTCTAAGCAGTCTAAATGTTAGACAGCATTAGTAAATCTGCCCTACTGAGTATTTGAGTTAATGAGCTCTAAAGAAGTTGTGAAATAACTGACCTCAGGAAGTAAAAAGAGAGATCAGCAGCACATCACAGTCCTAAATTCATGAAGAACAATTCTCAAAGGTATATCCATACGGTGCAGGCCGTGTCAAGCTGTAGCCACTCCAACACCTCTATTGTCACAAATCCAAATAGAACCGCAGCACACGTTTTTAAAAGTATCAATTAGTATGATGATGTCACATCTCCTAAATATATTGCAGTTTGCACTTTGTTTAATTGTTTGGGAAAGTGTAAAAGGGGGTGGGGTAAAAGCAGGGTTCACTGGCTAGTGTCATCCACTATTACTACCTCCTTTATATCAGGGTCACTAGGGTTATGCCTAGTTCCCCTACATTTTTCCTGTATTAACGTTAGCCTACTTGCTTTTGCTACTAATTAAGGGAACACAATTGTAAGTAAATAAAAGGTAATATTTATTTTTACAAACAGTAATCACTCTTAGATATAAAATACACCAAACACCGTAAATAATCACAGTATAATATCAGTGTACCCCAATACACATGATAACTTAATATGTATTGAATACACTAACACTATACGTGGTACAGTATAACCAAGGTATCACAATCCTAATCTATACCACCACCCACTTACCTTTAGCACTAGTAATGTATATATATATATATATATATATATATATATATATATATATATATATATATATTAAAATATCACCTGCTATACCAATAAACATTGTTTCAAGAGACAAAAAAGTGTACACTCAGTATAATACTGTATATCAGTGCTGTCTCCAAGGATAGAGAGCCATTCAATACATAGATACTACCAAGGTTGAATACCAACCACTGCACTGCATACTGAGTCCCAAATCACACCAGACCACCACCACAGAAATGCATACTGAGTATCAAATCTGGTGTGATTTATATTACTAGTGCTTTCTTGTTATATTATTGGTGTGATATGTTGTTCTGTATATTGTAGTCCCTCCCACCACCACCATGTTGTTTTAACCTGTGTGTTATTTTAGGTCTTGATGGCCATTGCTCTTAAACATTTGATTAAATATAATAAAAGCCTTTTGTATGGTATCTATGGTGTGTTATTGTGTTATTTCAGTTCCAATATGGTAGTATCTACATATATATTATAGGGATTGTGTTTATGCATTGATATACGTAGATCATTATATGTATTTTGTGGCCTGGATTGGTATAGGCATTTATGCTATTGTATCGATTGTTATTTTAAAATGTAATCACATAACAATTGATGTGTGTTTTATGTCCATCACAGTAACACATTTCGCCATTTATTTCACTGAACAGACAATTATCACCTTTCCTGTGGATTCAGTTCACAGTGGTTGACTGGTCACTAACTAAACATACAATATTCCTCATTATCGTGCTTTACATTCCAGTGCCTCAAAAGACACAATTGCATGTCTCCCATATACAGTTGACAACAATGGTGGCACAGGGAACCGTGAGATCTCTCCACCATTTACCCTGTGGCACCTTCCGTGAGCAACTTCGTACAGGCAGGCGCGATCCAGTGACGTCACTGCGTCTTCCTGTGCCGAGCCACACACACCACATATCGAAGTAGACCTGCAGAAGGATCTACTTAATTAGTCGAGGAAACGGGGCTATGTGGGTCCTTGTTTTGTTATTTTTAGGAGGCATTATGTGGACAAGCTACTATGTGGGGGCTCTATGGGGGCATCATACTGTGAAAGGACACTATAGGGGCATCATGATGTATGAGGGCACTATGGGGGATATGATACTGTTTTGAGTCACTATGGGGTCATCATACTATGTGGGGACAATATGGAGGCATGATACTGTGTGGGGCCACTATAAGGGCATAATACTGTATGGGACACTTTGGGGGCATTATACTTTGTGTGGGCAGTACGAGGGCATGATACTGTGTGAAAGCATTATGGGGGCATGATACTGTGGTGGGGAACTAAGGAGGTATCATCAGTCCCTTTGATCAACAAGGTAGGATTATAGGTTGAACCGGAGGGACCTGTGTCTTTTTTCAACCTTATCAACTACATATGTAACTATGTAACTGTGTGTAACTATGTGTGTGGCCCAAAGGAGCATTATTACTAAGGAAGGCACTATTATGGTATGCGGGCACAAAGGGAACTGCGTGTGTATGGTCAGGGATCGGACAGGGTTAGGGGAGTGAATTAAAGGCTTTGTATACCTTTGTAAGCAACTTTTTTTTTAGAGATGAGCGAACTTATCAAAAGTTCGGTTCGGCTAGTTCGCCGAATTTCACAAAAAAGTTCGGTTCGGACCGAACTAGTTCGGACCGAACCTGTCACTTACGTGCGCCGAGCATGCTACTGTCTCGGGTGCTGATAGAGTTAATGGGCTGCACTAACTCTTTCAGCAACCTTGACAGTACATGCTCGGCGCGCGGAAAATACAATTTAAATGTAATAAAAAAATAAAAATTATACGTTCGTACTTACTTTCCTCCTGTCCGGCTTCCAGCGATGACGTTTCATCCCTTTCGCCGCTGCAGCCAATCACAGGCTGTAGTGGCGGTCACGCACGTCAGGATGACGCTTCATCCCACGTGACCGCCTCTGCAGCCAATCACAGGCTGCAGCAGCGACATGGATGAAACGTCATCGCTGGAGGCCGGACAGGAGGAAAGTAAGTATGAACGTATTATTATTATTTTTTGGCATGTATGTATGTTGGCATGTATGTATGTATGTATGTATGTATGTTGGCATGTATGTATGTTGTCATGTATGTATATCTGTGCATGTATGTTGGCATGTATGTATATATGTGCATGTTTGTATGTATATTTGCATGTATATATTTGCATGTATGTATGTATGTTTGCATGTGTGTATGTTTGCATGTATGTATTTTTGCATGTATGTTGTCATGTATGTATGTATGTATGTTGTCATGTATGTATGTATATATGTGCATGTGTGTATGTATGTTTGCATGTATGTGTGTTTGCATGAATGTATGTTTGCATGTATGTATGCATGTTTGTATGTATATTTGCATGTGTGTATATATATATATATATATATATATATATATATATATATGTATGTATGTTGTCATGTATGTATATATGTGCATGTATGTTGGCATGTATGTGCATGTGTGTATGTATATTTGCATGTATATATGTGCATGTATGTATGTTGTCATGTATGTATGTATATATGTGCATGTATGTGTATGTGTGTATGTATATTTGCATGTATATATTTGCATGTATGTATGTTGTCATGTATGTATGTATATATGTGCATGTATGTTTGCATGTATGTTGGCATGTATGTATATATGTGCATGTTTGTATGTATATTTGCATGTATATATGTTTGCATGTGTGTATGTATGTTTGCATGTATGTATGTATGTTTGCATGTATGTATGTTGTCATGTATGTTTGTATGTATGTTGTCATGTATATATGTATGTATGTGCATGTATGTATGTTTGCATGTTTTTATTTTTGCATGCATGTTTGCATGTATGTTTATATATGTGCATGTAATTATGTTTGCATGTATTTATGTTTGCATGTATATTTGTGCATGCTTGTATATATGTATGTATGTATCTTTGCATGTTTGTTTGTATGTATGTATGTTTTCATGTGTGTGTGTATGCATGTATGTATGATAGTTTGCATGTATATATGTGTGTGTTTGCATGTATGTATATTTGCATGTATATATATGTGCATGCTTGTATATATGTATGTATGTTTGTATATATGTATGTATGTTTGTATGTATGTATGTTTGTATATATGTATGTATGGCCATGTATGATACTGTCTGCTGGCGCCCTGTATCTAAGTCAACTTCGCGGCAGGCTTCTATACATGGTATAACAGTCAGTATCACACATTAAACTGAATCTAAGCCTACGACATGTTTTATTTCATTTTTTTTTTTTTTTACAGGTTTGTTGTTTGGACTACGTCGGTTTCGAGGACTACTTAGATGACGTTTGTTTTTTTACAATAAAATGGTTAATGAGGGTTGTGTTGGGGGTGCTTTATTTCAATAAAATATTTTATCTATATCTTTGTCTTTTTCTTTTCAAATTTTATTACTACCACTTTAGTAATGGCCGCTGTCTGAGTGACAACATCCATTACTAAGGCGAGGCTTAGTGTTAGCCGGTGCAGAGGCTAACACTAACCACCATTATTACCCCGGTACCCACCGCCACCAGGGGTGCCGGGAAGAGCCAGGTACGATCCAGTACCCGACCATCTGTTGTGATGGTCGGGCTCTGGGGCGGCCGCAGGCTGGTATTATGAGGCTGGGAAGGGCCAAAAACAGTGGACCTTCCCACCCTTGTAATGCTAGGCTGCTGCTGCTGTCTTGTATCTGGCTGGTTATAAAAGTGGGGGGGACCCCACGTCATTTTTTTAAATTATTTATTTATTTACATTTTTTTTTTTAAAAAGACATGGGGTTCCACCCAATTTATCATAACCAGCCACATACAACACAGTGTTATTAGCCTGGGAATGGACAAAACCAGTGGCCCTTCCCACCAATGTAATGCCAGACTGCTGCGGCCTTGTATATGGCTGGTTATTAAAAATGTGGGGTACCCGTCTATTGCTAAATTTGTTAAATTAAAAAAAAAAAACGACGTGGGGGTCCCCCCCATTTTTATAACCAGCCCGATACAACACAGCAGCAGCAGCCTAGCATTACAAGGGTGGGAAGGTCCACTGATTTTGGCCCTTCCCAGCCTCATAATACCAGCCTACGGCCGCCCCAGTACCCGACCATCACAACAGATGGTCGGGTACTGGATCGTACCAAGCTCTTCCCGGCACCCCTGGTGGTGGTGGGTACCGGGGTAATAATGGGTGGTTAGTGCTAGCCTCTGCACCGGCTAACACTAAGTACCGCCTTAATAATGGACGCTGTCAATCAGCCAACTGCCATTATCTAGGCACTAATAAAGTTTAAAAAAAAACACAAAGACAATTCTTTTTTTATTGAAATAAGAAATCCCCAACAAAACCCTCGTTAACCATTTTATTAAAATTTGAAAAAACGTAGATCTACGCAGTAGTCCAACGAATCGAAGATGTAGTCCAATCGGTAC
This sequence comes from Rhinoderma darwinii, assembly GCF_050947455.1. Taxonomy (NCBI): domain Eukaryota; kingdom Metazoa; phylum Chordata; class Amphibia; order Anura; family Rhinodermatidae; genus Rhinoderma; species Rhinoderma darwinii. Next base: position 334,897,297 of record NC_134688.1, on the reverse strand, counting down.
ATCAAAATCTGCAACAACATAAAAAAACAGTTATCAATGTGAACAATACCAATACTTCTACTCACCTACACACATATATACACGCACACACAAACAAACAACCATACACAGACACACACATATATACACAAACACAACAAGATATACACACACACACACACACACATAAACAGACAAACACACACATATACACGAACTCACACATATACAAACAAAAACACACATATCCAAACACACACACACACAGTTATACACACATACACGAACACATATACACAAACACATATACAAACAAAAACACACATACCCAAACACACATATACACAAACACATATACACAAACACACCCATATATACACACAAACACACACCCATATACACACATATACACAAACACACACATATACAAAAACACACACAAACATCTACACACAAACATACACAAATACACCCATATATACACAAACATATACACAAACACATATACACAAACACACCCATATATACACACACATATACACAAACACACATATAAAAACAAAAACAGACAAAGTCACATACCCAAACACACATATATACACAAACACACACATACACAAACACGGTTTCTTTTAAATGCTGCTGGGGAACCCGCTCGATCCACTATATAAGGCTGCGCTACAGTGCAGCATTTAAAAGAAACAGGATCCTGACCTGTCCATAGAGTTTAAGGCAGCACAGAGTATTTCAGGAGATGAGCGTGCAGATTCAGTGCTGCTGTGAACTCTGCTCTTACCATTACGTAGCTCTCAGTCTGTTACCTCTCCTCCACTCCTGTCCTCCAGAACACCTTCACATGATTGGCAAGTCACCACGTAATGGTAAGAGCAGAGTTCACAGCAGCACAGAGTATTTCAGGAGATGAGCGTGCGGATCTTGTGCGGGGTGGTGACTTGCCAATCATGTGAAGGTGTTATTGAGGACAGGAGTGGAGGAGAGGTAACAGACTGAGCTACGTAATGGTAAGAGCAGAGTTCACAGCAGCACTGAATCTGCACGCTCCTCTCCTGAAATACTCTGTGCTGCTGTGAACTCTGTTCTTACCATTACGTAGCTCAGTCTGTTACATCTCCTCCACTCCTGTCCTCTATAACACGTTCACATGATTGGCAAGTCACCACCACGCACAAGATCCGCACGCTCATCTCCTGAAATACTCTGTGCTGCTGTGAACTCTGCTCTTACCATTACGTGGTGACTTGCCTTTAAAAGAAACAGGATCCTGACCTGTCCACAGAGTTTAAGGCAGCACAGATTATTTCAGGAGATGAGCACGGGCAGCCGTTCGTTTTTCCGAGCCGTGCTCCCATTATGCACACGACCGTAAAAACACCCGTTATTGCGGGTCGTAATTACGACCCGCAATAACGGGCTCATAGACTTCTGTTACCCACGGGTACCTTTCCGTATTCTCACGGGAAGGTGCCCGTGCCGTTAAAAAAATAGAACATGTTCTATTTTTCCATTTTACGGGCCGTGCTGCTATAATTATAATGACAGCACGGTTCGCAAAAGCGGCCGGCTGCCCGTGGCCGGCCGTGCTCGTAGTTACGAGTCGTAATTACGAGCACGGCCCGTAAAATAAAAAAATAGAACATGTTCTATCTTTTTAACGGCACGGGCACCTTCCCGTGAGAAAACGGGAAGGTACCCGTGGCTAACAGAAGTCTATGGGCCCGCTATTTCGGGTCGTAATTACGACCCGTGATAACGGGTGTTTTTATGGTCGTGTGCATGAGGCCCCGTAATGACGGGTGGCTACATGTGTGCACCCGTCATTACGGCAGCGTTGCTAGGCGACGTCAGTAAGGGTATGTGCACACACACTAATTACGTCCGTAATTGACGGACGTATTTCGGCCGCAAGTACCGGACCGAACACACTGCAGGGAGCCGGGCTCCTAGCATCATATTTATGTACGATGCTAGGAGTCCCTGCCTCTCCGTGGAACTACTGTCCCGTACTGAAAACATGATTACAGTACGGGACAGTTGTCCTGCAGAGAGGCAGGGACTCCTAGCATCGTACATAACTATGATGCTAGGAGCCCGGCTCCCTGCACTGTGTTCGGTCCGGTACGTGCGGCCGAAATACGTCCGTCAATTACGGACGTAATTAGTGTGTGTGCACATACCCTAAATAGTCACTGTCCAGGGTGCTGAAAGAGTTAACTGATAGGCAGTAACTGTTTCAGTACCCTGGACAGTGACTACCGATCACAGTACCTGTAAAAAAAAAGACGTTCATACTTACCGGGAACTCCCTGCTTCCTCCAGTCCGGTCTCCTGGCCGTTGCCTTGGTGACGCGTCCCTCTCGACATCCGCCCGACATTCCTTGATGACGATGCAGCCCATGTGAGCGCTGCAGCCAATCACAGGCTGCCGCGGCCTCTGCAGCCAATCACAGGCTGCATAGGCCTCTGCAGCCAATCACAGGCTGCCGCGTCAGAAAAGGCCGGGTACGTATGAAATGCTTTTTATTTTATTTTTAATCAGCAGCCTCTTTTCTCTATCAGTGATTGATAGAGATAAGTGGCTGCCAATTTGTATAATGTTTTTGACCGGGTTCGGTCAAAACGGGTTCGGCCGAACCCGGTGAAGTTCGGATTCGCTGCGAACCGAACTTTTCCGGAAGTTCGGACCGAAACCGGGTTCGGTTGTCCCGGTTCGCTCATCTCTATTTTTTTTATTATTAAATTAATATATTTTGTGTTTTTAAGCAACTTTCAATTTTTTTTATTTTTTTTTATACTTTGTCTGATACATAGCAGCTGTATCGTTCTCTCTTTGCCAAATCCATTAGTTCAGCTGAACTGACAGCTCAGCTGAGAGAGGGTCCTGTGTGTCTCTGACACATGGGATCTGCATAATATCGATCACATCTATGTTCATAACTTAGATGTTACCGATATTAGCTGGATCCTGTCTGTCAGAGACATGCAGGACCTGCTTTCAGCCGAGCCGTCAGTTCAGCTGAACTAAGTGAATCTGCTGAGAGGCAACAATACAGCTGCTAGGTATACAGGATAAATAGAAGGTGTATCTGAAAAAGTAAAAAAAAGAATAATAAATGTGAATTTGAAAGTCGCATAAGAAAACAAAATACATTCATGTAATAAAAAAATGTGTACATAACTTTTTAACGTTAAAAAAATATGACTAGTTGTCCCTCTTTATGATCTTTGAAAGTTGGGAGGCATGCAATTGTTAGTTTCCAGAACTTCTTGAATCTTACAGGCTGGCAATGTATGTCTTCCACAGGCAAGGCTGAATTAGCTATGGGGCAAATGAAGCTCCAGCTCCTGGCCTCCTCCAAAAAACAGGTCCAGATACCAGAGCCGCATCCTGCATATTTTGACATTTTGCCATGATTTACCACGTTTTGCACGGAACCATGTTGTTTCTGACAAGGTCCTACGTAAATTGCAGCAAAACCCCAGCGTTTTTGCTGCGATTCTATGCTAATCACGTTAAAACCACATCTATAAGATACAGGACCTTTTGTGGTCTGCTGGGGCTGAACGGTGCAAGCGGTGCAATGAAGTCATCACGCCGCTTGCATCGTTGAAAGGCGGGGATTGACAGGGCAAGCCATTCTGCCCTGCCAATCAGCGCCCTTCAACGATGCAAGTGGCGCGATGACGTCATTGCAACGCTTGCATCATTGAAAGGCGCTGAGCGGCCCTTCAGCGCTTATGCATGTAATTGTATCTGCATCCTATAGACGCAGGTACAATTATAGTGCAGGAGGGGTTGGCGGCGGCTGGTTTCAGCGGCGCCGCCACCCTCTCAGAGAGGCAGCAGGCCCCTGCCTGAGGCGAGAAGCTTATCCCACCTCATGGATAGTGCGTCCCTGGTGTGTGAGTGTGTGTAGTGTCTGTATGCGAGGTGTGTGAGTGGGAAATATAAAGGTCTCACCTGGGATGTCTATTTTTATATTTTATTTTGGTCTAGTCTGGAGTCTGATTTAAAGGGCTTGTCTCTAGATTGACATTTATCACCTATTTTCATAGGTAATAAATGTCTGATGGGTGGGGCCCCACCACTGAAACCCCCACCAATTACTAGAATTGGGTGCTGAGCCCCGATTAATCCCCACTGTACCTCCACAGTGAGAAGGAGCTAGAACGAGGCAGCAATTGAGCATTTGTTCACCGATGTCCATGGGACTGACAATGGGCAATGTCTGAGCACTGTATTTGTCTGTTTCCATCAGTCCCATAGATTTATTGTGCTCATCACTACTTTTTGTGTACTCACACAGTGAAAGTTGCATCGCGACGTGCCCACACCACAAAAAACATTCTACAGACAAACAAAAGTGACAGATCGCTGAAAACTCTGATTTCTCTGACACTACTTTCTTCTGGCATAAATGAATTGTCAGGTTCCCTTTAAGGACACTATGTGTGACACTATTTTAGAGATCACTATGGGAATACTATTTATAGCGAGACCGGTGGAAAAATTAAAACAAGTTTCACATTTTTGCTCAAACAGGTGTGGGCCAAAATTGGCTACCTTTTTCTGCTATAAAACTAGCCCGCATCACTTAATAAATTTCCTCCAAATTGTGCTATTACTAAATGATTTTGATACTTGATCCAATCAAACACAGTATTTAATAAATTGCATGTACGGTATATTACTGACAAATTACTGACATTCATATTTTCAGCACTAAGCAAAATCACTGCCCCCCCCCATCTTTGATGATGACATGTTCTTGTTGCATTTAAGCTCATAGAACTAAAATGTCACTGAATCAAGCCATCAAATAAAGAATGCTACATTTAACATGACTGATGCTGCTGATTTACAATGCTTATATATTGGTATATATCTGGATAAATTTGATTGGCAACCTGCACGTTTGTACTTTTTTATTGTCTGTTTTTCTCTTTTCCAGCTACATCACTCCATCTACTCACCAAACACTTTTTAAAAAAAAACATTAATCCATATCACATAGTAGTATGTCAGAGGATTCCAAATGCTTACTAAAACTCTATCAAAAATATATATACAGTAGTTTTTCTAACAGATGCTTACTGTTGTCATGATACTGCTCTATTGTGACTGGTCACATGTGCATGAGGTTTGTGTGGTCTATTGTAGCCATTGGGATTTGCCAGACTGTGTCTTGGGCATGTGGGTTTAGCAGAATTGGCATTAGAATAGGGTTTCTCCACTAAACACACATTACCACTTTTCCCTCAGTCTGCAACTTCATTTTTAGGGGTATGTACCGGAGATGACGCTAGAGTGGAAGGAGTGCCATACTAATCCTCAGTATCCCCTGTACCCTCTACAGCTATGGCAACCAGCCCTGGCATTTATTCTCCAGCCACCAACAAGTCATGCCCCACTTGATGATTTGTCCTTTGATTCATGTTCATGAAAAAAACCATAAAGAAGAAAATATGTAATTGATGTGTAATCTTGTCCTACAATTAAAAATGTCTGCAATGTATTTTGTATAACCTGCCAAGACAATGGATGAAACAAATGCCCGGAGCAGTTTCCTGGTTCAAGAAAATATAAATTACATTTAAAAAACATATAACTTTTGGCCTTAGAAACTATGTTGAATATCCAGCACTAAATAACAATTTTAGGTCAGACTATGGATAAGAAAATGGAACTGAACATGTAGGAACATGTTCGTACATGAATGGAATTGCACTAAAAATTTTAAAAACTAAATTTTGGAAACGGAATACAGTTTATCCATTCCTGCTATCTACACATACAGAACATCCCTTGTGTTAAACTACTTCCCCTGCTGAACTAAGTCTGCAGAGTTAAGTTGGTCTTGAAATAACCTAAAATGGTTTTACTTAAAGAATATGATAAAAATACAATGTAAGCATCCAGGTATAAAAAGTAATCAGAAAATTGCCTTTACAGCAGAACTGTCATCTGGGCAGAAGACTGTCTTTATCATGCTGAGCTGTACACTTAAAGTGAATTCATCGTATACTTTAAATCAATAACTATATGATTTTAAAATTCTATGTACTCATTTTAAACATGACTATTTCCAAATCTTTCAATAATATAAGTTGCCTCTCATTTTTAAATGTAATTACTAAAACCCTACTTTCTGGAACATCTAACGTGGGAAAAAAAAATTAATGCAACCTGTTTTCTGTTTCATCAAAAAAAGGTAAATGTCTCATACAACATACAAAGATTATAATTTTATTCTAAGTAACCCCTTAAAGTTCAGGCAATTTTTTATTTTCTCGTTTTCGTTTTTCACACCCCGCCTTCCAAGACCCATAACTTTTTTGTTTTTTTCTCTCAATGGAGGAGTATCGAGGCTTATTTGTAGTTGTAGTTTCTTTTTGCACTATTTACAGTACTGTATAATGTACTGGGAACTGATAACAAATTCCTTGTGGGGTGGAATTAGAAAAAACAGCAATTCTTCCATTGTTTTTTTGGGTTTCGTTTTTACGTCTTTCACTATGCAGTAAAACGTAAACTTAACTTTATTTTGCTGGTCAATACGATTACGGTGATACCAAATGTATATGTTTTTTTTTTTATGTTTTACTTCTTTTACAAAGAAAAGACAATTTGTTAAAAGAAAAGTTGTTTTGTTTCACCATATTCTGACTTTTTCATTTTTTCAACGAGTGATTAGTGGTGACTTATTTTTTGCGAGACGAGCTGTAGCTTTAATTGGTACCATTTTTGGTACATACAACTGTTTGATCACTTTTTCTTTTAGTTCTAAGGTGACCAAAAACAGCGATTCGGGGGTGTAAAATCTTTTCACTTTTGTGGCAATCGCCATACAAGTTAAATAATGTTATATTGTAATAGTTCAGACTTTTACGAATGCAGCAATACCAATTTTGTTTATTTCTTTATTTTTTACATTATTTTAGAGGAAAAACAGGAAAACAGTTTTTTTTTTAACTTCTAATATTTTTGTATTTTTTGTACACTGAACACTTTATTTAACTATTAACACTTTTTATTAGTCCCCTAGGGGATTTGAACAAGCGATCGTCAGAAACTAATACTAATGTATCACAGTTTATTGTAATTTCCAGGCTCCTGTAAAGCCCTGCTTAAGAGGAGCAGAAAGCAGGCAGACCTGGGGTCCTTCATTCGGTCCCTGGGCTGCAATGACAACCATCAGCACCCCGTGATTGAGTTCGTGGGGGAGGCGATGGGCTGTTGGATGGGGCCAATCCACCTCTTTCTAATGGCTTATATGCCGTGGTCGCTATTGTTTAAATAGTTAAACAGCTAGAATAAGCGTTCTCTCTGTTCCTGGCCATAAATGCGAGGTATCAGCTGTAATACAGCGTATGGAGCGGGCTCAGTGCGTGAGGTGGCACCATACTTTAACTCCCGCACAAGGCTGTACGGGTACTTCCTGGTGCGTCAAGTGTTTTCAGAAAAACACATATCAACTTGCCAGGTGTTAGGGATCTGCCAGGTACTTCATCTAGGTATACTCCTGGGATTAATCAATCCACACCTGAGGCCAGACCTGTTCGACTGACACCATCTCCCACCAACCAGGGTGGCAGGCTCAGGAGTGGGAGAGCCTATCGCGGCCTGGTCTGTCGGAGTTAGCTCCGCCCCCTGTCCTTTATTACCTGCCCTGTTCTCTCCCTCAGTGCTTGTAATTCTTTTGGATTCCTGGCCCCACTGCTGCTTGCTCCAGCCTGCTTCTGCCGTGCTTCTGCCTTGCTGCAGTTCTGCTTGACCTGCTTTGCTTTGCCCCTGGCTTGCTTCTGTCTCCTTGCCCGCTTGGGTGTACTCACTTCGTCCTGGTCCTGACTGTCCGTTCGCCGCTCCGTTTCCTCGTGGCGTTCCGTGGCTACTGCCCCTTCCCTTGCATGTTCCCTGTTTGTTTTCCTGTGCACTTAGACAGCGTAGGGACCGCCGCCCAGTTGTACCTAGTCGCCTAGGGCGAGTCGTTGCAAGTAGGCAGGGACAGGGCGGTGGGTAGATTAGGGCTCACTTTCCCTTCACCTCCTTCCGGCCATTACATAATTACAAGCCCTTACCTAGTCTACCATTTCTCCTACGCTGACGCTATCATGGACCCCCTTGAGACCCTGGCCCAGCAGATGCAGGGCCTCTTCCTACAGGTCCAGGCCCTGGCCCAAAGGGTCAATCAGGGTGACGCTGCTTTAGTAGTACCCCTCACCTCACCTCTAGAACCCGACCTCAAGTTACCTGACCGGTTCTCAGGGGACCGTAAGACGTTTCTCTCCTTCCGGGAGAGTTGCAGACTGTATTTCCGCCTAAAGCCCCACTCCTCAGGTTCCGAGAACCAGCGGGTGGGTATCATCATATCCCGACTCCAGGAAGGGCCCCAAGAGTGGGCCTTCTCCTTGGCTCCTGACGCCCCTGAACTTTCCTCTGTTGATCGTTTTTTCTCTGCCCTCGGACTCATTTACGACGAGACTGACAGGACTGCCTTAGCCGAGAGTCAGCTGGTGACCTTACGTCAGAGTAGGAGACCGGTTGAGGAATACTGTTCTGATTTTAGGAAGTGGTGCGTAGCTTCTCAGTGGAACGATCCGGCCCTAAGGTGCCAGTTTAGGTTAGGATTATCTGACGCCCTGAAGGATCTGCTGGTTAGCTACCCCTCGTCTGACTCCCTTGACCAGGTTATGGCCCTAGCAGTACGACTTGACCGACGTCTCAGGGAACGTCAGCTAGAACGCTTCAGTGTGCTCCCCTCTGACTTTTCTGCGATCCCCCCCGAGGTCCCGTCTCCTCGCCCCTCCACGGAGGACTCGGAGGTACCTATGCAACTCGGGGCCTCCATGTCCCCTCGACAACGTAGGGAGTTTCGCAGAATGAATGGTCTCTGCTTCTACTGTGGGGACGACAAGCATCTACTGAACACCTGTCCCAGGTGCAAGAATAAGAAGCCGGAAAACTTCCGCGCCTAAGTGATCATCGGGGAGGTCACTTGGGCGCACAGGTATTTCCCGTTAATGTGAAACGCAATAAAATTTTGCTTCCCTTTCAGGTCTCGTTTGCTGGCCGGGCTGCCACGGGCAGTGCTTTCGTGGATTCAGGGTCATCTGCTAATATCATGTCTTCGGAATTTGCTATGTCTCTAAAGATGCCTTGTATTGATTTACCTTATCCTATCCCTGTAGTAGGAATCGACTCAACTCCCCTTGCTAATGGTTATTTTACTCAGCATACTCCTGTTTTTGAACTCCTTGTTGGCTCCATGCATTTGGAGCAGTGCTCTGTACTGGTGATGCAGGGATTATCGTCTGATCTCGTATTAGGTCTTCCCTGGTTGCAGTTGCATAATCCCACGTTTGATTGGAATACTGGGGATCTCACCAAATGGGGTAATGAATGTCTTATGTCATGTCTTTCTGTTAACTCTATTTCTCCCCGGGAGGAGGTAAACACGCTTCCTGAGTTTGTTCAGGACTTCGCCGATGTGTTTTCTAAGGAGGCCTCCGAGGTGTTGCCCCCCCATAGAGATTACGATTGCGCTATCGATTTGGTGCCTGGTGCCAAGCTTCCTAAGGGTAGGATATTTAATCTTTCATGTCCTGAACGTGAAGCCATGAGGGTGTATATCCAAGAATGCCTGGCCAAGGGTTTCATTCGCCCCTCGACTTCTCCTGTAGGTGCTGGCTTCTTCTTCGTGGGGAAGAAGGATGGTGGTCTTAGGCCGTGCATTGATTATCGTAACCTGAATAAGGTCACCGTAAGGAACCAGTACCCACTTCCTTTGATTCCGGATCTTTTTAATCAGGTTCAGGGAGCCCAATGGTTTTCTAAGTTCGATCTACGGGGGGCATATAACCTTATCCGCATCAAAGAGGGGGATGAGTGGAAAACTGCGTTCAACACACCCGAGGGTCATTTCGAATACCTGGTCATGCCCTTTGGGTTGTGTAATGCCCCTGCTGTCTTCCAGAATTTTATTAATGAAATCCTGAGAGAGTACCTGGGTAATTTTCTTGTTGTGTACCTTGATGACATACTGGTGTTTTCCAAGGACTGGTCCTCCCACGTGGAGCATGTCAGGAAGGTGCTCCAGGTCCTTCGGGAGAATAATCTGTTTGATAAGACTGAAAAATGTGTCTTTGGGGTACAGGAGATACCATTTTTAGGGCAAATCCTCACTCCTAATGAATTCCGCATGGACCCTGCCAAGGTTCAGGCTGTGGCGGAATGGGTCCAACCTGCCTCCCTTAAGGCGTTACAGTGTTTTTTAGGGTTCGCCAACTATTACAGGAGATTTATTGCCAACTTCTCGGTCGTCGCTAAGCCTCTTACGGACCTTACCCGCAAGGGTGCTGATGTCCTCCATTGGCCCCCTGGGGCCGTCCAGGCCTTTGAGACCCTCAAGAAGTGCTTTATCTCGGCCCCCGTGCTGATTCAGCCCAACCAAGAGGAGCCATTTATTGTGGAGGTTGACGCTTCCGATGTGGGAGTGGGGGCCGTCTTGTCCCAGGGTACCAGCTCCCTCACCCATCTCCGCCCCTGTGCTTACTTCTCTAGGAAGTTTTCGCCCACGGAGAGTAACTATGATATTGGCAACCGCGAACTTCTAGCCATTAAATGGGCTTTTGAGGAGTGGCGGCACTTCCTGGAGGGGGCCAGACACCAGGTAACGGTCCTTACGGATCACAAGAATCTGGTTTTCCTAGAATCGGCCCGGAGGCTTAATCCTAGACAAGCTCGGTGGGCACTATTCTTTACCAGATTTAATTTCTTGGTTACCTATAGGGCTGGGTCCAAGAATATTAAGGCTGATGCTCTGTCACGTAGTTTCATGGCCAATCCTCCTTCTGAGAAGGATCCTGCTTGTATTTTACCCCCTGGTATAATCGTCTCTGCCACGGATTCTGATTTAGCTTCTGATATCGCGGCTGATCAGGGTGCAGCTCCCGGGAACGTCCCTGGGGACAAACTGTTTGTTCCCCTGCAATACCGGCTGAGGGTACTCAGGGAAAACCATGACTCCGCTCTATCTGGTCATCCTGGCATCTTGGGCACCAAACACCTCATTACCAGAAACTATTGGTGGCCTGGGTTGCCTAAAGACGTTAGGGCTTACGTCGCCGCTTGTGAGGTTTGCGCTAGGTCCAAAACCCCTAGGTCCCGACCTGCGGGCCTACTACGTTCCTTGCCCATTCCCCAGAGACCTTGGACCCATATCTCCATGGATTTTATCACCGATTTGCCTCCATCTCAGGGCAAGTCGGTGGTGTGGGTGGTTGTCGACCGCTTCAGCAAGATGTGCCACTTTGTGCCCCTTAAGAAGCTACCTAACGCCAAGACGTTAGCTTCTTTGTTTGTGAAACACATCCTGCGTCTCCATGGGGCCCCAGTCAATATCGTTTCTGACAGAGGGGTACAATTTGTTTCCTTATTTTGGAGAGCTTTTTGTAAAAAGTTGGAGATTGATCTGTCCTTCTCCTCCGCCTTCCATCCCGAAACTAATGGCCAAACGGAAAGGACCAACCAATCCCTGGAACAATATTTAAGGTGTTTCATCTCTGACTGCCAATTCGATTGGGTCTCATTCCTTCCCCTTGCTGAATTTTCCTTGAATAACCGGGTCAGTAACTCGTCAGGGGTCTCCCCGTTTTTCTGTAATTTCGGGTTTAACCCAAGATTCTCCTCCGTCTCCCCTGGTTGTTCCAATAATCCTGAGGTAGAGGATGTTCATCGGGAACTGTGCACTGTCTGGGCCCAGGTTCAGAAGAACCTAGAGGCGTCCCAGAGCGCACAAAAGATTCAGGCGGATAGTAGACGTTCTGCTAACCCCCGGTTTGTCGTCGGGGATTTGGTCTGGTTGTCGTCCAGGAACTTGCGCCTTAAGGTCCCGTCCAGGAAGTTTGCTCCCCGATTTATTGGACCTTATAAGATCATTGAAGTCCTCAACCCTGTATCCTTCCGTCTGGAGCTCCCCCCATCATTTCGCATACATGACGTCTTCCATGCCTCCCTCCTTAAACGCTGCTCCCCGTCCTGGTCCCCCTCGAGGATACCTCCTGTTCCCGTTCTCACCCCTGAGGGGGTGGAATTCGAGGTGGCCAAGATTATGGACAGTAGGATGGTCCAGGGCTCCCTCCAGTACCTGGTCCATTGGAGAGGATACGGGCCGGAGGAGAGGACTTGGGTACCTGCCCGTGATGTTCACGCTGGGGTATTGATCAGGAGGTTCCACCTTCTCTTCCCCACTAAACCGGGTCCCCTTAGTAAGGGTCCAGTGGCCCCTCATAAAAGGGGGAGTACTGTTAGGGATCTGCCAGGTACTTCATCTAGGTATACTCCTGGGATTAATCAATCCACACCTGAGGCCAGACCTGTTCGACTGACACCATCTCCCACCAACCAGGGTGGCAGGCTCAGGAGTGGGAGAGCCTATCGCGGCCTGGTCTGTCGGAGTTAGCTCCGCCCCCTCTCCTTTATTACCTGCCCTGTTCTCTCCCTCAGTGCTTGTAATTCTTTTGGATTCCTGGCCCCACTGCTGCTTGCTCCAGCCTGCTTCTGCCGTGCTTCTGCCTTGCTGCAGTTCTGCTTGACCTGCTTTGCTTTGCCCCTGGCTTGCTTCTGTCTCCTTGCCCGCTTGGGTGTACTCACTTCGTCCTGGTCCTGACTGTCCGTTCGCCGCTCCGTTTCCTCGTGGCGTTCCGTGGCTACTGCCCCTTCCCTTGCATGTTCCCTGTTTGTTTTCCTGTGCACTTAGACAGCGTAGGGACCGCCGCCCAGTTGTACCTCGTCGCCTAGGGCGAGTCGTTGCAAGTAGGCAGGGACAGGACGGTGGGTAGATTAGGGCTCACTTTCCCTTCACCTCCTTCCGGCCATTACACCAGGTTTGAGATTTCCTTCTGGAGAATTTAAACATGGTTGTCTAGGATTCTAAAAAATGGTCTGCTTTTTCCAGAAACAGTGTCACCCTTGGGCAGTGGGAGACAGAAGTTACAGGCAGATGGTGACCTATCAGACTACCTATAGTTTAGCATGGAGAGAGGCAGGCCATGGAGGTGGGTGACCTGGCGAGCACAAGCAGGCTCTTGCTGAAGTGTTGGGGACCAGGAGTGAAAGATCGGTACTGTACTCAAACCAGGGGGAAGTCTGTAGTGGGCCTAGTAGGGGACATTAGAAGGTCCCGGAACAGGTAGGCCTGGGAGGGAGGTACAGTGGGTCTGGTTGCCCTAGAGGCCTGAAAGGGGACCTAGTCATGGTAATCTTGGGAATATAGCACACGTTCCCATTTTAATGCTGCAAATACAATGTCTTTAATATTTTTTCTAAGGTTTTATCAAAATTGTAGACACTACCCCTCTGAAGATAACCATATTTCAACAATATCTTACAAAACCAAATATTTCAGTGATTGGCTTATCAACGGCATACAAGTCATATATTTCACCTATGGTTGTAGAGAAATTACCACATATGGTGAGATAGGAAAAAGAACTTGAAATGGACTTGTTGGTTAATGCATGTCTAAACTCCACTGTTTGTTTGAATAAAAATTGCAAGGTGTGTGGACCTCTAGATAAATAAAGATGAGAAGGTATTTCACATTTGTTAAGATCCATCTGATAGACTCTAAATCTTGTTCTCTGTTGTTAGCGACAATGTTGGGAGAAGGGCATGTTAGGATGATGGTCCTGCAAGGCTTTCTTTCCTTTATGGAAAAAAAGTGCTTCAATACGTTTCATAAATCTTGCATAAGGAAACTTTCCCAGAGCCAACATTGGCACTGTTAAATTTGGGTGCTGATACAATTATATTTTTATTGCAGCTAGGTGATGTATAGTGAACACATGGAAATCAACTCTAGCCCTAAAAAGGTTACCTCACAAAATTTAGTAAAATTTTTATATGAATTGATGTTTACTACTTTACATAATCTTAGAGCCTGTTGCTTATAAAATTTGCGAAATTGGATAGAATAACTTGAGATTCGAGCTAGACTTACCTTGTTGGGAATTTTATAGGACCACAGTAGTTTTTGAAACTGTGGAACTGGTGCCATGCTAAAAACTCTTCCCTCTTTTTCTTGTATTTTTTTTCTGTTATTATGTTTTTTTATGTTATAATGAAGGTAATGAAGTGTAATTGTTTAAAAATAATTCACCACAAAAAAATTACATATATGGTATGTCCACAATCGTAACAACATGTAGAACAAAGTTAACATATAATCTATACTGCACAGTTTATAGTGTAAAAAAACTCACCAAAAGTTATTGCTTATTTGCTGTTTTATTCCCCATTCCCCCACAGAAAATTTATAAAAGTTCATCCATAAATTATATGTACCCCAAAATGGTGCCAATGAAAAAGACAACTTGTCCCAAAATAGAGTCCTTATACAGCTACGTCGACCTGAAAATAAAAAAGTTACGGCTCCTGAATTGAAGTTTTGAAAAAACAAAACGAAATCCCTCAGTCATGAAGGTCGGTTCTTAAGGGCATGGCCCCACGTGGCGTATTTCTTCCGCAACTGTCCGCATCAATGCCACACAGAATCTGCGTTGCAGATTCTGTTGCGGATCTGCCCAAAATGTGCAGTAAATTGATGCGGACTGGCCGTTGCGTATTGAGGTGAAAGTACTTCCCTTCTCTCTATCAGTGCAGGATAGAGAGAAGGGACAGCACTTTCCCTAGTGAAAGTAAAAGAATTTCATACTTACCGGCCGTTGTCTTGGTGACGCGTCCCTCTTTCGGCATCCAGCCCGACCTCCCTGGATGACGCGGCAGTCCATGTGAACGCTGCAGCCTGTGATTGGCTGCAGCCGTCACTTAGACTGAAACGTCAACCTGGGAAGCCGGACTGGAGAAAGAAGCCGGTTGCTGTATATTGTGATCGGTAGTCACTGTCCAGGGTGCTGAAACAGTTACTGCCGATCGCTTAACTCTTTCAACACCCTGGACAGTGACTATTTACTGACGTCGCCTAGAAACGCTCCCATAATTACGGGTGCACACACGTAGTCACCCGTAATTATGGGTGCACACACGTAGTCACCCGTAATTACGGCAGCCCCATTGACTTCCTCAGTCTGGCTGTAGACCTAGAAATACATAGGTCCAGCCAGAATGAAGAAATGTCATGTTAAAAAACCAATACGCTCCGCAGCACACATAACATGTACATGACATCTGCGGACTTCATTGCGGAATTTAGAATCTCCATTGAAGTCAATGGAGAACTTCCGCAATGAGTCCGCAACCAGTCCGCCACACGTCCGCAACATCCATTGTATGCTGCGGACAACAAATTCCGCACCGCAGCCTATGCTCCGCAGCGGAATTTTCCGCATCGTCTAAACGAACCCTACTAAAAAGCAGTGGAAGGCAATGGAGAAACGGGTCCGCTGCGGATTAACGCTGCGGAGTTTCCGCAGCGGAATTCCAGAGCAATTCCGCCACGTGGGGCTTTGCCCTAAGTGGATTAAAGCAACACTCTAGGAAAAACATATACACTGTATTAAGCCTAGTACAGGTCCTGGTCAATGTTAATTTTTGTTATTTTCTGTAATGTCCAGAAATCCATTTAGAGGGAGCTACTCAAACTAGAGGTGATATATACTAGTGTCTGTGTGCTGGCATTTCCTCTTTCAGTTTGCCAAACAGCAGTATGTGTGGTTTTATACTGCAGTTAAAGCGGTATAAGATTTATCTTATACGATTATACCCCCAAGTAAAAATCACATTACGGGAAATGTCAGTGGGAGTTTGTAGCCAGACTTTGATGGTTTAAAGGGGTTTTCCAGGGACACAATTTTTTTTAACTAATACTCTATGTAACTATTTAATAAAGTTTCTAATATACAGTCTGTATTTAATCTGAACACATTTCTTCCTATTCTCCCTATCTCTGCCCTGCCAGAAGTTCTGCTTTTCATCTATGTCTTTTTTTCCCTCGACCCAGGCTCGTGCACGAGAGTTATTATGCACACAGTCCTGTGTCGATACCTCACTGACCGAAGTAACGAATAGTGCTGTTCTTTACTAATTATTCCGCTCCCCTCTGTCTATTGGCCCCCCACTAGTTCTCGCTTCCCCTTTAGTTTATCCTGTTTATATCTGAAATGAGGTCACAGAATCACGTGACTGTGCCTCAGATATGTAATGTGATCCTCATTATCCCTGTATACATGTAAACCCCATCATCTCTAAATATATGTAATCCCCATCATTGTAGATACTATCAGGGCAGGCAGCCTCAATGTATCCATTCATTCTTTGCTTCTACTTAGCAGCATGATTTTCTTTGCGTGCATACTATTCATACATTTTCGGAGTAGGCAGCACACAAGCACTGAGGAATAGCATGCACGCAAAGAAAATCGTATACCCGGGTTTGAGGCATCCTATTGGTCCACAGTCTTCTCAATGTCCACCCCGTTGGATTCTTTGCTTGCGCCTCAATGCCTGCCCCATTTTCTTCTCATTAATGAAACTCCTCAGTGCTCATGTGCTACCTGCCTGGAAAAAAATTTTGTCCCTGGAAAATCCCTTTAAAGTCATGCCTGCAGAAGAAACTTAGCACACTGATAAATACTTTTACAAAGGCTTTTTTTTTTTCCTAAACACACCATTCTTCTACCACAAATACATGAGAATTAAATTGAGACTGGAAGAGTGGTTAAACTGCTGGCTGCCTCTAGCTACCTGCAATGGTTACAAACCATTAAAACATTCACTTGGCTTGTCTGACACAAATACATTCTCTTCTTCATTGTATCAGAAGGGCTCTCTGGTACTAAATGTTATGTGTGGGTTGACAACCTTTTAGCTGAATTTTCTTTACCCATCCCACCAAGGTTCTTTTGCCTTTGTTAGCATAGTACATGGGAGGCTGAGGTCACTCTGCACTGATAATGAATACACTACAAGCAACTACAAGGGAATCGTTGAATTAGGAACGATATGTTCATTAGAGGTGACCTATTCTTCATTTTCATCCATACGTCGCATACATGCTTGTCTTTTCTGTGCTATTAAAGAATGTCACAATTTATATACATATTTATATAAAATATGAAATAGGCTGTAATGGTATAAGTAGAATTAACAATACAAGGTAAGTACACATAATATTATAATTCCATAGAGTTACTGCTGGAAGAAAAGTTTTCTTTGGAGCAATAAATACGTAATAGCTGTCCACAAATCGCAATGATGATTAGAAGATTAAACAAGCCTCTAAACCTATGCTTGTATGTCAGTGAGTTACAAATATAGCAATTCCTTAAAGAGGCATTACAATTTCAGAAAATACAGGTTTTCGCTGCATAGTAAAAAGTTGTTACATTTTTCACTATACTTTCTGTATGAATTCCTCACAGTTTACAATACCTTTGTTTGCAGAATATGCTTGGGAACCTTCATTGTTTACTTCTAGTGGATAAAAACCTATCCTGATCTTGTAATTGACACATAGGTGCATGGCTTGTTACAGTAGCGTAGATAGCGGGGGAACGGTAGCCCCAGGCCCACTGAGATAGTGGGGCCCATCGCGACCGCCCGTGCCATAACCGCCGCTCCCACAGCCCCCGCCACGGAAATGCCACACAGGGTGGCCTGCTGCCTGTCTGAGGGGCCGGTGGCGCAACTGAAGCCACCCGCCGCCATCCCCTCCTTCACTAATTGTATCTGTGTCTACATGACACAGATACAATTACATGCAAGATACATGTCCGTGCCCAACAATTCAGCCCCTAACAATGACGTCATTGGCTGGGCAAAATGACTTGCCCAGCCAATAAGCGCCTTTCGATGATGCTAGTTATTCCGTTGTTGAAAGGCACTGATTGGCGGGGCAAGTCATTCTGCCCTGCCAATCATCATCTTTCAGCAACGCTAGCGGCGCGATGACGTCATTGTGCCACTTCCATGGTTGAAAAACGCTGATTGACGGGGCAAGTCATTCTCTTCTGCCAATCAGCTCCCTTCAACGATGTAAGCAGATGAGAGCAGGCCTGCACTGACACAGGACGGCGTGGGGACGGGATCAAGGTGAGTATGTAAAGTTTTTTTTTTTTCACTTAAAAGTGTGAGTGCCATTATCTTCAGGGGGGAGCTATATGTGGTGCACTATATACAGGGAGAGCTATATGTGGGGTACAATCTACAGGGTTGGCAATAAGTAGGCCACGATCTACAGGGGGGGCTATATGTGGGGCACTATATAAGGGGGGGCTATATGTAGAGCACTATCTACAGGTGAGATATATGTAGAGCGCTATTTACAGGGGGGCTATATGTAGAGCGCTATTTACAAGGGAGGCTGTATCTAGAACGCTATCTACAGGGGGCTATCTGTGTGGCACTATCAACAGGTGGACTATATATGGGGCACTATCTACAGGACAGTTTATATGTAGAGCACTATCTACAGAGGGGCAAAAAAAGCAAAGGATTGGAGCAGCACTGTGAACAAATGCCTGACTAGGCTGGTGCAAAGCTTAAAAAATAAAGGAGTGACCTCTCCTTATGTGTTAGATATCCAAAAAAGAGAACGTGAAGCAGCACTCAAATAAAGTGAATTTATTCATCCAACATGGAACCACAACGTTTCACCTCCTCTTGAAAATGCCTTCATAGAGGAGGTGAAACTTTGTGGTTTCATGTTGGATGAATAAATTCACTTTATTTAAGTGCTGCTTCATGTTCTCTTTTTTGGATATCTACAAGGGGGCTATATCTAGAGTGCTATCTATGGGGGGCTATATGTAGAGCGCTATCTACAGGGGGCTATATATGGGGCACTATCTACAGGGGACTATATGTGGGTGCTATCTACATGGGCCTGTATGTGGGTACTATGTATGAGGGGATCTATGGGGGGCACTATCTACAGGGAGCACTGTGTGTGTGTGTGTGTGTGTGTGTGTGTGTGTAGGATGCAGAGTATGGTGCTATTATAATCAGGGACACAGTGTATGGTGCTATTATAATCAGGGACACAGTGTATGGTGCTATTATAATCAGGGACACAGTGTATGGTGCTATTATAATTAGAGGTGCCGTGTATCTTGCTATTAGATTTAATTGCATAGTGTGTGGCACCATGACAATCTTATCTTCGTTTATAGTTGCAGGAACGTTTCAAAAGTTAGACGCTGAAAACATCTGAGTGGCAAACTGCAGAAATGGGCTGTGGCCAGGAGAAGACATCATAGAGGTCTCGACCAGACAAAGAAGAAAAGAGAAAAAGTACAAATAGAATCTGAAAAGACGTCACCGGTGAGTCACTTAATGTAAATGTTTATTCTGCCTCTAATCAGTACTGTAGTCACTGTATGATCTGCAGTGAAATGATGGGTGGTTTGATTATGATATGATTTTTTGTTTTTTAAACAGCAACTCAATGTTTGGGTCATGCTTGGAGCAGTAGTTTTATGCCTTACAAACCTATACAGATGGGGAAGCCTGGCTGGTATATACAGGGATGATGGCGTTTATAAACAGGAATGGTTGTTTTTATATACAGGGATTATGATTTTTATATAAAGGGATTATGGTTGTTATATACAGAGATGATGGTTGTTATATACAGGGATGATAGGTAGTCCAGCCATCATCCCTGCATTAATCCCCAACATCCCTGTGTATACCAGCCATCATCCTCTTATATAACCCCCATCATCCCTGTATATAAGCCCATCATTCCTGTATATAAACCCCATCATCCCTGTATATACCAGCCATAACCCCTGTTTATAACAGGCTGGTATATACAGAGATAATAGGGGTTATTTACAGGGATGATGGCGGTTATATACAGAGATGATGGTTGGTATTTTCAGGAATGATGGGGTTATATACAGAGATGATGGTGGTAATATACAGGGATGATGGCTGCTATATACAGGGATGATAGCTGGTATATTCAGGGATGATGGGGGTTATATACAATTTTGATGGGGGTTATATAGGGATGATGACTGGTATATAATTAGAATGCGCCTCTTCAGTTATAAACATGTGTTAGGGGTGCCCACTCAGATATGTTTTGCCCCCGCTGTCCTAAACCCCTAGTTACAATTACAGTACAGATATCTGTCTTGTAATGAGCCATGCCTCTGTGTGATACTTACCTGACAAGGGCAGATTTTTATTCACAGGTAGTAAACAATGAAAGTTCTCATTGAATGACTGCAAGACGAGATCCTGAAAAACATCAGAAATCGATGCAGAAAGTATTTTAGAAAATTGTATAACTTTTTATTGTCCACTGAATAATCTTTATTTGTTATAACTTTTTTATTACCACTTTAGTATACTTCTATTATCAGAAAACACCCTATATGAGAATGAGTATTCTGATAATAAAGGAAGGAAACAAGGGAGTATCGAAA
Source organism: Rhinoderma darwinii (assembly GCF_050947455.1). Classification (NCBI taxonomy): domain Eukaryota; kingdom Metazoa; phylum Chordata; class Amphibia; order Anura; family Rhinodermatidae; genus Rhinoderma; species Rhinoderma darwinii. The sequence continues at coordinate 334,876,906 of NC_134688.1, read as the reverse complement.
TTCCTTGTCAGCAAATTCTAAAGCAGAGTTCACCCGTCGTGGAGTAGGAGTTTTATATAAAATGAGATCATTTTTTTCCATGTACACTCTCCAGAATTAGTCAGTATGGATTTTATAACGTGATGCAGATTTCAAATCCATAGCATTGCAATATGAGTAATAATGGAGGCAAAGACTCAGATAACGGTTCTCCTTCCTTTTACTTCCCGGACATTTTATATTGATGGCCTATCCTTAGGATAGGTCATCAATATCAAATCAGTGGAGGTCCGACTTCCGGCACACCTGCCAATAATGATTGATGGAGCCGTGGCATTTGTCGCCACGGCCATTTCACGTGACTGGGACTGAGCTGTAAACCCAGGCATGGGAAATTATGCATGTATACAATGTGGATATTGTGCAAATGTCTGATAGAATTTCTTTGCAGTCATCTGAACTGTGAACGTTGAAGCATCTATGATCATATATAATGTCATCCTGAATGTATAGCAGGAACATATGAAAAACCCAACTAACCTTTTAAAGCCACTTTCACGCGTCAGTATTTTGGTCAGTATTTGTAAGCCAAAAACAGGAGTGGAACCTACGCAGAGAAAAAGTGTAATAGTAATATTTGCATTTCTTGAGTATTTTGGACCCGAGTATTTTGGATCCACTCCTGGTTTTGGCTTACAAACACTGATGCAAAATACTGACCCATATACTGCAGTGTGAAAGAGGCTCAAATGAAATGTTTGGGGGACTAGAACACAACCTATATCCCTAAATTCTACACCGGCCGATGATTGGACTGACAAGTGCTCATATGAATGCTCGTTCTCGATTGTTGGCATGTGTGAACATGGCAGCGATCAGCCGATCAACCAGCAACCACTCGCTTGTTGGTTAATCGGATCTTATATGATGCCAAAAATGGACGTTTGCCCGTAGCATATATTCCTGTGTTAACAGGGGATGTGCTCCCGACAATATGCAAGCTAATGTTCGTCCCCATATAGTCACGGTCATTGCTCCATATAAATGTTATTATAGTCAATATGCACTCGTTACTGGGCAGAGTTCTACATATGTAAATGGGCTCTTACTCATTCTGTAATGCTCTTTTACACTGGCATTTGATGGGGGGAGTGGAACGCTCGTTCCCAATCATCGGCCTATGTAAACGGGCTCTGCAATCAGCTGACAAATGAGCAAACGCTCATTTGTCGGCAGATTGCATCTATCATGCGACCCAAAAAATGATTGTTGTCTGCAGCACATCTGCCAGTGTAAACAGGGGAGGTGCTGCCCACAATGATGCAAACTGGGAGTGAACGATCTGTTTTGTCCCCATACAGTTCAGTGATTGCTCCATATAAATGGAGCTTAATGAGAGCCTTTCTACCTGCTCTATCGTAGATCAGCGCTCATTTACTGGCATATGTCTTCCAGTGTAAAAGGGCCCTTAGGTCAAGGTCAATGCATCAAAAACAATATATAAAGAAATACATACTTAGGACTTCAATTATCAGTTCATGATAGCAATATATTCTACACTGTGGCTTATATAGTATAACCAAATATCTAACAAAGAAGGGATACACTGAAGATGCACTAAAAATACATATCAACAGGGCCAGCCTTAGGTTCATTGAGGCACTGTGCAGTACCTTTTATGAATGCAATGCCCAAAGAACATTGCTGTAAGGTGCCCAAAGAACACTGCTCTATAAATAAATTTGTGAATGTAGCTGCCTCCTGTGCAGCTGCCTTTCTATAGGTTATAGCTTAAAAGTGCCAGTTGGGGGTTGCAAGCCCTAGTTGCCCAGGCTATATGTGTGGAGCCTCCTTCAGGAGAGACAAGTGATCATATGTGGTGATCAGCACATGTGGTGCACTATTATACACCTCTATTTCTGGTCATTTATTGCATTATTACTACTATTTAAGCATCAAAAGTGTCTATCCTGGTTACAGGTCCCTTGCATGTGTGGATTTCTGTGAGGTTTTACCTTCCAGTTGTTGGTTGCCTGGTTTGCAGGCAGAGACCTTACTGAAAGATAAGTGGCAAAAAACTATTTAAAACAAGACATGAGTGGCATTGATTCTGGAGAAAAAGCTGATACTTTCTTTGAATCTATTACATCCGCTTTCTACTTTCTTAAGGGAGTTGTGTAAATAGACTCTTTGGTCAATTATCTTCCAAATCACTCATGGTGGTTGCATAGATGGTACAGTTGAAAAAAGACACAGCTCTAACAAGTCCAACATACGGATGTAGCCATCTTTCTCTTGACTCCGATAACTTGCTGCAGCGTTATATCCCACAAAAAAAGCCATTGAAAAGTCATTGAAAAAGTCAAGTTAAAGTTTCTTGTAACTGTCTATTTAATGTGTTAAAAGTGAAGATAAATATGGCTACATCTGTACGCTGTCTTTAAACAGCCATTTGAGGGACCATACTGCTGTGCACGGTGTGTGAGAATTGCCCATTTGGAAACCCAGAATCTGGATCTAAGTGAGCAACTTTCAACACTGTGGGTAATTGACAACATGGAAAGGAGTTTGCTGCTCACTGAGCAAGCACTCACTGGGGCAGATGCAGGGGAGGATGATAACATGGAGGTTCAGGCTGTTGAGGCAGCTAGCTGGTTAACAGTTAGAAGGTGCTGTAGAGAGAAGAGTGTCAAGGAGACTAATCCTAATCTGGAACACCTCAATAAATTTGCCAAGTTGGCGAATGAGGGGGGCGTCAATTCAGGGGCAGCACTGCTGCATTTCAATTTATTTTATTAGATTTCTTTGCCTATCTCATTAGCAATATCTGGTAGTAATATATATTCCAGAAATAGACATACATTATACAGGGGCGTAGCTAGGGGGGGCAAGCGGGGCATGTGCCCCGGGCGCAACATAGAGGGGGGCACCGGCGCCACCTCCTCCTGCATTATAATTGTATCTACATCTATAGGACATTCAGCTCTTTTCTATGAGTGAAGTGGTATCGCGCTTCCGTCGCTGAAAGGCGCTGACTGACAGGGAAAGTCATTCTGCCCAGCCAATCAGCGCCTTTCATAGACGCTTCGTTCAACCCCAGGAGACCTGCGCAGAAGAGAGCAGGTCTCCATTGCTGCCGGCCGGCGTGGGAACGGGATTAAGGTGAGTTTGAATAGTTTGTTATTTTATTGTGTGGCTTTATATACAGGGGGGGCTTTATCTATGGGGGTGCTTTATCTACAGGGGGGCTTTATCAACGGGGGGAGGCTCTATCTATAGGGGGGGCTATATACTGGGGTGGGCTATCTATGGAGCACCATATACAGGGGTGGTCTGTATCTACAGTGGGGCTATATACAGGGGTGGGCTATCTATGGAGCACTATATACAGGGATGGGCTATATCTACAGGGGGCTATATACAGGGGTGGGCTATATATGGTGCACTATATACAGGGGTGGGTTATCTGTGGAGCACTATAGCGGGAGCTATTTGCGAGACACTATATACAGGGGTGGGCTATGTGGGTGCACTATCTACAGGGGGCTCTATGGGGGGCACTATCTACAGGGGGCTCTATGGCAGGCACTATCTACAGGGGGCACAGTGTGTGTGTGTGTGTGTGTGTGTGTGTGTGGGACACGGTGTATGGTGCTATTATAATTAGAGGTGCAGTGTATGGCGCTATTATATTTAGGGGCGTAGTGTGTGGTAATGAGAACTTTATCTTTATTTATAGGTGTAGAAATGTTGGAAAAGTGAGAAGCTGAAGACATCTGAGTGGCAAACTGCAGAAATGTGCTGTGACCGGGAGAAGTCATCATAGAGGTCTGGAGCGGATGGAGAAAAAGAACTAGAGACGTCACCGGTGAGTCACCTAATGTAAATGTTCATTCTGCCTCTAATCAGCACTGTAGTCACTGTATGATCTGCAGAGAGATGATGGGTGGTATGATTATGATATGATTTATTTTTTGTGAAACAGTATCCCCCAGCATATCCTTACCATTGTTCGGGCCATGCTGGGAGCTGTAGTTTTACGCCGTACATACCTATACGGCAGGGGTTGCACTAATTTGAGCTGTATTTGTGCTGGTGTTGTATTTATGTACTGAGCTTGGTTCTGGTGCCGTATATATGTACTGAGCTTGGTTCTGGTGTTGTGTATAGACTATATTGCTTGTAAAATGTACAAATGTTTTTATGCTCGAGTTACATAAAAAGAAATGTGGAAAAGAAATGACACATCATTAATTGGTAGAGAAAACAAACACGGCCAGGGGGAAGGAGATGTCGGGAAAGAGGTTGGGGGAGGCGCAAAACTGAATCTTTGCCCGGGGTGCTGGAGAACCTAGCTACGCCTCTGCCTTGTACTTCTATTATTATGGTCCTATTTACATCTATATTTAACTCTCTAATCTAAGAGACTTAATAGTCTACCTAATATGCATTTTACTAATAGTAATCCTATCTGGGGATGTACACACATTTTTCCTTCTCGATTGCCTCTTCAATCTAGATCTGGTAATAGGTACACCTTTTCGCCCTACCATCTCAGTAGTTCCTTTTATTCCTATTATACATTCTTCAGTGAACGAAAATTAGCATCATATCTGGCACTACTATTTAAGCGAAACAGCATAGTGATCACCGATTCGACTGTCCATATAGCCTTACCCTATGAGAGTCTTTCTTCACGTGCAGAGATGCACTGTTAACACAATTCTTGACAGCATGAAAGATATCTGATCAGTAATATACTTACCACTACTGGCTTTCCAATCAATGCCTTCTGCTGTTTAATTTCTGTGTCATGCAGACACATGCAGATACCTATTCTCTCTGACAGCCGTTTTTGGTATTGTACGCATGCGCCACTTGGTCAATTTTTTACTTCCCCTTTCCCATCCCTTGGTTGAACTTGATGGACATGTGTCTTTTTTCAACCGTACAAACTATGTAACTATGTAACTCTGTAATAAAAATTAAATATTAATTAATACCTACACACTATGATAGCAGGGAAAGCTGGGTATTTTGTGCGCTCAGGCACTTTTGTTTTTTGCATTGGATGTTTGTTGCCCACCAGCTATCAGGGTAATTTCTAGTTTTTGCACTGCTGCAGTTAGACACCTCCCCTAGCAACCAGGGGAATGTCTGCTCCAGTAAGTAGGTGAATGGGAGCATAGGAAAGGCTAAACAGGTCCTTGTAGTGGGAGACTCTATTATTAGGAAAACAGATAGGGCAATCTATCACAAAGACAAATTCCAAACAGTTTGCTGTCTTCCGGGGGCTCGGGTTCGGCATATCGCCATTCGGGTTGGCAGATTATTGGGAGGGGCGGGTGAAGATCCAGCAATCATGGTGCTCATTGGCACAAATTACAAATTTAGAGGTAGGTGGAAGTACCTAAAACATGATTTCAGGGACTTGGGTAACAAGCTCAGGGCAAGGACCTCAAATGTAGTATTTTCAGAAATACTACCTGCACCACATGCCACACCAGAGAGACAAGGGGAGAATTGGGAGGTGAACAAGTGGCTAAAGAATTGGTGTAGGAGTGAGGGGTTTGGGTTCTTGGAGAAATGGGCTGAGTTCTGTGTTGGCCACAGACTCTAAGGTAGGGATGGGCTGCACCTAAATTGTGAGGGTACAGCTGTGTTGGGGAAAAGATGACTAGAAGGTTTGAGGAGTGTTTAAACTAGGAAATGGGGAGGACAATTATTGTATAGAAGGGGAGGACAGCGTAGTTTGTGAGCTGGGACTAAGAAATGAACATGGGGTGGAATAGAGGAATCGGTTAGAACAAATAATAGGAATAAGAAGAAAAGTGTTACGGATAAACATAAGGTGCATGTATACTAATGCCAGAAACCTCAATAGCAAGATTGAGAAATTAGAGTTGGTAATGCTGGAGGAGAATTGTGACATAGTGGGGATAAGCGAGACTTGGCTGGATGATAGCTATGACTGGGCTATTAATTTTCAGGGTTACAGCTTGTTTAGAAATTATCATACTAATAAAAAAGGAGGAGGGATTTGCGTATTTGTAAAATCCTGCCTAAAACCCATCCTGCCTGATGATGTCTACAGATGTAGCCGTCTTTACCTTGACTTTTAATGCATAAACAATGGCTAGATCTTTTACCTTGACTTTTTCAATGACTTTCCAATGGCTTTTGTTGTGCGATATCAGTAAGTTATCAGAATCAAGTAAAAGTTGGCTACATCTGTATGAGGCAAATTATCGTGTGGAGTCCCCATGGGCGGAAAAAAGGGGAGGTAGAAAAAATAAGTCTCCAAATATAATGGAAGAAGCAGTAGATCAACTAATAAAGCAAATAGATGAAGCAGCAAACCATAATGAAGTCATTATTATGGGGGACTTTAACTACCCTGATATAAACTGTGAGGCAGAAACCTGCAGGTCCAACAAAGGAAACAGGCTTTTGACAATGAAAAAAGAAAATTACCTTTCACAACTGGTGCAGGACCCACCAAGAGGGGACACTTCTAGACTTAATTGTAACCAATAGGCTAGACAGGATATCAAAAGTACAGGTTCGGGATCACCTAGGTAATAGTGATCACAATATAATATTTTTTCATGTATCCTTTAATAAGATATTTGGTAAAGTACCTACCAAAAACTAAACCTCAGAAAGGCCAATTTTCATGGACTAAAGGATGACCTCAAATGTCCTCAATAATTATAAATACACAAATTAAATGGGACATTTTTAAAAGCCTCTTAAATAGGTCCTGTGAGAAATATATATTTTATAAACAAGTTAGAAACAGGATGAAACCGATGTGGTTAAATAAAACAGTAAGGGGGGCAATAAGTGATAAAAATAAAGTGTTCAAAGTACTAAAGCAGGATGGTAGTGACGAGGCATTAAATAATTATAAAGAAAAATTAAGTTGTATAAAAGATAAATAAAGGCAGAAAAGATTGAAACAGGGAGACTCGTTGCCAAAGAAAGTAGAAATAACCCAAAATATTTTTCAAATACATAAATAATAAGAAACTGAGAACTGAAAGTGTTGACCCTCCCAAAAATAATCTGGGTATAATGGTGGAGGAGGATGAGGAAAGGTCCATTCTATTAAACACCTTTCTCTCTACTGTATTTACACAGGAAAATCCAATGTCAGATGACAGGATTATAGATAAAGTAAATTTACCATCAAAAGTCACCAGCAAGAAGTTCAGTGCCGCCTCAAAAACAGTAAAATAGACAAATCACCGAGATCGGGATGGTATATACCCCACGTTCTGCAGGAATTAAATACCATTATAGACAGACTCTTATTTCTGATATTTAAGGATTCTATTATTACTATGTCTGTTCCACAGGACTGGTGCATAGCAAATGCGGTGTCAATATTCAAAAAGAGGTCAAAAAGTGAGCCCAGCAACTATAGGCCTGTAGGCCTGTAAGTTTAACCTCTGTTGTGGGTAAAATATTTGAGGGTTTTTTAAGAGATGCTATTCTTGACTATCTGAATGCAAATAAACTGCTAACACAGCATCAGAATGGGTTTATAAGGGATCAGTCCTGACAAACCAATTTGATTAGGTTCTATGAGGAGGTCAGTTCTAGACTGCACCTGGGTACGGCTGTGGATGTGGTCTATCTAGACTTTCCAAAGGTGTTTGATACTGTACGGCATAAAATGCTGGTATATAAAATGAAAATGCTGGAACTGGGGGAAAATATTTGTAATTGGGTTAACAACTGGCTCAGTGATAGAAACAGAGGGTGGTTATTAATGGTACATCCTCAGAGTGGGTCACAGTTACCAGTGGGGTTCCACAAGGATCAGTATTGGGCACCTCTGCTTTTTAATATATTTATTAATGACCTTGTAGAGGGTTTACAGAGTATGATTTCAGTACTTGTAGATGATACTAAGATCTATAAAGTAATCAATACAAAGGAGGATAATGTCATATTACAGAGGGATTTGGAAAAGCTGGAGGTTTTGGTAGAGAAATCACAAATTAAGTTTAATCTTGATAAATGTAAGTTTATGCACTTCAGCCGAGGAAACACAATTAAAAGGTAAAACACTGGGTAAAACTACTACTCAAAAAGATTTGGGGATATTGGTGGACAGTACATTTACCTTTAGCAACCAGTGCCAGGCAGCTGCTGCCAAGGCAAATAAATTCAAGGTATGCATCAAAAGAAGCATAGATGCTCATGACAAGAACATAGTATTGCCTCTATACAACTCACTATTCAGACCACTCATGGAATCTTTTGTACAATTTTGGGAACCTGTGAATAGAAAGGACATGGCTAAACTAGAACAGTTGCAAAGAAGGGCAACCAAGGTGAAAAAGGGAATTGCTAGATTGCAGTACCAAGAAAGGTTATCAAACTTGGGACTATTCCGTTTGGAAAAATGACGGCTTAGGGGCGATCTATATACAATATACAAATATATAATTGGACAGTACAGAGATCTTTCTAATGATATTTTTATACCTAGGCCTGTAACAAGGACAGGGGGCATCCTCTACATCTATAGGAAAAGAGGTTTTACCATAATCAAAGATTGGGATTCTTTACTGTGAGAGCAGTAAGACTATGGAACGCTCTGCCACAGGATGTTGTGATGGTTGGGTTGAATATTTGAACAAGTTCAAGAAGGACCTTGATGCCTGGCTTGAGCAATATAATATTACGGTTTATGACCACTAGATTCTGGAGATGGGATCTTGATCCAGGGATTTATTGTGATTTACATATTTGGAGTCAGGGAGGAATATTTCCCTTAACGAGGCCCCCATGAGGCATCAACCTCATGGGGGTTTTGCCTTCCTCTGGATTAACGTGGTAGGATTATATAAATGTAGCCATCTTTATCTTGACTTTAACACATTAAATACACAGTGGCAAGATCCTTTATCTTGACTTTTTCAATGGCTTTTCAATGGCTTTTGTTGTGTGATAACATGCTGCAGCAAGTTATCAGAGTCAAGATAAAGATGGCTACATCCGTATGTTGGACTTGTTAGAGCTGTGTCTTTTTTCAAACGTACCAACTATGTAACTATGTAACCACCATGAGTGATTTGGAAGATAATTGACCAAAAAGTCTTTTTACACAACTCTCTTAAAGGAACAGTGTCATCACAAATTATTTTTTTATATGTTAAAGATGTTAGTGCTTTATTAAAAACGTTTATATTCATTTGTGTGTTTGTGTTTTACTTTTTCTTATTTTTACACTTTTTCTTCCCTATGGGGGCTGCCATTTTTTGTTCCATTTCTGTCTGTGTCGATTAACGACACATACAGACATGGAATACGGCAGCCACAGTCCCATAGGGACTGCGAACGGCTCCCGTCCCATTGACTTCAGTGTACCGCGTCTGTGTGGGAACTGCGCATGCGCCGCTCCCACACAGTCCAATTCGAAATTGGCGCCGTCCGGCGCCATTTTCCTGTGGACCGGAAGTCGCGGCCGGACAGTAATATTACTACTTCCGGTCGCGGCTTCCGGATTTGTGCACTTGGACCAGCGGCAGCAAACGGAGCGGACGGGCCGGAGGGAGCCGCGGCGGCAGGAGCAGGTAAGAGATTTCAATGTATGTTCGTGTTTGTGTGTGTTTACTACTGTATGTAAACCTACTACACTGTGTGTTAGCTCAAAAAATGGCGACACACAGCGTAGGAGGTTACACCGTTCAAACCCCTCGTTTATCCCGGCACTAGCCAGGATAAAGGAGGGGGGGATGCTGAGAGCTCACTAGAGCGAGGGCTTTTAACCCATTGTTGCAATGCTGCAATTTTGGGAATAGCTCCATCTAGTGACCAAAAATGGGTAGTATTATAAATTAGAATTAATTTATAATATTTCCTGACTATTCCCTGACTCGTGAAAAAAAGAAAAAAAATTTGAACAATGTTTAATCACCCACACACTAAATGTTTAATTTTTAAAAAAAAAACATGTTTTTCTGGCAACACATTCCCTTTAAGAAAGTAGAAAGGGGTTGTAATAGATGTGAAGAAAGTATGAGCTTTTTCTCCAGAAACAACGGCACTCATGTCCCTAGGCTGTGTCTGGTAATGCAGCTCAGTCCTATTGAAGTGACTGGGGCTATGCAGCAATACCAGACCCAGAACTATGGCAAGCAGAACCTTATTTTATAATCTCATAAACCCTTTTAAGTTTTGAATTAATATAGTAAGTGATAAATGAATTTTAACATGATGAGATGCTCATTTAAATGTAGATTTGTATTTACTTGTGTTTAGACTGTATTCAAACAAACACATAATCTGTCTTTTTGTTAAGAATTCATTGATAGATGTACTGATTTACAAGACAACAACATCACATGTGCTTGAATTATGCATTTCTTTGTTCTATTCAAGAAACTTTTCAAATTAATGTTGTATACCAATCCATGATTTTTTTTTTCCAAGTGATTAGAAATATTTATTACCCATGGGTAAATGAAACCACAAAAACGTATTATTGAAAATGCACCAGCACTAATTGCAATTAACATGGCCAAATAACACCAAGCATAATTAAGTGACTCTGTAATTGATTTGCTAAGGATTTCACCATTGTGCACCGGTTAGACATTTCCCTCAGTAACATACCAAGTCTCTAATATTCATCCTTGTGCCATATCATCAATTCCAAAAGGCTCGGTTTAATTATTTTTCTCCCTGCACTTATCCATCGGGCTGTTTACTTTAAGGAATTCGATTTTGAGAAGGCTTTGCTCCCCGAGGCAAGCAGAAAATTCTAATAAATATGTAAATAGTAAATATCTTGGCTTCTGCATTTGGCAGAATGTCTCTCTGCCACCTTATGCTGTAGTTACAATGCAGCAGCAGACTAAAGCTTTGTTTTTAGTCTTTATTTAACCATTTACTTGGTAGCGTATTAAAAGATATTGCAAGTTTTTATATATAAGACGTTAAAGAAGCTCTGTCACCACATTATAAGTGCCCTATCTCCTATATAAGGAGATCGGCACTATAATGTAGGTGACAGTAATGCTTTTTATTTAGAAAAACTATCTATTTTAAACCACTTTATGAGCGATTTTTAGCTTTATGCTAATGAGTTTCTTAATGCCCAACTGGGCGTGTTTTTACTTTAGACCAAGTGCGCGTTGTACAGAGGAGTGTATGACGCTGACCAATCAGTGTCATACACTTCTTTCCATTCATTTACACTGCACTAGCGATATAGTTATATTGCTATGTGCAGCCACATACACAAACACTAAAATTTCTGCAGTGTCCTGATAATGAATATACATCACTACCAGCCAGGACGTGATGTGTATTCAGAATCCTGACACTTCTGTAGCGTCTCTGTGAGATTTACAGCAAGGCAAACGTAATAACGCAAGATTACGATGTAACCTGTAATTTCAAACGAGATTACTTTTGCATTGCTGGAATCTCACAGAAAAGATTCAGAAGTGTCAGGATTCTGAGTACACATGACGTCCAGGCTGGATGGTCATGTGTATTCATTATCAGGACACTAGTAATGTTAGTGTTTGTGTATGCGGCTGCACATAGCAATATAACTATATCGCTAGTGCAGTGTAAATGAATGGAGAGAAGTGTATGACGCTGATTGGTCAGCGTCATACACTCCTCTGTACAACGCCCACTTGGTCTAAAGTAAAAACACGACCACTTGGGCATTAAGAAACTCATTAGCATAAAGCTAAAAATCGCTCATAAAGTGGTTTAAAATAGATTGTTTTTCTAAATAAAAAGCATTACTGTCACCTACATTATAGTGCCGATCTCCTTATATAGGAGATAGGGCACTTATAATGTGGTGACAGAGTCTCTTTAATTATTATTTATGAAAAATGTAAGGGCCCTTTCTTACTTATCTCTCTAAGGGCATGTTGACACGGAGGAATTTTGCAGGCAGAATCCGCTACGGATTCCGCTGCAAAATTACGCCTCACATTTATTCAGCTGGCGGGAAAAAGAAGCGTCCTGCTCGATCTTCGGCGGGATATGGCCGAACCTCCCATTGATGTCAATGGGAGGGAGGAATCTTCCTGCCGTCGGCAGGAATAGTTCTGCAGCAGATTTTACCTTGCAAAATCCGCCGTGTGAACTTGCCCTAAAAGTAACTTCTCTAATAATAATGTCAAAATGAATGAAGTCAGGCATAAATTAGCCACCAGAATTATCCAAAATGTTATGATCTGACCAGTTTTCACAGGTAAAGTTGTGGTCTGAAGGGTCTAATTCCTCAATATAGTGCAAAGGGTCAGTTTATGTTCCAACAATTTCAATGTTTAATTCTAAGCAATTTTTCTCATAAAAATGTTAACAATAAAAAATAAACATAATTGTTAGAATTTCAAACTACTAAAATATGACGTTATTTAACACGCAGGATGCTGCAAAAAAAAAAAATCAGAATACCAGAATTCCTGGTTATGGTCACTTCGCTTCCCACATAAGCAGCAATAAAAAGTTATCAAAATGTCGTTAGGACCCCAAAATATTCCAAAAAACACTATAGCTCTCATACAGCTACATCATCGAAAAAATTAAAAAGTTATGGGTCTCAGAATAAGGCGGCACAAAATAAATTTTTATTGGTTTTCATTTTGCAAAAGTAGTAAAACATAAAGAAAACATAAAATGTTGTATTGTCATCATCGAACAAACCCACAGAATAAAGTTAACATGTAACGTTTACTGCACAGTGAACGATGTAAAAACTAAGCCCTAAAACCTATGGTGGAAATGCGTCTTTTTTTCTATTCCACACTACAAAATAATATTTAAAAGTTTCTCAGAACATTATATAATACTTTAAATGGTACCTTTAAAAACTACAACTCGTCCCACAAAAAACAAGCTCTCTTATGGCTATGCCAATGGAAAATAAAAATTGTATGGCTGTTAAAATGTGACGATGGAAAAACAAAGATGAAAAAATGAAAATTGTCCGCGTCTTTAAGGGGTTAAAAAACATTATAGAAGTCATGCATTACCCCTACAGGCCCTGAACTAAGCATAACATAGTGGCTCATATTTACTAATGCTATCTAATAGGAAGTGTAAAGAACAGGCAGGCACAAAATGTGCCAAATTTATCACAGTGGTGCACAGTGGTGCATGCTGCATGATAACTTTGGCATATCTTGCATGACCGTTAGACACATTTCTCTTCCCTTTACGCCTCTGATTTGGCTTTATTTTCACCCAAATTTGTTGACAGTTTTTTGGCACATTCTAAGCCACACCTCCTAATCCATTATATAAGTGTCTAGTGAGGTGCAAATATCAAGAATGCACCAAATTTTTTTAACATTTTTTAACACTTTCTAGACCCAGACACAGTAGTAAATCTGCCCCAGTGTATGAGTTTTACCTGGAGTGTTCCTTTAACTATCTCCTCTTGAACTGTCCCATGGCACAGTGGTCTTCAACAGTATTCAGCTGAACAATCCATAAAGGCACCCAGTAACAAGATTGTATACCACCCTGAAGGGTAAGGATATGGCCACATGGAGCAGCCCTGACACGGTCGCAAAGCGGCCAACAAGTGCGCTGGCACTATGCAGGAGCGACTGTCAAATACCACGTTAAGGGGTATTCCGGTTACATGTGCATGCGCACTGCCGCTCCATTCATTCTCTATGGGAGCGCCGGAGATAGCCGAGTGCAGTGTTCGGCTTTTTCCGCCGCTGCCATAGAGAATGAATCGGGGGTAAGTTGTTGTAATTTGCAAAATCCTGCGGCTATAAAGGGTGTATTAATTCATGGCCGCACGATTTTTCAGATAAAGGGACGGTTTGACGGCCACTAACAGGCTGTTTGACAGCCGGACCGATCATGGTGCCGGCGCGGTTGTTAGCCGCGTTGCGACCTTGTCAGGGCCGCTCCGTGTGGCCCTACCCTTACATGAACTAACTTGAATTTTTATTGCTGATTTAATTCTTAAGAGAATAATTTTCAAATTACTTTGCTGAGCAGGAATATTGAGTCACAAAGGAGCATTGTACCTTGTCTTCTATTGTCAATCACGGATAAGCTCATGTTAAATCTAAACAGGATTACAATACAATGTAATAAAACGATTGCCGTCTAATATTTATAATGCTACTATTAAAAAATTATCTTGTAATAAACCATAGAAAGCACAAGTGATGAACCAACAAAAATATATTCTAAGCTGAATAAATGGATTTTCTTTTCTTTTCCATCTGAGCTTTTCAGGATTTCTCCTTTTTATTAATCTTGAATAAGACTATTCCAGCTCTGTTCTATGTTGTATAGCTATTTGAATGTTCTAATATAAATGATAGAAATATAGTAATGACAAGCGCAGAAGTACTACCTAATTATTCGAAATAAATAATATTTATTTAGATAAATTTAATAGTATATTACATATAATGTAAATGCAATTTAAATATACTACTATCCAGGTGGTAAACCTCTCCACCACCTTAATTTAATGGATAATAAACTATGCTGAAGATGAAATACCCAAACAGAATCTCTATCACATACTGTATATGGTGGAGTAGCGAGATCCTGGAGCGAAGTGGAACACACATTGAAAGATATGGGCCTGCTACTATCCCCTTTGTCTGCAGAAATGGTTCTACTCTCTCCCCCTTCCCCTCCATACACTACATACATTCTAAACCTACTTCATCTAATAGCCTAAGGCTATGTTCACACGGAGTATTTTGGGGGAGGAATATCTGCCTCAAAATTCCGTTTGGAACTTTGAGGCAGATATTCCTCTCCCTGCACGCCGATTTTCGCGGCAATTATCGCGCCGTTTTTAGCCCGCGGCCATTGAGCGCCGCGGGCATAAAACAGCGAGATATACGCTTTCTCCTGCCTCCCATTGAAGTCAATGGGAGGTCAGAGGCGGAAGCGCCCGAAGATAGGGCATGTCGCTTCTTTTTCCCGCGAGGCAGTTTTACTGCTCGCGGGAAAAAGACGCCGACGCCTCCCATTGAAATCAATGGGAGGCGTTCTCGGGCCGTTTCTGCCGAGTTTTGCGACGCGGTTTCCGCGTCAAAAAACTCGGCAAAATACCCCGTGTGAACATAGCCTAAGCCAAATGACTAATTAATCTTCATTGGCATCAAAAAGATCCACCATCTCATCAAGAATGGATACACAAGACAACAGATCTGTAGACTAGAACTTTCTAACTGGAAAACTCACTCCCACTCTTCTTTTCTAAATGTTTAGAAACCATGGCTACAGTGGTATAGGTTAAAATTTTACCAAATATCTTCTTTTTCTCTTAACCCTCATGTTTCTAACTCACAGTAACGTCACTCAAAGCAAGCAGATACATAGTTATTTATGTCATTACGATAGATTTGTATATTACACACATATTTTCTAGAAAATATCTGTTATCACTCTCAAACTCTATGGAAACCCTAAATCCCATCCCTGTCTCACACATAAGTTCTTCCTCAATATCTTGGATACATTTGTAGATTCTTATTGTCTTTAGATCTTACCTATTTAGTTTAGTATAAACTCATGCTGTATTTGGTATGCTTTTCAGATTTGCACATATATATAATCTAATGTCCTTTGTTGTTTACTGCTTTTGTTTATTGTTATTTAAAAAATATTAAATACTTACAAAATAAATATAATTTAAATATTTATTTGAATCAACATATTTTGTAATTCTACACATATTTATTTGCTGACTTGCTGACTATGTGATTGTAAATATTACAGAATATATCCAATAAATATGTAAAATAAAAAATTAAGGTTGTAATTGTATTTGAAGAGATCAATATTGTACACGTACTGCATAATGACAGCAGTTCCTAATTTAGAAAAAGTTTTGGTCCGATGGGACATCCCCTTCCTTTCCATCTGCCTCTTAATTCTTACTAACATACAATAGCTACATTATGACTATTTGCAAAGTTGCTTCATTTCAAGTTTCTAGATAAGGGACAAATGTTAGATCGCTGGGAGACCTGATGCTAAAAACCCTATTTTTAAGTCTAAAATATTAATGAGTCTAAAGGGATGTATTCTTGATTTGGATACTGAATTGATACATTATATAAATATTTTATTCTCTTTCTGGCCAGACTTCACTTCACAAATCAAAATACAAACAAAAAAATCGAAGTGTTAATTTAGTTAGCAAACTGGTTAAATATGAAAAGTGGAAATATATGCAAAGGAAAATTATACTGTATATCCCTGGAAATATGGTTATCATGGATTGGTTTAATGGTTGTTGAAGAGTATCTAGTAAATAAAGATAAAGGGAAAATCTATATCTAAAGTGTGTTTTTTTTTTCTCTTCCAGCATGGTAAGTGGGTTTGGAATGTTTGGGGTACAGGCACATGTAATGTGGTTAAATTCCTTTTATGTTTTTGACATATTTAAAAAGCTTAATAAAGTATTTTAAAAAACCAAGAACCCCACTGATCACTATTACACGGGTCCCAAAGGACTTGCTCCACTCACCAGCTGATCCGTAGTGAGAAGGAGTGAATATGTAAAAGAGAAACTTGAGCATGGGCATTACAGAAACAACCTAGTGCAGGGTCCCAGCATTTTAGCACTCATCACCTATCCCAAAAGAGAAATGTTTTTTGTGGGAAAAGCAGTTTTATGCTATTTACAGAAAATGGACTAACATTCATATTGGAAACATAAACTGAAAAGACAGATTGAAAGCTACATAATACAGTTGTTTTAGGGGGAACTGGACCTGTGACAACATGACTTTGAATCACAAGATATACCATCTTCAACTTAAATGAAATCTTTTACTGGCTGACCAGTTTAAAAATGCATACCTTATATATAAATGACATGGCCCTCTCGGATAATTGGCCAGGATGGGCCATGTGGCTACATCCACAGAATCTTAAGAAGAAAGGTGCCACAAATATGTGCCCAAGTGGTCCATGTAGTTAAGACAAGAGGGCTGTGTCATTTACATACAGGGCACTGGCATAGCTAGAGGTTTAGCACAGGGAGGGCGAAACACATATGGGTGGGCCCCAAACCAGTGGGACCCCCACACAATATAACAACCCCTTAGTGGCCACACAGTATAATACCCTTATACTGCCCCACACATGATAATGCCCCTATAGCTGCCCCACACAGTAAAATGACCTAATAACCGACTCCCTACACAGAATAATGCCTTAAAAACTGCCCCCACACAGTATAATGACTCCTTAGTGCCCCAAACAGTATAATTCAACCATAGCTGCCCCCACACTGTATAATGCCCCTATAGCTGCCCTATATGGGCATTATACTGTTTATAATGCCCCATAGCTGCCCCCATACAGTATCATGCACCTATAGCTGCCCTTATACTGTATAATGCCCCCATATCTGCCCCCATATAGTATATTGCCCCATAGCGGCCACATACCAGTATTATTCCCCCATAGTGCCTAATAAAAAAAAAATTGATACTCACCTATCCCTGTTCTCATGACGAGTGGAGAAGATCACTCTGCTCCTCTGCTCTGTGTAGTATGTGGCTTGGCACTGACCGGCACTCTTACATCACTACATCGTGCTTTGCTGCTCTGAGACACTCACGGCTGGCATGACATAGTGAATGCTGGAGCAAAGAGCCGTCAGCTCCCTGTTCCAGCTTTGGATTGAACTGCATCTGCATCCTGAGGATGCAGATACAGTTCAAACATGCCACAGCAGGGTGACCCGCCGTGGGGCCCCATCATCTCAGTGGGCCCGGGGCCACCGCCCCTCTGCTAGCTATGCCTCTGATGCAGGGGGCGGTTTTATATATATATTGATAATTGATAATTTTTGCTTAATCTCTCTTTATAATAAACCGTAATGACCATTTTCTGCAAGCGGTTGAAATATAACGCATAGTGGACATCTGTGATATGGTTATGATTTACTGTGCAAATCTATGATTTCTGCCATTTATGTAATAATATAATAAGTAATCATATATGTTTCAGGCATTATTATCAGGCATTATTGTATGGAAGCTACTTTGCTTTCTCCTTCTATTTGTCTGTCTAATGTTCTTACTGAAGGTCATCAAAATAGTGGCAGCTCCATCAATATCTTTAATGTGTCCCTCAGACAACAAAGGAGAGTAATAAGATTTACCTACAGACATTTAAAAGCTGGAAATGTTTCCACCATAGTATCTGCAACAATGAGTAAGCTAGTGCCCACATAGAAAGCTGAATGTACCAGAGCACAATGTATGTCCTCCACGTTCTCTGAGATAAACTTAGGGTGAGCTAGCTGACACTCAGGCATTCACTGGCATTTGCTGATTCTTACATCTTTTTAAGGGCCCTGTCATCATCAAACTGATTAATTGCACTAATCATGTAAAAAATTCATTTTATTCTCAGTTTCTCTGCCTATTGTTTGGCAATTAGCTCAAAATGCTAATTATTCTAGTTTTGGCATTTTACAATTTATTACTAATGATTTACAGGAAGTATATTTTCTGTTTCAAGAAAATATATATAATGCAATATTTTTAGCATCACTTCTGCAGTATTGCATGTTATACTCCACTGGTTGTTCATTTAATAAGAAATTACGGTTAATAGCAGCTATTATTACTATTTTATTATATTTAATTGCACTTTAAAATGCACTGTATAGCCACACATATGCCATTGACTGCTTTTAAAAAAAACTTAAACGGAAAAGGAAATGTTTTTTTTTTTGTTAAGAGCTGTGTTGAAAAGCGCAGTTGACAGTTGGGGGCTGAAGAATGCCCTAAAGCATTGTCCGAATACTCCCTTTAAAAGCCATGGTTAGTGTACATGACGAAATGCATAGTTTGAGGGACAGATTTACTGAGGGAGAGAGATTTTTATATACAGTAGGGAAAGTGATTATGGTCATCCCGATAGTCTGAGGGTTTAGCTTTAGTAACTGTTTCAACACTGCATTTCCTTTGGCATAAGTTTATGTTAGGGATTGTACAGGTTTTGCACTATAGCCAGTAAATGGGATATCTATTGAAATAAAAAAACATTTTGGTAACCAGAAAAAATATGTTTTATTATTCTCATGCCTTTCAGTGATATCTATCTATCTATCTATCTATCTATCTATCTATCTATCTATCTATCTATCTATCTATCTATCTATCTATCTATCTATCTATCTATCTATCTATCTATCCACAGTATAATTTTTACGTAGTTCAAATTTCAAATACAGTATTCACAGTATACATAGTTCATGGACATGTATATCTCTACTGTAAATGTGCTTGCTATGTACTATATACATAATTTTGTTCATGTCCATGACTATTACAATGGCAACCACAATGAAAACATCAGTTTACGTTTCTTTTTCATTCAGGGCCTCAGCGTGCTTCTGTAAGGAGAATAGCAAATAAAGCAAACTTCCCATTGTCCCAGAGAGATATTTTTAGTTTTCAGGGTAGATATTTTTACAGAAGCTATGCGTAATGATTAGCAGGTTTGGGGAACCACTGGGCTACCCCGCGGGTTGACTAAGGGCCATCTTTAAGAGTGTTGTCTAGGCAGCCTCCACGGTCTTCACGCTTTAACCCCTATACTTCACCGTATACCCCTATATCTGGTCTATACTGCGGGGAGACTGCCAGGTCGCTACTTATTGAGGTGGTGCCGATGGAGTAGCTGCAAGCCAAA
The DNA here is from genome assembly GCF_050947455.1 of Rhinoderma darwinii. Classification (NCBI taxonomy): domain Eukaryota; kingdom Metazoa; phylum Chordata; class Amphibia; order Anura; family Rhinodermatidae; genus Rhinoderma; species Rhinoderma darwinii. Next base: position 334,857,229 of record NC_134688.1, on the reverse strand, counting down.
CAGTTGCTAGACAGGCACAGGTAGATGCTACCTTGATGACAGGTGGATGCAGACAGCGGTACACAGACAGGTAACTGGACACAGGCAGGCAGGGGATACTGGATACCGGCTGGTACCGGATTACTGGATGCAGGCTGGAGCCGATGTACTGGATGTAGGCTGGTGCCGGACTACTGGAAGGTGTCTACTGGATACAGACTGGTAGGAGATAGCTGGAAATAGACTGGTAGCAGATCACTGGATACAGACTGGTAACGAAAAACTGGATACAGACTGATAACTAAAAGCGCTAGCGAACAGGATCAGGTGCATACAGGAAACTTTGCAGGATAACTCTAAGTTGTTCCAAAATTGCTCATGCACCTGGGAGATGGGGGAGGGGCCTTAAATAGTCCTGGGGAGCAGCAGGGATTATTGGGTCTTTTTTTTTTTTTTTGCTCACTGGCCCCAGGGATATGGTGGTCATGAGCAGAAGACATCAGAGGACGTCAGCGGCATAGTGGGGGAAGAGACCCCCAAGAAAGGTACAGGACCCGGCAACGAGGACTGCTGGCAGGAGCGGGACCGGCCGCCGGAGTTACACTATGATATTTATGGTGCTCGGATCCTAAAGGTGTTTAAACTGAAAGTACAGTCTCTTGTAATCAACTGGTATAACATGTAGTTCATGAAGACCTAGTCGAAAAGTGTGCAAATTGTTGTGAGAATCAGCAGCCATTTCCAGTTCACTCATTGAAGCACTGACCAGCACTACAATGAGAGCAAGATTGTCTATGATAAAAATTGGTGCCAGAAAGAAAACTAGATTGGTATGGGTACTCTGTTATAGGCAGCAGCAGCAACTTTGGGATTTTTTAATACTGGTGTACCAACCGATTGATGCACCAGTCTTTCCCCAAGTGCAGCATGCATTATATTTATCAACAAGGTACACACCCTGTTGATGAAAATAGTAAAGGGTAACAACGACATTAGACTTGACATTTTTGTTTAACTTATTACATTATCCGTGTATTAAAGTAGGTTTAGTATTTAGAAATGTCTATCTTTCACTATTGGCACACGGTAATTAAAGGTGCTATCAGAGACAACCCCTTACAGAATGAGGCCCCTGGGGCAATCATCAGATCACCCTGGGTCCCACTCCAGGCACAACTGGCATCTAGCTGATTTTGCCATGGGAAGCCATAGGCAGCCAGGCAGCTCCCCTACAGCAGCCACTGCAGGGGTAATGTAGTATTAGAGGGCGGCCATTCAAATGGATGTCCATCCTTGGTATACAAGGACAGCACATGTCTGCCAGACGCTTGTTCAGAACATCTCTCTGGTTTAGTTCCTAGAGAGGGGTCCTGAGTGGGGGACCCCCCTCTATGATGTCAATATATCCAAATAAAGCATATGGACAGGAGTTGTCTTTATGAGACAACCCCTTTAAGTAGCGATTGGTTGTAGTCCTGATCTACTTTCATATGTGTGACATGTGAAGGATAACATTACGCAGATACTACATGTTTTATGTTATTACCAGATAAAAGGTTACACTATTGACTTGTTATCCATTTGTATGCAAATATGTATATAACGTAAAATGTGAAGGATTGAAAGGGTCATCTACAAGAAGCAAAACTCTATTTTCTTGAAACAGTCTTGTTAAAATACATAAGACTTTCCCGAGCCAGAGATTAGCTGAAAACCGCACTATCTGATGTTTAATGGGATACTTGCAGGCTAGAAGAAGAAAATATATTAAAATCCTAAGAGACTTCATCCAAAATACGCCATCTGCCATAGCTTACAAGACTACAGACTGTGTGTTCTAGAATGTTCTTTCTGTCAATAAAAGAAAAACTGGCACACAAATGTTTGCCAAGGGTCAATGCCACTGACAGCCTTTTTCCATCTGGCTTTGGAACACCATCACTATTGTTGTAAATGATCTATCAAATGGCTCATCATGATCTCATGATTGATCTGCAGCATAAGAGTAGATTAGCGGACTAGAGCTAGTACTGCCAGCAAGGTGCTGCTTTTGTGAACATAATAGAAGGAGCCCATTATTGAGCATAGGAACAAAGCTTATAATTATTTTTGTTCAGCCTTTAAAAATCATGTTAAATGAAAATGATGTATGCATTTTGGCACCTCCTAATGGAGTTTAGCATAAAACTTGCCAATAGATGGCATGACATAAATTCTTACATAAGAAATGCATTTCTTTATTTGGGGCCTTAGGTGCCATCAATGAACCTTGTCAGGATTTTACTGCCTATGCTTTCCGTTATACATATAAAAGGTGTTGTTTATCACAATAAAGTAATAGGATACATAGAAAGGTATATTGGTAAATTACTTTGTTTTCTTTTACATCCGTAAACAGTGTCAAGCCTATACTTTAGGTGCCATTACTGTCTGAAGTGCATTTGTTGTAATGAGAATAAAAGCCTACTTCCAGAACACGGCTTCATTCACTTTCTTATTTTACTGTCTTATATGGACATAAGCATTATGTATTTACTGTGGTTTGTTATACTATAATACAATAAGCTCTATATTTTGATTGCCATATATTACACACTGGTAAGAAGGACTTATATAGCAGTTAATAATCTAATAATTTATAACCCGCAGGGATTCATGAAAAACGGTCATTCCTAACTAATATGCTCGATTTCTATGAAGAGGTAAGTGCAATATGGATGTTGGTAATGCGGCCGATGTGATCAAAATGGATTTGGCAAAAGCCTTTGATACTGTTCCACACAACGGCATTGTACTTTAGCTACAAAGGCACGGACTAGGGAAAAAGACATTATATGGGCAAAATTATTGGGACACACCTTGTAGTCATTGAATTTAGGTGTTTCATTTAGCCCCATTGCCACAGGTGTATAAGATCAAGCACCTAGCCATGCAGTCTGCTCTTACAAATATTTGTCAAAGAATGGGTCATTCTAAAGAGCTCAGTTAATTTGAGCGTGGTACTGTAATAGGTTGCCACTCTTGCAAGTCATTTTCTGAAATTTCTTCCCTCCTAGTTATTCCAGAATCAACAGAGAATGGTTTTATTGCAAAGTGGAAGCATTTAGAAACCGTAGCATCTCAGCCACTAAGTAGGCGACGTAAAGTTACAGAATGTGTTCGCCAAATGAGGAGCCACATAGTGCATTAAAGTCTCAAACGCTCTACTGACTCAATAACTGCACAGTTTCAAACCTTTTCTGGCATTAACAGCACCACAAAAACTGTTCTTGAAGCTTCATGGCGTGATTTTCAATGGTTGAGCAGCTGCAAGCAAGTAAGCACAATGCCAAGCGACTCAGTGTAAAGCATGCAGCCACTGGACTCTAGAGCAGTGGAAACGTGTTCTGTGGAGTGACGAATCGTGCTTCTCTATTTGGCAGTCTGATGGACGAGTCTGGGTTTTTCGCAAATGTCAAGAGAACATTAACTACCTGACTGCATTAAGCCAACTTTAACCCCTTAAGGACGCAGCCTTGTTTTGGCCTTAAGGCTCAGAGCCCATTTTTGAAATCTGACATATTTCACTTTATGTGGTAATAACTTGGGAATGCTTAAACTTATACAAGCGATTCTGAGAATGTTTTCTTATGACACATTGGGCTTTATGTTAGTAGTAAAATTTGTTCGATATATTTAGTGTTTATTTGTGAAAAATTGCAAAATTTTGAGAAAATATGTATTGCCCAGATTCTGCAGTTTTTAGAAATGTCCCACATCTGGCTCTATTGTGTTCGTGGACTAAAACACAAGCCCTAGAAGCAAAGAAGGACCTAGTGCATTTTGGAGCCTCTTTTTTATTAGAATATATTTTAGGCAGCGTGCCAGGTTTGAAGAGGTGTTGAGGTACCAAAACAGTAGGAATACCCCAAAAGTGACCCCATTTTGGAAACTACACCCCTCAAGAAATTCATGCATGGTTGTTGTTACCATTTTGACCGCACAGTTTTTTCACAGCACGTATTTGAATTGGGCTGTGAAATTAAAAAAATGAAATTTTTTCCAATAAGATGTCATTTTTTATCAAAATTTCTTATTTTCATAAGGAATAAAATACCCAATTTTGATGCCCAATTTGTTCTGAGTGCGGTAATACCCTATTTGTGGTGATAAACTGTCGTTTGGGCCCATGGAAGGGCTCAGAAGGAAAGGAGCGCTATGTGTTCTTTGGAGTCCAGATTTCGCTGGCTTATTTATTATAGAAAGACGTTGATAAGCTGGCAGCCTGGGCAAGAAGGTGGAAGATGAAATTTAATGTTGATAAATGAAAAGTAATGCACTTAGGCTGCAGTAATATTATTAATTCATTTATATTAACCCCTTCCCGCACCTTGACGTAACTGCACGTCAATGTGTGCAGTAAGTTCGCGCACCTTGACGTGCAGTTACGTCTGTGCTTTGACAGTTAACCGCCACGCGGCGCTACACCGCTGCGGCGGTTAACTGTGCAGGTTGTCTGCCCTGCATTCCCCATTGCCGATCAGCGGCCCATCGCCGCTGATTTCGGCAGTTAATCCCTTAATTGCGGCATTCGATTTTGAACGCAACAATAAAGGTGTTTAGCGCCGATCGGCAGCCCCCACGTGAAATCACGGGGTCTGGCGATGGTACCCATGGCAACCGGACGCCAGACAATGGCTTCCGGGCTGCCATGTACAGAAGCCTATGAGGACCAGCCGGAGGCTGGTCGTCGTAGGCTTCCTGTCAGTGTGACTGTTACGTCACAATGACAGTTAGAATACATTACACTACATAGGTAGTGTAATGTACTCTAGCAGCGAACAAAGCTGCAAGTCTAAGTGTCACCTAGTGGGACAAGTGAAATAAGTAAAAAAAATAATAAAAATGTTTTAAAAAAAGTGTACAAATAAAAGTTATACGTGACATAAACAAGAACTGCTTTTTTTTCCTATAATAAGTCTGTTATTATAGGAAAAAAATGAACACGTAAAAAAAAAGTACACATATTTGGTATCACCGCGTTCGTAACGACCCCATCTATAAAACTATAATACTATTTTTCCCGCACGGTGAACACCGCAAAAAAAAAAAAAGAAAAACAATGCCAGAATCACTATTTTTTGGTCACCACCCCTCCCAAAATATACAATAAAAAGTGATCAAAAAGTCGCATGTACGCAAAAATAGTACCGATACAAACTACAACTCGTCCTGCAAAAAACAAGCTATTACACAGATTTTTTGACTGAAAAATAAATAGTAACGGCTCTCAGAATATGGTGACACAAAAAATAATTTATTTTCTAAATAAGTGATTTTATTGCGCAAACGCTGCATAACATAAAAAAACCTATATACATATGGTATCGCCGTAATCGTACCGACCCGCAGAATAAAATATAATGGTCATTTATAGCCCAGGGTAAACACCGTAAAAATTAATAAAAATCATTGTCAGAATTGATGGTTTTTGGTCACCTGGCTTGCCGAAAAATGGAATAAAAGTGATCAACAAAATCGCATGTACCCCAAAATGGTACCAATGAAAATTACAGATTGTCCCGCAACAAATAAGCCCTCACGCAGCTCCGGTGGTGAAAAAAATAAAAAAAGTTCTGGCTCCCAGATTATGGCGATGCAAAATGTGCAAAGCGTTCCAAAAGCGGATAGGATCGGTGCCATTTATAAGTGCGACACTGGCCACATATCTGCGGATTATTATTTATTTACCCCATTATTATACCGTCTTATTATGCCGTGATGTACTCTGCCCAGCCTACATATGCCCCCACATTATAAACTGAAATACCAGCAAAACGCCAAAGCTACTACCAAGCAAAATCTGCGCTCCAAAAGCCGCTCTCTTCCTTCTGAGCCCTACAGCGTGCCCAAACAGCCGTTTACGTCCACCGATATGGCATCGCCATACCCGTGAGAACCCGGTTAATAATTTATGAGGTATTTGTGGCACAAATTGGGCACAACATATAGTGCACTAAAATGGCACATCAGTGGAAAATTGTAATTTTCACTCTGCACCATCCGCTGCGCATTAAACCCTTCGCGCACCATGACTTAATAGAATGTCGTGGTGTGGGGGGTGATATATGGAGCGTCTCACGCACTGAGCCCGTGCCATATGCTGCGGGTGTCATCTGTGTATAACAGCTGATACCCGGGACTAACGGACAGAAACAACGATCACGCTTTTACAGGAGCCTGTAAAAATGACAATATACTGCAATACATTAGTATTGCAGTGTATTCTACCAGTAATCTAACGATCGCTGGTTCAAGTCTCCTAGGGGGACTAATAAAATATGTAAAAACAAAAGTAAATAGTTATTATTACTGGAAAAAATTAAATAAATATTTAAAGTTCAAAAATAAACCCTTTTCACATTTTTTCTCTAAAGTAATGTAAAAAAATAAAAAAAAATACTCAAAATTGGTATCACTGCGTCCGTAAAAGTCCAAGCTATTACAATATACCATTAATGAACTCGCACGGTGAACGCCGTGAAAAATAAAGAATTTTAAACTGCAAAATCACCTTGGCTCTACCAAAAAATTTCATATAAAATGCTCAAAAAGTCTTATGTACCAAAAAATGGTACCAATAAAAACTACAGCTCGTCCCGCAAAAAATAAGCCCTCACACCACTCTATTGACGGAAAAATAAAAAAGTTGTGGCTCTCGGAAAGCGGGGAGGAAAAAAGAAAAAGAAAAGCAAAACATGGATCAGTTCGGAAAGGGTTAATTACTTTCTAATGAAAAAACATTTATGACCACATGTGGGGTATAGCCGTACTCGAGAGAAATTGCTTTACAAATGTTGGGGTGCATTTTATCCTTTATCCTTTGTGAAATTGAAAAAATTCAACATTTTAGTGGAAATAATGTTGATATTAATTTTCACGGCCTAATTCTAATGCTGCAAAAGACGTGTAGGGCCTAAATGCTCGCTATACCCCTAGATAGATTCCTTAAGTGGTGTAGTTTCCCAAATGGGGTTACTTTTGGGGGGCTTCCACTGTTTCGGTCTCTCAGTGGCTTTGCAAATTCGACATAACACCCAAAAACTATTCCAGCTAAATTTGAGCTCCAAAAGCCAAATAGCGCTCCTTCCCTTCTAAGCCCCGGTGTCGGTCCAAACAGCAGTTTATTACCACATATGGGGTATTTAAGTAATCAGGAGAATTTTATTACAAATGTTGGGGTGCTTTTTCTCCTTTATTCCTTGTAAAAAATTAAAAATGTCTAAGTTCTTACAAAAAAAAATAGATTTTTACCTTTACAGACTAATTCCAATGAATTCAGCAAAACAACTGTGGGGTCAAAATGCTAACTTTACCCCTAGAAAAATATCTTGAGGGGTGTAGTTTCCAAAATTGGGTCACTATTGGGGAGTTTCCATGGTTTTCATCCCTCCAGTGCATTGCAAACGCGACACGGCACTGAAAACTATTCCAGCAAAATCAGAAATCCAAATCCAAATGGTGCTCCTTCTGTTCTGAGGCATGCTGTGGGTCCAAACAGCAGTTTATTACCACATATGGGGTATTTCTATAATCTGAAAAAATTGCTTTACATATGTTGGGGTGTTTTTCTACTTGTATTCCTTGTAAAAATTGAAAATCTACTTTTTTTGTGAAAAAACTTAGAAATTTTAATCTTCACATACTAATTCAAATAAATTTAGCAAAAAAACTGTGGGTTCAAAATGCTAACTATACCCATAGATAAATTCCTTGAGGGGTATAGTTTCTAAAATGGGGTCACTTTTGGGGGGTCTTTACTGTTTTGGTACCACAAGACCTATTCAAACCTGACATGGTGCCTAAAATATATTCTAAAAAAAGGAGGCCCCAAAATCCACTAGGTGCTCCTTTGCTTCTGAGGCCGGTGTTTCAGTCCATTACCACACTAGGACCACATGTGGGATATTTTGAAAAACTGCAGAATCTGGGCAATAAATATTGAGTTGCATTTCTTGGGTAAAAGCTTCTGTGGTACAGAAAAATTTATTACAAATGAATTTTCGGAAAAAAAAAATGAAATTTGTAAATTTCACCTCTACATTGCCTTAATTCCTGTGAAACGCCTAAAGGGTTAAAACACTTTCTGAATGCTGTTTAGAATACTTTGAGGGGTGCAGTTTTCAAAATGGGGTGATTTATGGGGACTTTCTAATATATAAGGCCCTCAAAGCCACTTCAGAACTGAACTGGTCCCTGAAAAAATAGGCTTTTGAAATTTTCTTCAAAATATGAGAAATTGCTGCTAAAGTTCTAAGCCTTGTAACGCCCTAGAAAAATAAAAGAATGTTTAAAAAACGATGCAAACATAAAGTAGACATATCGAAAATATAAACTAGTAAGTATTTTGTATGGTATTACTATCTTTCTTACAGGCAAATACATTAAAATTTAAAAAAATGCACATTTTTGCTAATTTTCTCTAAATCTTGGTGTTTTTTACAAAAAAATATTGAATTTATCGACCACATTTTTTCCCTAACATAAAGTACAATATGTCACGAGAAAACAGTCTCAGAATCACTTGGATAGGTAAAAGCATTCCTGAGTCATTACCACATAAAGTGACACATGTCAGATTTGAAAAATCGGCTTCGTCCTGAAGGCCAAAACAGGCTCAGTCCTGAAGGGGTTAAAATTAATAAAACTGGGGATAACAGAACATGAGTAGGGCCTGGGCATTCTGATTACAAACAAGTTAAAGGGAACCTGTCACCAGCATTTCACCTATTGAACTCTCCTCACCCCTTGTTGGCCGCTGCTATCAACAGTTCATCGCCGTTATACCCTCTCCTAAACTCCTCTTCCGACATAAATAATGTTCTGCGCCTTTTATGGTAATAATCCGTCAGTCTCATTTGTTCTTCTTTTTATGCCCGCCCACCGCCAAATACGGGCACTCCCTGAATGCCGAAATCTCATCTGAGATAATGCACATGTGCCCGTCATGTATGGTCCGACACCCTTCCCTGCTTCACGCAGGCCTCAAAGTTTGTTACTGTGTATGCACCGCTATGGTGTCCCCTTGTGCGCACGCACCACAACAGTACATCGATGTGCAAGGGGGATTTTGTGTGTGCTAGGGGGAGGCGAGGAGCGTCAATCAAAAATAAGGAGGCGGGGTTAACTCGGAAAGGCTTGAGGAATGAAGATATGTATGTATGACTCTTTTAAAACAAAGATATGACTCTTTTATGGTCATTAGCACACGGCGGGGGAACACTGAAAAAATGAATACTAAAGTTACAGAGTCTACTTAAAAGATAATTATAGATTACATACAAATGATTTTTCACCTACTTCCACCAGGTATTGCTGGCTTAATAGGTGAAATGCTGATTACAGGTTCCATTTAACCCCTTTAGGACACAGCCTGTTTTGACCTTGTGGACACAGATGATTTTTTCAAATCTGACATGTGTCACTGTATGTGGTAATAACTCCGGAATGTTTTTACCTATCCAAGCGATTCTGAGATTCTTTTCTCGTGACATATTGTACTTTATGTTAGTCAAAAAATTTGGTCGATAAATTCAATATTTATTTGTGAAAAACTTAAAATTTTAGCAAAAATGTGCAAAAATGAGAATTTTTCTAAATTTAAATGTATTTGCTTGTAAAACAGATAGCAATACCACACAAAATAGTTACTAGCTAACATCCCACATATGTCTACTTTATGTTTGCATCGTTTTTTTCACAACCTTTTATTTTTCTAGGATGTTACAAGGCTTAGAACTTTAGCAGCAATTTCTCATATTTTCAAGAAAATTTCAATAGGCCATTTTTTCAGGGACCAGTTCAGTTCTGAAGTGGCTTTGAGGGCCTTCTATATTAGAAAGTCCCCATAAATCACACCATTTTGAAAACTGCACCCCTCAAGGTATTCAAAACCACATTCAGAAGGTATTTTAAGCCCTTAGGCGTTTCACAGGAATTAAGGCAAACTAGAGGTGAAATTTACAAATTTCATTTTTTTCCGAAATTCATTTGTAATAAAAAAAAATCTGTAACACACAAGGTTTTACCAGAGAAATGCAGCTCAATAATTATTGACCAGATTCTGCAGTTTTTAGAAACATCCAACATGTGGCCCTAGTACCTAATGGACTGAAACACAGGCCGCAGAAGCAAAGGAGCACCTGGTGGATTTTGGGGCCTCCTTTTTTTAGGAATATATTTTAGGCACCATGTCAGGTTTGGAGAGGTCTTGTGGTACCTAAACAGTCAAAACCCCCCAATAGTGACTCCATTTTGGAAACTACACCCCTCAAGGCATTTTTCTAGTGGTATAGTTAGCATTTTGACCCCACAGTTTTTTTGCAGAATTTAGTGGAATTAGTCTGTGAAGATGAAAATCACCTTTTTTTCTGTGGAAACATAGAATTTTTTCATTTTTACAAGGAATAAAGGAGAAAAATAAAGGAGAAAAAGCACCCCAACATTTGTAAAGCAATTGTTCCCGATTATGGCAATACCCCATATGTGGTAATAAACTGCTGTTTTTAGAGCTAAGGTGACCAAAAAACAGCGATTTTGACGCTTTAAATTCTTTATTTCTTACAGCGTTCACCATGCGCAATAAATTATGTTTTACTTTATTCTGCGGGTCGGTATGATTACGGCGATACCATATGTATATAGTTTTTAAGTTTTGCAGCGTTGGCACAATAAAATTAAGTTTCTATACAATAATTTATTTTCTGAGACACCATATTCTGAGCCGTAACTTTTTTATTTTTTAGTCAAAAACAGCTGTGGGAGGTCTTGTTTTTTTGCGGCATGGGTTGTAGTTTTTATTGGTACTATTTTGGGGTAAATGCGACTTTTTGATCACTTTTTATTCTATATCTTGCGAGGGGTGGTGACCAAAAAATAGCGATGCTGACATAGTTTTCCGTTTATTTTGTTTGCGGTGTTCACTGTGCGTAAAAAATAATATTATAGTTCACTGTGCGTAAAAAAATAATATTATAGTTCATAATTTGAGAATTTTTCTAAATTTAAATGTATTTGCTTGTAAAACAGATAGCAATACCACACAAAATAGTTACTAGCTAACATCCCACATATGTCTACTTTATGTTTGCATCGTTTTTTTCACAACCTTTTATTTTTCTAGGATGTTACAAGGCTTAGAACTTTAGCAGCAATTTCTCATATTTTCAAGAAAATTTCAATAGGCCATTTTTTCAGGGACCAGTTCAGTTCTGAAGTGGCTTTGAGGGCCTTCTATATTAGAAAGTCCCCATAAATCACACCATTTTGAAAACTGCACCCCTCAAGGTATTCAAAACCACATTCAGAAGGTATTTTAAGCCCTTAGGCGTTTCACAGGAATTAAGGCAAACTAGAGGTGAAATTTACAAATTTCATTTTTTTTCCGAAATTCATTTGTAATAAAAAAAAATCTGTAACACACAAGGTTTTACCAGAGAAATGCAGCTCAATAATTATTGACCAGATTCTGCAGTTTTTAGAAACATCCAACATGTGGCCCTAGTACCTAATGGACTGAAACACAGGCCGCAGAAGCAAAGGAGCACCTGGTGGATTTTGGGGCCTCCTTTTTTTAGGAATATATTTTAGGCACCATGTCAGGTTTGGAGAGGTCTTGTGGTACCTAAACAGTCAAAACCCCCCAATAGTGACTCCATTTTGGAAACTACACCCCTCAAGGCATTTTTCTAGTGGTATAGTTAGCATTTTGACCCCACAGTTTTTTTGCAGAATTTAGTGGAATTAGTCTGTGAAGATGAAAATCACCTTTTTTTCTGTGGAAACATAGAATTTTTTCATTTTTACAAGGAATAAATCAGAAAAATAAAGGAGAAAAAGCACCCCAACATTTGTAAAGCAATTGTTCCCGATTATGGCAATACCCCATATGTGGTAATAAACTGCTGTTTTTAGAGCTAAGGTGACCAAAAAACAGCGATTTTGACGCTTTAAATTCTTTATTTCTTACAGCGTTCACCATGCGCAATAAATTATGTTTTACTTTATTCTGCGGGTCGGTATGATTACGGCGATACCATATGTATATAGTTTTTAAGTTTTGCAGCGTTTGCACAATAAAATTAAGTTTCTATACAATAATTTATTTTCTGAGACACCATATTCTGAGCCGTAACTTTTTTATTTTTTAGTCAAAAACAGCTGTGGGAGGTCTTGTTTTTTTGCGGCATGGGTTGTAGTTTTTATTGGTACTATTTTGGGGTAAATGCGACTTTTTGATCACTTTTTATTCTATATCTTGCGAGGGGTGGTGACCAAAAAATAGCGATGCTGACATAGTTTTCCGTTTATTTTGTTTGCGGTGTTCACTGTGCGTAAAAAATAATATTATAGTTCATAATTTGGGTTGTTATGAACACGGTGATACCAAATAACGTTTTCATTTTTTTTTCCCTATAGTAAATGACTTATTGTAGGAAAACAAAAACTTTTATGTTTACACTTTTATAAAACATTTTTATTAACTTTTTTTTTAACTTTTTACACTTTATTTTTTTGTTTATTAACTTTTTTTTTTACTTTTTACACTTTATTTTTTTACCTGCAGCTCTGATCTCTGCTAGAATACATTACACTACCTAGATAGTGTAATGTATTCCAACTGTCAGTGTGACGTCACAGTCACTCTGACAGTACGTCTACAAGGACCAGCCAGAGGCTTCCACACATGCCTGGCCTCCAGATGTCATCACAAGCATCAGCAACCCCCACAATTGCATGGGGGCTGCTGATGTGCTACAAACCCCCTAAATGTGGCAATCGCAATCGAGAACCACATTTAACCAGTTAATTGGCAAAATCAGCGGTGATGAGCTGCTGATCGGCAACATTCGAGTGTCAGCTGTCGGGGACAGCTGATCTCCCAGTTCCCGATGCACACCTTGTCACACGACATAGTGACTTCCTCTTACTCTGACAGGAAGTTTATCAGGACCAGCCGGAGGTTGGTCCTGATGGGCTTCCGTTCATGGCAGACACAGAGGCCATTGTTTGGCTTCCGTTTGCCATGCTAACTATCAGCAAACGCCGCGATTTCGGACTGGGGTCTGCCGATATGCTAGAAACCCCTAAAATTCGGCCATTGCAACCGATAGCCGAATTTAAGGGGTTAATTAGCCTAAATCAGTGGCAAAGGACCGCTGGCTGGCAAGAGTGGAGTGTCAGCTGTTGGCGACAGCTGACCTCCCGGTTCCCGGTGCACACTGTCGCCGACAGTGTGCACCGGAAACAACTCAGTAACTATACGTCCTCGCGCGGGAAGAAACCCTCCGCGACGACGTATAGTTACTTACTCATGCGGGTAGGGGTTAAGCAGCAGTACTCAATGTCAAGAGGCAACTGCAAAAGCAAATAGGATTTTAGGGTGCATAAATTGAGAAATAAACACCTGTGATGCCATTGTAATATTAGCCCTGTATAAATCCCTTGTAAGACCACATCTCGAATATATGGCATGTAGTTTTGGGCTCAACATTGTAAAAATGATGTACAGTTAGATCCAGAATTATTTGGACAGTGACACAAGTTTTGGCATTTAAGCTGTTTACCAAAACATATTGAATATTCAGTTATATAATCAATATGGGCTTTAATTTGAGGGTATTCACATCCTAATTTGAGGAAGGGTTTAGGAATTACAGCTCTTTAATATGTAGCTGCCTCTTTTTCAAAGGACCAAAGGTAATTGGACAATTATCTCAAAAGCTATTTAATGGGCTGCATGGCTATTCCCTTGTTGATCCATAATTTAAGCAGGTAGAAGGCCTGGAGTTGATTCCAGGTGTTGCATTTACATTTGTTGATGATTTCGATTTTGCTGTAAACCCACAACATGAGGTCAAAGGAGCTCTCATTGCAAATGAAACAGGCCATCGTTAGGCTGAAAAAAATAATGAAGAAATCCATCAGAAAGATAGCACAAATGTGATGAGTGGCCAAATCAACAGTTTGGTACGTTCTTGAAAAAAGCGCACTGGTGATCTCGTGAACTCCAAAAGATCTGGACGTCCACGGAAGACAACAGTGGTGAATGATTGCAGAATCCTTTCCATTGTGAAAAAAAAAACCTTCAAAACATCTACCCAAGTGAAGAACACTCTCCTGGAAGTAGGTGTACCAGTATCTAAGTCTACCATAAAGAGAAGCCTTCAGGAGAGCAAATACAGAGGGTTCACCACGAGGTGCAAACCATTAATCAGCTTCAAAAATAGAAAGGCCAGATTAGACTTTGCCAGACAAGTTCTGGAGCAGCATTCTTTGGACAGATGAAACTAAGATCAACCTGTACCAGTATAATGGGAGGAAGAAAGTATGGAGAAGGATTGGAACGGCTCATGATCCAAAGCACACAACATCCTCTGTAAAAGACGGTGGAGGCAGTGTGATGACATGGGCATGCATGGCTGCCAAAGGCACTTCGTCACTAGTGTTTATTGATGATGTGATTGAAGACAGAAGAAGCCGGATGTATTCTGAAGTGTTCAGGGATATACTTTCTGCTCAGATTCAACCAAATGCAGCAAGGTTGATTGGACGTCAACACAGTACAGATGGAGAATGACCCAAAACATACTTCGAAAGCAACCCGGGAGTTTTTTAAGGCAAAGAAGTGGAATATTCTGCAATGGCCAAGTCAATCACCAGATCTCAACCTGATCAAGCATGCATTTCACTTGCTTAAGAAAAAACTTAAAGAGGCTCTGTCAGCAGTTTATAAGTGCCCTATCTCTTACCTAATCTGATAGTCACTGTAATGTAGATAACAACCGTCTTTTATTTTATTTTTTTTAAAAACTTTTATTTTTGAAGGAGTTATGATTATTTTTCGTTTTATGCTAATTTCTTCTAAATGCATTTTTTTACTTTTGACTAAATGGGCGTTGTAAAGAGAAATGTATGATGCTGATCAGTCAGCATCATACACTTCTCTTCATTCATGTTCAGCTGTACTCACAGGACAGCGTTATCTCGTGAGATCACACTGTGCTGTCACTTACTCCCACATTAACTTTACCGGAGTGTCGGGAAAATGAAAAGACATCGCCTCCTGGCTGGAGGTGTTGTCTCGTCATTCTTCCGTAGCTGAGCCCACAAATTGTGTGAGCCCTTCGAGAATGGCAGGTGGGCTCACACAATTTGATCAAAATGTGCGCTAAAAACCTCTCTATTGTAAATAGATTTAGCAGTAGTGCATATTTATTTCGATTTAGTGGCTTAAGTGACATTGGTGTTCGCAGTGTGCTGTCGCCATTTTCTTGTGTGCTGTATAAATTTACAGTCACAGGCATTCTTGCACCTGTATACACGTTTTGTTTCATTTTGTTCGAATGTGGTGTTCAAACTTTTGTGTTGTTTATGTGATTCATGTATGTGGGGTTAGTGACTGCCTCCATTTTTGATGTTGCACTCCTCTCATTCTGCCCTGGGTGATTTTAATTAGTTTAATGCTGGTTCCTACCATCCCCAGATATAAGTAGGCTTAGTCCCAGTTCTGGGTGTATGTGTAGCGTAGGTTCCTACCTCATAGAGGTCGCCTTGTCGTGGCAGGTGGGCTCACACAATTTTATCAAAATGTGCACTTAGAACCTCCCTATTGTAAGTAGATTTAGCATTAATACATATTTATTTATATTTAGTGGCTTGGGTGGCATTAGTGTTTGCACTTTGCTGTCGCCGTTTTCTTGTGTGCTTGAAGACTGAACAGACATCGCCTCCTGACGTGCCAGTTCGTTTATCCGAATCTGCAGCGGCTGGAGGTGATGTCTGTTCAGTCTTCCGTCGCTCCGGTGAAGGACCTGCAGGAGTAGGTCACGTCACAGCGTGATCTCGAGAGCTTCTTTAAGGGATTCAGTTTCGACTTACAACGGCATTATTCAGCTACTATGTATAGTGGATACATAGAAGCTGCAGCGCTAAAATGAAATAACATTTTTAACAATTGTAGATTACAAAAATATTTTAAATCACTAAACTGATACATTAAATAAAAAAAAAATCTAATATTTACATAGCAACTTAGGAAAAGTCGCACCTTGGAACTTGTTGTTTAATCTTCCTAACTTTAGAATGACAGACATCAAATTGTTTGGAAATGTCTTTCCAACTCTTGCTCGATCGATGAGCAGAAATAATTGCTTACCTGAGATCATTGCAGACAGATTTTCTTTTTGACATTTTGTAAAGTTCTCCAATTTTTGCTTTCATACTGTATTTTTTGAGAAGTATCGCCTAAAGGCTATGTACACCTTTGAAAACATTTTTTGCTTACTTTAATAAAATGTGTATAAGTGTGATTGGTGCAACTTTATAATTTTTTTTTATTTAAAAAAATTACTATTTGAGATACAGCTGCTTTGTATTCTGTATACAGAGCAGCTGTATCTTGCACTGAGACCTGAATCCGTCAGGTCAGCGGGACTGACGGTTCAGTGTCAGAGGGTCCTGCATGTCTCTGATCCACCTGTTATCGATCATATCTAAGTTATGAACTTAGATGTGATCGGTAACAGCTCGATCCCTGTCAGTTCCGCTGATCTGACGGATACAGGTTTCACACTAGATACAGCTGCTCTGTATACAGTGATACAATTGGGCAGTTTTATTAATAATGGCATTGCTAGGTTTCTCAATTCCACATCATTCGAGGTAACTCTTAAAATAAATGCATCACCTCTTTTTCATAGGCCAGATTCAAACGAACGAGTGAAACTCATTTTTCACTTCCAAGTTGCACCCATGCGGGTCTCGTTTTCACGGATCCCTCATAGACTTGAGTCTATCGAGAGATCCGTGAAAAATGAAGAAAATAGGACATGTTCTATTTTTCAACGGACCTTTCACCCATTGAAATACGTGCGTCCGTGTAATGGCCGTTATTTCAATGGCCACCACACGGACATATACTACGATCGTCTAAATTTGCCCTTACTGTATAAATACAGGATTCTTACAGACAAAGCACAAAGCTCAGCAAAGATTTTAGCCATTTACTCCAAGAGTCCACAGGATGTCCTGTTGCAATATCTATAAAATATTGCACAGTTTAACTTTAAGATAACAAGCCACATGCAATTAATGAAACACTTGATTATGTGGCAATCATCAAGTAGAGCTATACATACACAGTACAGTTTGAAGATAGGAATTGTAGCATTTAGTTTTGTCTAAACACGTCTGAAAAAAAAAATCTATCTACTATGATCTCAGACAAGCAATTCTGCTCATCAATCTGGGGAGGGCTGGGAAGATATTTCCAAACAATTTGATGTCATTCTGAAGTGAGGAATCTTTAGCTGTCAAGACTTTAGCTGTCAATCTCCTCAGTAATGGACATTATAAGAACTTGACCAAAGATCAGACGATTTACAAGCTACAGATAGACATTTACAGGGCTCTGTAAACATAATTCTTAGAAGTCCATGATTATACCGAGAAAACAGTATGGATAATGCAGTGAGACAGTTGTTGGATGCTGTGATACAGCTACAATTAATAAAAAATTTAGATGATATTCCACACCTATTATTTAATCTCTTAAAGGTTATGTGCACCTTTGAAAATGTTTTTTTTTTCTTCTTTAAATAAAAATGTATATCAGTGTGTTTGGTGCAACTTTCTAATTACTTTTTATAAAAACATATTTTTACTTTTTGAGATACAGCTGCTTTGTATCCTGCATACAGAACAGCTGTATCTAGCGCTGAAACCTCTATCTGTCAGGTCAGCGGGTTCTGCGAGTTTCCAACACACAGCATCCACCTGTAATCGATCATATCTAAGAGACAAGCAGGACCCACTTTCAGTAAACCAGTCATTGTATATGTATAGAACTGCTTCATAATCTCCACATAATCAAGTGTTTCATTAATTGCATGTGACTAGTTATCTTATAGAGGCTCTCTCACCAGATTATAAGTGCCCTATCTCCTACCTAATCTGATAGACGCTGTAATGTAGATTACAACAGTGGTTTTTATTTTGAAAAACAATCATTTTATAGCAAGTTATGAACAATTTTAGATTTATGCTAATTCGTTTCTTAATGACCAACTGGGCGTTTTTTAACTTTTTACCAAGCGGGCGTTATAAAGAGAAGTGTATGACGCTGACCAATCAGCGTCATACACTTCTCTTCTTTCATTTTTAGCTGTGCTGTCACTTACTCCTACATTAAGTTTACCGAAGTGTCTTGAGAGTGAATAGACATCGCCTTGCTCTTCCTATGTTAAGGAGTTCAGTGGACAGGCTCACTCTATGATTGACATCTTTCCCTGAATGGGCATGCATACATAGAAAATTGTCAATCACTGATTAGGACTAGAGATGAGCGAACCGGGACAACCGAACCCGGTTTCGGTCCGAACTTCCGGTCAAAAATATTATACAAATCGGCAGCCACTTGTCTCTATCAATCACTGATAGAGAAAAGAGGCTGCTGATTAAAAATAAAATAAAAAGCATTTCATACGTACCTGGTCGTTGTCTTGGTGACGAGTCCCTCTTCTTCCTCCAGTCCGACCTTCTTTTCTGACGCGGCAGCCTGTGATTGGCTACAGAGGCCTCTGCAGCCTGTGATTGGCTACAGAGGCCTCTGCAGCCTGTGATTGGCTGCAGAGGCCTCTGCAGCCTGTGATCGGCTGCAGCGCTCACATGGGCTGCATCGTCATCAAGGAATGTTGGGCCGGATGTCGAGAGGGACGCGTCACCAAGGCAACGGCCAGGAGACCGGACTGGAGGAAGCAGGGAGTTCCCGGTAAGTAGGAATGTCTTTTTTTTTTACAGGTTACTCTATATTGTGATCGGTAGTCACTGTCCAGGGTGCTGAAACAGTTACTGCCGATCAGTTAACTCTTTCAGCACCATGGACAGTGACTATTTACGGACGTCGCCTAGCAACGCTGCCATAATGACGGGTGCACACATGTAGCCACCCGTCATTACGGGGCCTCATGCACACGACCGTAAAAACACCCGTTATTACGGGTCGTAATTACGACCCGAAATAGCGGGCCCATAGACTTCTGTTAGCCACGGGTACCTTCCCGTTTTCTCACGGGAAGGTGCCCGTGCCGTTAAAAAGATAGAATATGTTCTATTTTTTTATTTTACGGGCCGTGCTCATAATTACGACTCGTAATTACGAGCACGGCCGGGCACGGCCGGCCACGGGCAGCCGGCCGCTTTTGCGAGCCGTGCTGTCATTATAAGGGTATGTTCACACGACAGAATCCGTAACGGCTGAAATTACGGGGATGTTTCCGCCTGAAAACATCCCCGTAATTTCAGCCGTAACGGCATGTGCAGGCGCTTGAACGCCGCATCCATTACGGACGTAATTGGCGCTGCTATTCATTGGAGTCAATGAATAATGGCTCCAATTACGGCCAAAGAAGTGACAAGTCACTTCTTTGACACGGGCGTCTATTTACGCGCCGTCATTTGACAGCGGCGTGTAAACATACGCCTCGTGTGAACAGACAAAAGTCTGCCCATTGCTTTCAATGGGCAGATGTTTGTCAACGCTATTGAGGCGCTATTTTCGGACGTAATTCGGGGCAAAAATGCCCGAATTACGTCCGTAAAAAGTGCGTGTGAACATATCCTAATTATAGCAGCACGGCCCGTAAAATAGAAAAATAGAACATGTTCTATTTTTTTAACGGCACGGGCACCTTCCCATGAGAAAACGGGAAGGTACCCGTGGGTAACAGAAGTCTACGAGCCCGTTATTGCGGGTCGTAATTACGACCCGCAATAACGGGTGTTTTTACGGTCGTGTGCACAGAATATTTCAGGAGAGGAGCGTGCAGATTCTGTGCTGCTGTGAACTCTGCTCTTACCATTACGTAGCTCAGTCTGTTACCTCTCCTCCACTCCTGTCCTCAATAACACCTTCACATGATTGGCAAGTCACCACCCCGCACAAGATCCGCACGCTCATCTCCTGAAAAACTCTGTGCTGCTGTGAACTCTGCTCTTACCATTACATGGTGACTTGCCAATCATGTGAAGGTGTTCTTGAGGACAGGAGTGGAGGAGAGGTAACAGACTGAGAGCTACGTAATGGTAAGAGCAGAGTTCACAGCAGCACTGAATCTGCACGCTCATCTCCTGAAATACTCTGTGCTGCCTTAAACTCTATGGACAGGTCAGGATCCTGTTTCTTTTAAATGCTGCACTGTAGCGCAGCCTTATATAGTGGATCGAGCGGGTTCCCCAGCAGCATTTAAAAGAAACAGTGTGTGTGTTTGTGTATGTGTGTGTTTGTGTATATATGTGTGTTTGGGTATGTGTCTTTGTCTGTTTTTGTTTTTATATGTGTGTTTGTGTATATATGGGTGTGTTTGTGTATATGTGTTTGTGTATATGTTTGTGTATATGTGTGTGTATCTATGGGTGTATTTGTGTATATGTTTGTGTGTAGATGTTTGTGTGTGTGTGTTTTTGTATATGTGTGTGTTTGTGTATATGTGTGTATATGGGTGTGTGTTTATGTGTGTGTGTTTGTGTATATATGGGTGTGTTTGTGTATATGTGTTTGTGTATATGTGTGTATTTGTGTATATGTGTGTTTGTGTATATATGTGTGTTTGGGTATGTGTGTTTTTGTTTGTATATGTGTTTGTGTATATGTGTTAATTCGTGTATATGTGTGTGTGTGTGTTTGTGTATATGTGTGTGTGTGTGTGTGTGTGTATCTTGTTGTGTTTGTGTATATATGTGTGTGTTTGTGTATAGTTGTTTGTTTATGTGTGCGTGTATATATGTGTGTAGGTGAGTAGAAGTATTGGTATTGTTCACATTGATAACTGTTTTTTTATGTTGTTGCAGATTTTGATGTACCGATTGGACTACATCTTCGATTCGTTGGACTACTGCGTAGATCTAAGTTTTTTCAAATTTTAATAAAATGGTTAACGAGGGTTTTGTTGGGGATTTCTTATTTCAATAAAAAAGAATTGTCTTTGTGTTTTTTTTAAAACTTTATTAGTGCCTAGATAATGGCAGTTGGCTGATTGACAGCGTCCATTATTAAGGCGGTACTTCGTGTTAGCCGGTGCAGAGGCTATCACTAACCACCCATTATTACCCCGGTACCCACCACCACCAGGGGTGCCGGGAAGAGCTTGGTACGATCCAGTACCCGACCATCTGTTGTGATGGTCGGGTACTGGGGCAGCCGTAGGCTGGTATTATGAGGCTGGGAAGGGCCAAAAACAGTGGACCTTCCCACCCTTGTAATGTTAGGCTGCTGCTGCTGCTGTGTTGTATCGGGCTGGTTATAAAAATGGGGGGGACCCCCACGTCGTTTTTTTTTTTTTAATTTAACAATAGACGGGTCCCCCAGCCATATACAAGGCCGCAGCAGTCTGGCATTACATGGGTGGGAAGGGCCACTGGTTTTGTCCATTCCCAGGCTAATAACACTGTGTTGTATGTGGCTGGTTATGATAAATTGGGTGGAACCCCATGTCTTTTTAAAAAAAAAAATAAAAATAAATAAATAATTTAAAAAAAATGACGTGGGGTCCCCCCCTCTTTTATAACCAGCCAGATACAACACAGCAGCAGCAGCCTAGCATTACAAGGGTGGGAAGGTCCACTGTTTTTGGCCCTTCCCAGCTTCATACTACCAGACTGCGGCCGCCCCAGAGCCCGACCATCGCAACAGATGGTCGGGTACTGGATCGTACCTGGCTCTTCCCGGCACCCCTGGTGGTGGTAGGTACCGGGGTAATAATGGTGGTTAGTGTTAGCCTCTGCACCGGCTAACACTAAGCCTCGCCTTAGTAATGGATGTTGTCACTCAGACTAAAGTGGTAGTAATAAAATTTGAAAAGAAAAAGACAAAGATATAGATAAAATATTTTATTGAAATAAAGCACCCCCAACACAACCCTCATTAACAATTTTATTGTAGAAAAAAACCCGTCATCTAAGTAATCCTCGAAACCGACGTAGTCCAAACACCAAACCTGTAAAAAATTAAATTAAAAATTAAAAAATTAAATAAAACATGTCGTAGGCTTAGATTCAGTTTAATGTGTGATACTGACTGTTATACCATGTATAGAAGCCTGCCGCAAAGTTGACTTAGATACAGGGCGCCAGCAGACAGTATCATACATGGCCATACAGACATATATACAAACAAACATACATGCAAACATACATACATACATATATACAAACATACATACAAGCATGCACATATATACATGCAAATATACATACATGCAAACATACACACATATATACATACATACATGCAAACTATCATACATACATACATACATGCATACACACACACATGAAAACATACATACATACAAACAAACATGCAAAGATACATACATACATATATACAAGCATGCACAAATATACATGCAAACCTAAATACATGCAAACATAATTACATACATGCACATATATATATAAACATACATGCAAACATACATGCAAAAATAAAAACATGCAAACATACATACATACATACATGCACATATATACATACATACATACATACATGCAAACATGCATACATACATGCAAACATGCATACATGCAAACATACATACATACATGCAAATATATACATGCAAATATACATACAAACATGCACATATATACATACATGCCAACATACATGCAAACATACATGTACATATATACATACATGACTACATACATACATGCAAACATACATACATGCAAACATACATACAAACATACATTCATGCAAACATACATGCATGCAAACATCCATACATACATACATACATACATACATACATGCAAATATATACATGCAAATATACATACACACATGCACATATATACATACATGCCAACATGCATGCAAACATACATGCACATATATACATACATACATACATGACAACATACATACATACATACATACATAACAACATACATACATGCAAACATACATACATGCAAACATACATACATACATGCAAACATACATGCAAACATATATACATGCAAACATACACACATGCAAACATACATACATACATGCAAATATATACATGCAAATATACATACAAACGTGCACATATATACATACATGCCAACATACATGCAAACATACATGCAGATATATACATACATACATACATGACAACGTACGTACATACATACATACATACATACATGACAACATACATACATTCCAAAATACATACATGCCAACGTACATGCATGTAAAAAAATAATAATAATACGTTCATACTTGCTTTCCTCCTGTCCGGCCTCCAGCGATGACGTTTCATCCATGTCGCCGCTGCAGCCTGTGATTGGCTGCAGAGGCGGTCACGTGGGATGAAGCGTCATCCCTGGAGGCCGGCCTTCTGACGTCATCCTGACGTGCGTGACCGCCACTACAGCCTGTGATTGGCTGCAGCGGTGAAAGGGATGAAACGTCATCGCTGGAGGCCGGACAGGAGGAAAGTAAGTACGAACATATTATTTTTATTTTTTAATTACATTAAAATTGTATTCTCCGCGCGCCGAGCATGTACTGTCAAGGTTGCTGAAAGAGTTAGTGCAGCCCATTAACTCTATCAGCACCCTGGACAGGTTCGGTCCGAATCAAACTTTTTTGTGAAATTCGGCGAACTAGCCGAACCGAACTTTTGATAAGTTCGCTCATCTCTAATTAGGACCACCCACTGGAAGCTAGGATGAGCGGACATTAAAATTATAAAATACGAAGTAAACTGAATCTTTTCCCACAAAATCTTATCACTCAGGTCAGCTACTCTTTCTCCATAACATGCTGCCTGCAGATCAGACTGCATGTTCAATGTGCAGGTTCACTTTAAATGTTTTATAAACTAATATGGAATTACAATATTAAAATAATATATGACCAGTACAAGTTCATGCAATTCTATATTGATATGCTAATGGGAGTAGAGTAGACCCACATTGATTGGCATCTAATAAATTGAAATATATCCATATATGCCCTACTAAATTAGCCAGTCTTGATATATTTAGTTAACTGTATTTTAATAGGTTGTGCATAGACTGAAGCAAGTTTTCTACTCTTTACATTGGATTCCATTAACTGATTGTTTAGTGAGAAATGAATAAACAATATAGATGTTTCTAAGTAATTGTATCTGTTATATTTGTTGTTAAACTATGGTTTGTAAGCTATTTATCATAATCTGCTGGGTTGCAGTGGTCACTAATGACAGCAGAATCTGAGGGGTTAAATGGTCGCTATCGAAGGAAACTGTGATCGCTACCGTCGGTGCAAGTGCCCGGCTGTCAGCCGAGCACCTGCTCCACCCTCCTCGGGACCCCAGTGCAGGACTTTGATTAGGTCGCCATGAAAAGGTGGCAGCCTAGAATAACCGCAGTGAAAAGGCGTATTGGCGGTCATTAAGGGGTTGAGGGAGATTATATTAAAGCCATAGTTTAGGCATTTTTAAATATTATATTGGAAAATGTAATTATGAGCAGATATTTATCTTTAAGCAGAAGGCATCTGAGTTGCAAACTGCAGAAATGGGCTGTGGCCGGGAGAAGTCGTCACAGAGGTCTGGACCGGATGGAGAAGAAATGAGAAAAAGAACAACTAGAATCTGAGATTGTCACCTGTGAGTCACATAATGTAAATGTTTATTCTGCCTCTAATCAGCACTGTAGTCACTGTATAATCTGCAGCGAGATGATGGTGGTATGATTTTTTTTTGAGTGAAATAGCATCTCCCAGCATATCCTTACCATTGTTTGGGCCCAGCTGGGAGCTGTATACAATTTAGTGCAAACCTATATGGGGTTGAAACTAAATTGAGCTGTATTTTTTCTTGTGCTGTATCTATGTACTGAGCTTTGTTCCGGTACTGTATATATGTATTGAGCTTAGTTCTGGTGCTGTATATATGTACTGATCTTCATTCTGGCACTGTATTTATGTACTGAGCTTGGTTCAGGCACTGTATATATGTACTGATCTTTGTTCTGATGCTGTATATATGCACTGAGCTTGGTTCTGGTGCTGTATATATGTACTGAGCTTTGTTCTGGTGCTGTATATATGTAATAAGCTTAGTTCTTGTGCTGTATATATGTAATGAGCTTGGTTCTGGTGTTGTATATATGTATTGAGCTTGGTTCTGGTGTTGCTTATAGAACTATATTACTTGTGAAATGTAAAAATGGCTTTTTGCTCGAGTTACATGAAAAAAAATGTGGAAAAAAAATGGCACCTCATTGATTGGTAGAGAAAACAAACATGACGAGGGGGAAGGCAAAGTCGGGAAAGAGGTTCGGGGTGGGGGGCTCCAAACTCAATCTTTGCCCCGGGTACTGGAGAACCTAGCTACGCCTCTGCTTTAAGGATAAGGCAAAGTTAGACCATCAGGATGCAGCAGACTTTTTTATTTTAGCCTCACCTGATTCCAAAAGACAGAACTTTTTATATTTTTGATGATGTTGAGCTGTCTTGTTTTCTAGAGGCTCTTTTATGCATCATTTTTTATGTTATTTTTTTGTACAATTAAAAGCTATACAATTTTACATTATACTATCAATATTAATTGTTCATTGTTTGCAAAATCTCTGCTTGTTGATATTCAGTAGGAACATTCACTGTTTACCGCACATGAGTAACTAATATAACTTATTATAACAACTAAGTAGACATGCGTGATTATACCCTAACCACACCAAACCCACTAGTGTATCCTAATTCATGCTACTTTGCAACACAGATGTTTTTACCCTGGTCTGTTGTGTATTATATAAGCTTTTTCTTTTTTTGAGGGGGTGGGGTTCGGGATAGGAATATGATTTATAGTAGTCATTCCATTGTATATTATGTGTGTACTCGTATAGCTGAATGATTTTAAGCAGCAATTAACTATTTAAACAAGCAATGTGTAGAGAAACTTTACTCACGGTGAAATCGTTGGTACGGCGATACATGTAGCGGTTATCATCCACATAGAACCTTGTGAGCACTATGTATGTGTAGACCCACTGCGCCGTACCGCCGTAGCGGGATAGCAGCTGACCAACAGGATACCAAGTCAAAGTCTATAGTCTATAGTTCGGATAAGGGTACCTGTGGTAACTTCAGACAGTAGCGATGGTAGGCTCGGATGGGACCTTGGAAGCAGGCAGACACTAGGTGCGGTGTAACATGGAAGGCATAGTATACAGCACAACACGACTCCAACTCTTTATGGGACAGGAACAAGGTAGCACAGGATACAGGATACAGGTAGCAAGAACAGGAACAATGGGAACTGGAAAACACTAAGGGACTATTTGCAAAGACAAACACGGGTAAACACAAGAACGCTCAGGCAATTTAGGAAGGGGCAGGGCCCTTCTTATAGTCCAGGATGATCATAGGCTAATTTGACATACAATTCAGGTAGGTGCACCCTATGGGACACAGCAAAGTCAAGCGGAAGTGAGCGCTGGCGTCTCCTGAGGAGGAGATGCAGGCCAGCGCTCACTGATCCATGTCTGCGGCCATCAGGGTGTGAGTAATCCCGACGTTCTGCGGCCATGGGTGTAACAGTATGGCCAATTGTTTTCTGTATGGATATAATGTGATTTATTATCTACATATTTTTTGTAGATTTTTATACTGCATTATTTGAGTTCTTTTTTTCACTCCCGCACTTTTCAGTGTTTTGAATTATATAAATTATTCTTCACCTTATATGCACATTTTGCATCCATGGTTTCAAATATACTTATGTGTGTTCCATGGCTGACAGTACTATATCATTTCCAAGAGTGGTAGGTTTCTTTATTAAGTGGTTGTCTATGAATGTATGTGTGCTTTTTAATTGCTTTGACTGTTTTTATTTGTACTTTATTACTTTTTGAATATGCTTTTTGTTGTGTTACCCATATATATGAGGTGCAATCTGTGATACATGTTTTATTTTTTGTGTGGAAAATAATAGGTTTACACATGACTAGGCAACGGATAATGATATAGCTACCAATGGCGGATCATCATTAGGGCATTTTGGGTGGTGTCTATAATTAGCAAAAGGAATGCCTGCAGGCAAACAACAACCCTTATTTCCTGACTACCCACAATATAATAGGAAAATAAACTAACAAATTTTATTAGGCTACGTGTAGCAAAGGACAGACCACATAAACGTCAGTTTAAAATTATCACTGTCAAAGTGCCGAAGTGAAAGTGAAAACAGCCAGCTGGAGAGCTCGGCAGATCATTCAAACGGCCAGGGTGAATACTGACTGAATTAGAGTCAGTTACGAGGTAGAAGCCACACTTGGTGAAACGGCATTAAATTCGGCTAAGACAGGAGTTAAAAACACACTTTAAAGCCCCCCCAACATGTTTCGCTAGCTAGTAGCGTCCTCAGGGGTACATGGGGCTAATTAGGGGTGTCTATAATTAGGGGGCCTGGCCTGGGGTCTGTATTAGTTTAGAGGTCTTAATTTAGTGGTCTGTATTTAGGGGTCTGGGGTCTGTATTAGTTTAGATGGTCAGGTCTGGGGTTTGTATTTAGGGGTCTGGTCTGAGGTCTGTGTTTAGGTGATATGGTCGCGTGTCTGTATATTTTTAGGGTGCTTGTTCTGGGATCTGTATTTGTTTAGGAGGGTCTGGTCTGGGGAGTGCAATAGTTTAGAAGGTCTGGAAATGACGGCAGAAGCGAGGGGCAATGATTTCTCATCAGGAGAAGTCGCCATAACGGTCTGTGTCAGATGGAGAAGAAAAAAAAATAATGACTCCCATCATAGAAGACATCACTTGTGAGTCACTGAATCTATAGAGGATCTGTCCCCTCTCCTGACATGTCTGTTATAGGAAATACTTGTATGCCACATAAAGTCTTTGAGTAGACCAGGTCTAATGGACAAATGCGTGTTACCATTCACATTGTCAAGAGGATGTGTCTCTACAGAGTGTGATACTGTCAGCGAGGGTTGGAGACTGTCAGTATGTAGGGACACAGTCCTTTGACAAGGGTAATCGTAACACCCATTTCTTGCTCGCACAGAAAGGTGGTGTTCACTATAGACGAGGCAGAGCGGTGTTGGGGAAGGGGGGCCCAAGTTTGGGGAACAGCCCAGGGCCTATGGTCTACTTAATCCGCCACTGATGGGAATTAGAAGTTACCTCCAAATGTTTAAAGTGTATCATTTTCCGAATGAGAATGGACGACAATTGTATGCTACCAATAGTTTGAGGAAGGCCTTTTCCTGTTGGGCATGTCTGAGCCACTGTGCATAAAGCTTATTGAAAAGTACTAGACAAGGGAAAGATTCCTAAAAATGTCAAAACAACTAAATATACTATAGCTTAAATTACTGTGAAGTCCATTATTAAAGGAAATGCATCATTACCACAAACTAAAATATTGTTTAAATCAAGTTTTTATTATAAACACTTTTTTTTCTTATCAGAGCATTTATATAAAAACTCAGTTCACTTTTCAACTTTGCAGTGTAGTCTGGGGCACATCAACAAAGTTATCTCATAATTATTAGCGTGCAGAGGATTTAATGGTAGATAAGAGCTCTATTGTACTGCTGGAGACCTAGATAAGGCAGGATAGCAACAGTATACACAAAGATAAGGCTGGCTCTGCACGGACGTTTCCTGCCATTCCCTGATTTACTTGACTAGTACTCCATCGCTTCCTGGAGACTATAATAACCTACTGACTTTTCTGAGCATTAACTCTCATTAATTTCAGCTACCATGAAGCACACACACACACGCACACACGCACATGCACAAGCACAAGCACACGCACACGCCCACACACACACACACACACACACACTGCTGTACTATCTATATATATATATATATATATATATATATGTCACATACTCCCTTCTTGCGGCTCCCTCAGTCTCCAGGACATTGAGAGTTACTTTCTCGGTCATCGCCCGGCCTGGCAGACTGAGGCAGTGTGCAGCCAATAGGAGCTCAGGAACGTTAGGCCAATCAAAGTCTGGCTGATGTTCCTGAGCTCCCACCCTCTGCTTATTTAGTTCAGCCTGGGGTAGTATGCCTTTGCCTGTAATTGGAGTTACCTAGCCTGGTGCTTTCCCTTGTTTCAGACTCCCCTGAGGGACTTGCATTTTGACAATGCTACACAACGTTAAAGACATGGATTGGCAAGTCAGTATCCAGACTTCAAACCAACTAAGACTTTCTGGGTTAACTTGAATATAGCTTTTCACTCCCGGTCGCAATGCAGCTTGACAGACTTTGGACAGTTTTGGCAAGAAGAATGGGGAAAATGTGGTGTTGTGTCGTACAAACCAGCCTATCCACACAGATTCTAAACTGCATATGCTACCCAAGTGGCTCTAATAAAACATAAGTCGATGAAGGTGAAAATATTGATATTAACTTATATTGCATGTAATAATTGTAATGAAGGTAGTTTACTTTTATATTTATGCTGGATTCACACATTGCAGTTTTTGGGACAGTTATTCAGCAGGTTTTGCAGCAGTTTGAGACAAATACAGTAACACATAGCTAAAAATCTGCATCAAAAACTGCCCGAAAAAGTGCATCAAATACTACAGATGTGAATGTGTGTGACATACTGTATCAATTACAATCCACATTGATGCTTAGAACAAAGGGTTGTGTTTACTACAGCTGTTTAGGCTCTGTGTTCCATTAAGTGATATACCATGAGTGTTTATCATGGGGAATACCGCTTTAGGTTAGGTTCACATAGTTTTTCTACAGTTTGTAAGGGTTTTTTTTGTAACTAAAACTGGGAATGGACACAATGGGTCAGATTAACTAAGCCAAATGCACCAGAATTCTTGATCGAATTTCACCAAAAATCTTGCCCACATGCCGCACATTTTTGCACCTCACTAGACAGTTTTGAAAAGGAGCACGGCAGGGGGGCGTGGCCTGATGAGACACGGGGAAGACATATTTTCACCCAACTCAAGGAGCAAAAGTACTGTACCTCACTACTTGAGATGGAGAGAAGGTCTGGGAAGTAATTTTTATAGATTTTCCTGCATTTTGGAGTTGCGGCCTACCGTGGACTTAGAAGCCGGCGCCTCAATTTTGGAGATCGTCTCGACTGCGACACTTCAGGCACCGGAAACTAAGCAACGGAACTACATCTGTAGCAACACTCATCAGGTGAGCCCACGTTCCTCACAGGAGGTCATATCCCCAACCCCTAGCTCTCCAGACACTTTCATCAGGACTACTACTTACCCATAGAGCGCGACATAGCGTCACATGTGAAGCCGGGGCCTAAATTTTGGGTGCCGTACGCTCTAAGGCCCGTCTCTCCCCAGACACCTCAAAATAGTTCCCCAATCTGAGTCGATCCAGAGACTGAACATTGCTACCCTATGAGTTCAGGGAATAATAGGGGCTCTTTGCTAACACCCCTTGATCCTGACAGAGTTACCTCAACCAGCACAATCTATGAAATAAAAATCCGGCTCACCCCATTGAGACTTGGGAGGAGTCATCGTTATTCAACATCTAAAAGACCCCTGACCCAATTTTTTGTTGCTGATCGGTTGATCAGTACTGACATTGAAATACTTCCTTTACCTGCCAAACATTATTTGGTACTAACCCTCCCTGCAGGGCCCATTGTGATTTTTCTTAAATTTTTCTCTGGGGCCAAGTTGATGATACCTCAGTGATATATATCGCCTCTTTTGCAAACGCACCAGGAACACCTATGACTATGTAATACCCTTACAACAGTGGTGAGCCCAAATAGAGAAAATATTTCCGCTACGATATCCTCTTATCTAACATTTTGAAAATAGGACCGAAACACACAGGTACAGACTCGCGCCACCACCAACAACCTACACAAGAAGAGATGGACAAATTTGTAAAAAAAACAAGGGGGGGAGTCTAGTCAACCCAAATCATCCTCACCATTAACAGACATTCCCAAACGAGGAGACCCAGCGTTGGAGCAACTCAGCGAAGATGAGCAAAATATAGAGGAAAAATAACTTCTAGTGTCTAGGTCTTTTATGAAGCGAATATTGGCTAAAGTGCTCGAACTGCTTGCCAACGATCTCCCTGATATTAAACAAGAACTCTTACAAGTTGGTAATAGAGTTGACGCGCTAGAAAAGACACAAACGACCCTAATTTCCTCCTCTACTGACCTCACCACTTGCCTACAGTCTCAAGAAGAACACAATAAAAAAATGTATTCCATACTAGAAGAACACAAAAACAGAGATAGGAGGAACAACCTCCGAATCAAGGGTCTGCCTGAGTCAATAGCCAATGAGGATATCCTTAACGCTCTGACCGAGACTTTCTATAATTTCCTGGACCCCGAGGATCACCCAAAACTTGTCATTGAGAGGGCTCACAGATCACTCAGACCAAAGCCATCCCCTTCAGACCCCCCAACGGACATCATTTGAAGAATTTTGGACTACAGAATTAAAGATCGCATCATGCAGAAAAGCAGACTATCAGAAAACATTCTCTATGGAGAGATTCAAATTTCTATTTACCAAGATTTGGCACCATCCACTCTATACAAACGAAGGCTCCTGAAACCCTTTATGTCTGCACTACGACAGAAGCAGATTCAATTCCGCTGGCTCTTTCCATTTGGACTCTCCTTCTCTGTAAATGGGAAGAGATTCACAGCTAGATCCTCATTAGACATCAGAAATATCTGCTCTGAACTCAACATCTCTCTGGAGGTTTATCTTAATCTTGAAATGGGGCATGACGCAACCCGTCTCCAACATATTCCTCAATTACCTCAATGGGAAACAGTTCATACACTTAAGAGTCCAAGAGTACGACGCCGACTTCACAAGACCCCAATGGCCTCTTCAATATCAGACCCTTCTTGAATACGAAGCGACTCTAACGTCTAATGATCTACTCCCAAGAACACATCCAGAAATGGGCGTTCATATCCTTTCAAAGACCTGTTCCGAGTGTGAACAGAGACTGTCTATTATATTCATGTTTATTTACCAAGAAAGACTTGATTGATTCTGAGAACTAGTCAGAACTGTTTATTCATATATTACCATGTCTCTAGAATATCTCTACGTGATGCTACGTTGAAAAACGGAATTGTACTCTAGCTCTTTAATACTTCTAATGTTTGGTTTTGCATGTAGTTATTGGTTGTACATATGTCTTACTAAGGAATGATACAACCAATCCATATGGTTTCTATGTACTCTTGAAACTGAACTTAGATAGTGAGAGAATATATGTTGACTTATACTTTCAACTTCACTCCCCCCCAACCTGCTGTTAGTATCCAAGCGTTCATGCTGGAATGCCGAGCTATTTGGCATCGCGATCGCTGCTACAAAGTGGTTTGTATCAAATAGGCAGCCTGCCATGCGATGGCAAGGCTGGCGACTGCCACTATGGCAACAGGAGGCCTAACAATGGCATCCTATCTGCCATTACGGAAGCCGATTAGGCCCCATCTGGAGGCGGAGCCTGATCGGCTTGCTGTCAGCGAACAACTGACTGTTCTAATACATTGCACTACATAGGTAGTGCAATGTATTAGAAAATCAAACAAACAGTTGGAGCTTCAAGTCCCCTAGTGGGACTAAAGAAAAGCGTAACAAAAAAGTGTGAAAAAAGTAAAAATAAAAGTTGTAAAAAATACAATAAAAGTTTCAAGTAATAACAAAAAACACAATCGCTCTTTTTCCCTTATCAAGTCATTTATTATTGAAAAAAATAATAAAACCATACATATTTGTTATTGCCGCATCCGTAACGACCTAAACTATAAAAATATTATTATTTATTCCACACAGTGAACGCCGTAAAAAAAAAAACGAAAAAATACTGACATAATTGCTATTTTTTGGTCACTGTGTCTTCCAAAAATTGAAATACAAAAGTGCTCAAAAAGTTGAATGTACCCAAAAATGGTACCTTAAATCTCATCTCGCAAAAAACAAGCCCTTATACAGCTCCTTTGACGGAAAAATAAAAAATATATGGCTCTTACAACTTGGCGACAGAAAAAATCCATTCTCTTTATAAAAGTTATTTTATTGTGCAAAAAGTTGTCAAAAAAAGTGTTATAAATTAGGTGTCGCCGGAATCGGACTGACATGTAATTTATGATGCGTGGTGAACGCTGTATAAAAAGAACTAAAAAAATATGCCAGAATTGCAGTTTTTTGGTCACCTGGCCTCCCAAAATAAAAAAGGATAACAAGTGATCAAAAAGCCGCATGTGCCCCAAAATGGTACCACTACATCTATTAAAAAATAAAATTAGTTAAGGTTTCAATAAGTCAAAAAAGAAAACATATGCAGTTGTGCCGACCAGAGGGGAATATTTCTTCTGTTTCAAGTGGCGAATTATCAAGGCCCCTAAAATTAGGGAACAAGGAAGGGGAGGGCCCAAACATATCTACAGGAAGCGAGGGCGCCCGTATTATACCAGGACAACACTTTCCCAGCAAAATTCCCCAAACTTCAAAGATGCCGAGTGTGGACAAAAAGGGGAATAAGGAAGGACCATTTATTAGTGCGACACCGGCCTGTGCAGAAAGGATTGTGTCACAGCGTAAGAAATATCTTTGGATTATTTTTTTTTATTTTTTTTACCCCATTATTATACCACCTGACTATGCCCCTTATATACTCCGCCCGGCTTACATGTACCCCCACATTATAAACGGAAGCACCAGTAAGACTCCAAACAAAACTACTACCAAGCAAAATCCACGCTCCAAAAGGCTACCTCCCTTCTGAACCCTACAGTGTGCCCATACAGCAGTTTATTTCCACATATATGTGATCGCCATACCCGGGAGAACCCTTTTAACAATTTTTGGGGTGTGTGCCTCCAGTAGCACAAGCTGGGCACGACATATTTGCCACTGAAATAGCCTAAGGAAAAATTTACATTTTTACTTTGCACTTTGCGCAGCACAATCATTCATGGAAAAGGCCTGTGGGGTGAAAATGCTCACTACACTCCTTAATAAATGTATTGAGGGGGCAGTTTCCAAAATGGGGTCACTTCTCAGCAGTTTCTTTTATTATTTAACATCAGAGCCTCTGCAATTGTGATCCAATACTTTGTAAATTGCCAAATTAGGCCTTAGTTTTACATAGTACTGTTTCACTCCTGAGCCTGGTCGAATGTTCAGGCAAAAGATTAGGGCCACACGTAGGGTGTTTCTAAAACTGGGAGACACAGCATAATAATAAGAGACCAGTCTTGTTATGGTGGCACAAGCTAGGCACCACATATTGGCATATCTATGGAAAAAAATACCATTTTCACTCTGCAACATCGAGTGCACACCAATTTCTGCCAATCACTTGCGGTGTTAATATGCTCACTGCACCCCTAGGTGAATACCTTGAGGGGTGTAGTTTTCAAAATGGGGTCACTTCTGGGCGGAATCCACTGTTTTGGTCCCACAGGGACTTTGCAAATGCGACATAGCGCCCAGAAACCAATCCAGCAAAATCTGTAATCCAAAAGCAAATGGTGCTCCTTCCCTTCTGAGCCCTACTCTGTGCCCAAACAACAGTTTATGACCACATATGGGGTATTGCCGTACACAGGAGAAGCTGCTTCACAAGTGTTGGGGTGCTTTTTTTCATTTATTTGTTGAGAAAATGAAAAATTTTCAGCTAAAACTACATTGTATTGAAGAATAAGGATTTATTTTTATTTTCACTGCCCAATTCTAATAAGATCTATGAAACACCTGTGGGGTCAATATGCTCACTACACCCCTAGATGAATTCGTCAAGAGGTGTAGTTTTGTGAATCGAGTCACTTTTGGGAAGTTTCCACTGTACTGGTACCTTAGGAGCTTTGCAAAAGTGACATGGTGTCAAGAAACCAATACAACAAAATCTGTACTCCAAAAGCCAAATGCCACTACTTCCCTTCTGATCCTTGCTGTGTGCCCAAACAGCAATCTATGACCACGTGTGGGGTATTGCCCTACTCCAGAGAAGTTGCTTTACAAATGTTGGGGTTCTTTTATTCCTTTATTTGTTGAGAAAATTAAAAATTTTCAGCTAAAGCTACGTTTTATTGGAAAAAAATGATGTTTTTTTTATATTCACTGCCCAATTCTAATAAAATCTATGAAACCCCTGTGGGATCAAAATCCTCAATACACCCCTAGATGGATTCTTCAAGGGCTGTAGTTTCCTAAATGGAGTAACTTTTTTGGCGTTTTCACTATTGTGGTCCCTCAGGGGCTTTGCAAATGCGATGTGGTCTCCGCAAACCATTCCTGCTAAATTTGAGCTCCAAAAGTCAAATGGTGCTCTTTCCCTTCTAAGCCCAGCCCTGTGTCTAAACAGCTGTTTGTGACCACATGTGGGGTATTGTTTTACTCTGGAAAATTGTTTTACAAATGTAGTGGTGATTTTTCTCCTTTAGTCCTTGTGGAAATGAGAAAAAATTAGCTAAACCTACATTTTCTTTGAAAGAATGTAGATTTTCATTTTTACAGCCTAGTTCCAATAATTTCGGCAAAAAACCTTCAAGGTCAAAATGCTCACTATACCCCTAGATAGTTTCCTCAAGGGGTGTAGTTTACAAAATGGGGTCACTTTTGGGGGATTTCCACTGTTTTGGCACCGCAAGAGCCTTTTAAACCCGACATTGTGCCTAAAATATTTTCTAAAATAAAGGAGGCCCCAAAATTCTCTAGGTCCACCTTTGCTTCTGAGGCCTGTGCTTCAGTCCATAAGTGCACTAGGACCACATGTGGGGTATTTCTAAAAACTGCAGAACCTGGGCAATGGATATTGAGTTGCATTTCTCTGGTAAAACATTTTGTGTTACAAAAAAAATAGATGAAACATGAATTTCTGCAAAAAAAAAAGTTATTTGAAAATTTCACCTCTACTTTGTCTTAATTCCTGTGAAGCGTCTAAAGGGTTAAGAAACTTTCTAAATGCTGTTTTAAATACTTTGAGGGGTGAAGTTTTTAAAATGGGGTGAATTATCAGGGGTTTCTAATATATAAGGCCCTAAAATCCGCTTCACAACTGAACTGGCCCCTGTAGAAATAGCCTTTTGAAATTATCTTGAAAATGTGAGAAATTGCTGCTAAAGTTCTAAGCCGTGTAACGACCTAGAAAAATAAAAGGATGTTCAAAAAACAATGGCAATCTAATGTAGACATATGGGGGATGTTAATTAGCAACAATTTTGTGTGGCATTACTATCTGTCTTAAAAGCAAATACATTTAAATTTAGAAAAATGCTAATTTTTGCAATTTTTCGCTAACTTTTGGTGTTTTCACAATTAAATACTGAATGTATCAAGCAAATTTTGCCAGTAACATAAAGTCCAATGTGTCATAAGAAAATGATCTCAGAATCGCTTGGATAGGTAAAAGCATTCCGAAGTTAATACCACATGTCAGATTTGAAAAAATTGGCTGTGTCCTGAAGGCCAAAACAGGCTGTGTCCTTAAGGGGTTAAAAGCAATATGATTTAAAAAAAAAAATCATGACACCTTCCCTTTAAAGGGAATGTGTTGCCAGAAAAACATGTTTTTTTTTAAAAAATTAAACATTTAGTGTGTGGGTGATTAAACATTGTTCAAATTTTTTTTATTTTTTTGCACGAGTCCATGTAATATTATAAATTATTTCTAATTTATAATACTACCCATTTTTGGTCACTAGATGGAGCTGTTCCCAAAATTGCAGCATTGCAACATTCGGTTAAAGCCCTCGCTCTAGTGAGCTCTCAGCATCCCCCCCTCCTTTATCCTGGCTAGTGCCGGGATAAACGAGGGGTTTGAACGATGTAACCTCCTACACTGTGTGTCGCCATTTTTTGAGCTAACCCACAGTGTAGTAGGTTTACATACAGTAGTAAACACACACAAACACGAACATACATTGAAATCTCTTACCTGCTCCTGCCGCCGCGGCTCCCTCCGGCCCGTCCGCTCCGTTTGCTGCCGCTGGTGCAAGTGCACAAATCCGGAAGCCGCGACCGGAAGTAGTAATATTACTGTCCGGCCGCGACTTCCGGTCCACAGGAAAATGGCGCCGGACGGCGCCAATTTCGAATAGGACTGTGTGGGAGCGGCGCATGCGCAGTTCCCACACAGATGCCGTACACTGTAGTCAATGGGACGGGAGCCGTTCGCAGTCCCTATGGGACTGTGGCTGCCGTATTCCATGTCTGTATGTGTCGTTAATCGACACACACAGAAATGGAACAAAAAATGGCAGCCCCCATAGGGAAGAAAAAGTGTAAAAATAAGAAAAAGTAAAACACAAACACACAAATGAATATAAACGTTTTTAATAAAGCACTAACATCTTTAACATATAAAAAAATAATTTGTGATGACACTGTTCCTTTAAGGACCTACTACTTCCCACCCCATCCCCACTAACAGGTATTTGAGACTAAATAGATCTATATCGAGATGGGTTGGGAGGTCAAGCTAGCAACCCTTCAGTCAGATTGCCTGATACCCTAGACTTCATATTTGTAGATGGGATGATTGTACACTTTCAGGAGTGGTCTGAGAACCCTAGCCTACCGAAACTACACCTGATACATTATACGTCACTAAAAAAAGCAATCACACCAGACCTCACAGACGGGTCCTTAGAAAGATCTTTGACTATCTTCGAGTTTCTCTTGGAACAAGTCAAATATCCCCGGAAATTTGTTTCCCAGATATATAAACTATTAATCACTAGAAATATAACAAGACCATATGTCTCGTCTGGGAAAAGGATCTTTCAATCACTCTAACCAAATAGGATACATTCACTCTTTACAGAAATCCTCATGGTCCATCTCAGTGTATCAAAACGCAAGAAAACTCTGACAAGATTGTGTCTAGATGGTATACCACACCGGACAAAACACATCTTTGGTACCCATCCATTCCAGATACATGCTGGAGATGCTTGAAAGAAATGGGATCCTACATACATGTTTGGTGGTCATGTTCTAAGCTTCAAAGCTACTGGGTACCTTTACTGGATCATATTGCGAACATTTTTGACATCTCAAACCAAATACCTTATTTTTGAATTTACCATTGGCAAAATTAAACAAACACACAAACCTCCTAATTAAACATCTATTATCGGGGGGCGAAACTCCTAATCCCCCCAAACTGGAGATCGACTCATGTGCCCAGGTTCTCACAATGTATAAAGTTTAGCAAATTTACTATATAGAAGAAACAGTGGCACTTTCTAACCACTCATACACTCGCTTTTCAGTGATTTGGAAGCCCTGGTCAAATTTGCGTACCTCAGCCCAGTTTTTGGCGGTAGCCTTGGTCACACAATAGTTACCACGTCTATACCTGAATTTACCCTATAGGAATAGTTAGTTCTCGAGTAGTCGTAACATTGTGACTCACACTTTTACAACTCAGATAAATATATCTTATAAATCTTTGTCAACCCTCTCCCCCCTACTCCTTCTTTTTCACAACCTTTCTCCTCCCCTCTTCCCTCCCTCTACTTCCTTGTAATGTTGTATTTACATTGCATCCCTCTAATTCTTACTATAAATCTTGCATCTTAAACTAACCATAAAGTCATTTTTTAGAAGGAATCAATAGCGCAGTCGACTGCGCTGTTGATTTCGGCACAAAAACGGAAACCTGCCAGAACGGTGACAAACGGAAACCATTAGCAATGTTTCTGTCACCATTGATATCAATGGTGATGCAAACGGAAGCTAAGGTTTCCGTTTGACTTTCCGTTGAGGGGTTCTCCCGACGGAAACCTCCGACGGAACCCCTGAACGGAAAGCAAACGCTGATGTGAACCGGCCCTAAGTCTGTTTAAATCTGTTTAAGCTGTCTAAATTTCAGACAGTATAAAAAAAAATCTGCCCCAGTGTTTCCTTTATAAGTTTCCTCCCTTGGGGATTCATTCCTGCATCAAACTACTCTGTGTGAAGCTGGACTAAATAGGGGTTGTTTTTATAAACATTCGGGACTCCATCTATGAGTCAGAAAGGAGGAGAGGTACTCTGTAAGGGTATATTCACATGCGGCAGATTTGTTGAAGACATTTTTGCCACTGTCCCATTCATCTTAAAGGGGCTGGCAATAATCCATGCACATGCTGCAGAAACAACCCTATTCAGATTTATGGGATAGATTTTCAGTTACAGAAATTTATGCTGCGTGTGAATATACTCTAAGGGTATGTGCACACGATAACGACAATTACGTCTGAAATTACGGAGCTGTTTTCAGGAGAAAACAGCTCCTGCATTTCAGACGTAATTGCTCGTACTCGCGTTTTGCGAGGCGTCATTTACGCCCGTAATTTGGAGCTGTTCTTCATTGAAGTCAATGAAAAACGGCTCAAATTACGTCCCAAGAAGTGTCCTGCACTCCTTTGACGAGGCTGTTATTTTACGCGCCGTCTTTTGACAGCGACGCATAAAATTACAGGTCGTCGGCACAGTACGTCGGCAAACCGGTTGAAATGAATGGGCAGATGTTTGCCGACGTATTTGAGCCGTGTTTTCAGGCATAATTCGAGGCGTAATACACCTCGTTTACACCTGAAAATAGGTCGTGTGAACCCAGCCTTAGGGTAAATTCACACATAGCGTAAACACTGCAGTATTTCCGTCCGGATTTTCTGTGGAAATTCCGCAGTGATTTCAACAACTGTCATTCACACGCTACAGAAAAAAAAACAGCACAAAAGTTGTGCATAACTTGACTTGCTTTATGTATTTTAAATATATAGCATGTCAATTAGTCTTGTGAAAATGCTGTGGAATTTCCACACAGGAAATCTGGGTAATATTCTGTATTGTTTATGCTATGTGTGAACTTGACCTAAGAGTGCTTCCTGCTCTGACATACTCAGCATGTCCATTTATTTGAATGGATGACATGTAATAATGCATGGCCCCTGCAGTGAAAATGTGTGGCCAGAAGCAGCTTCCTTGGCAGTAACAGGCGATCAACTGTGATTGAATGTTTTTACACAATAAGGCCCCATGCATACAACCATAAAAGTTCAGTTCTATTGGCCGCGGACACCTTTCCGTATCGCTAGGGATAGTTATGTACCGCAAAATATAGGCCGTGTCCTATCATTTTCTTTTAACAGGCCGAGCTCCCATATATATACGATAATGCGGACGGCCGTCCGCGGCCGGCCGTGCCCACAATCGTGGCCCGTGATTACGGTCACGGCCGTGTGCATGAGGCCTCAAACATGAAAAAGCCCAGATTGTCAAATACTTTTTTTTATTGGACCTGTTTCCATAAAGTTCAGACCTACAAATTGTGGAGGACTTTCCCTTTGGAGAAATTTAAGATTGCTATATTTTTGGAGCATTACTTTGGAAAAAATTAAGAAGAAATAGCATGCTTTTTTTCAGGGACAGAGATTGTCTTCAAAGGCTTTCTGAATTGCACAGTAGTTTTATTTCCTAAAACACGTCACATTTCTTATTAGAAATATTTGAAAAAAATTCAAATTCCACGTATTTAAAGTAAAAAACAAATCATTGATGCGAAAATCAAACACTTTGAGTTTCCCATTGATGAATACAAAGCTAATCCCTTTAATCAATTCCATTGGGGGATAAACTTCCGAATTTCCAATTAACTGCAATGTGTCTAGAAGCTGCCATGATATGTTATATTAATCTTTTACCATCTCTGGGGATCAGGCATTACCATTATTTATTGTTAATGTCATTCATAGCTGTTGTCACAAATCTTTATTCTCTACAGTTATACAAAACACACAAATATATATAGTTTAACCCCTCAAGGGCCAAGAAATTTTGGACTTAAATGTGTATTTCCATCTTAGACATTTTTGGAATATCCAAAGGATATCTGATAGATGTGGGTCTGGGACCTGCACCTATTCCGAGAATAGGTGTCACCCGACCCCATTTTGACAGGTGTAACAGCCGCAGGCCGCAGATTTCAGGAGGGTACTAGTAAAGAGACGCTGCTGGTCTGTTTCCATAACTAGAATGGAGAGAATGGCGTGTACGTGCAGCCCCCTCTCCACTAGTCCTCGCCTGGACTCTGCAGCCAGGGACCGCCGAGCCAGATGAAAGGGGGTTGGTTGAACCCTGTTCTCAGTATAGGTGCGAGTCCCAGAGCTGGGACCCGCATCTATCAGACATTTATGGCATATTTTCTCATTCTTTTTGTCTCATTGCATTCTGTCAGTTACAAGTTCTTTATTTTTATGTCCACTCGGCTATATTAGGCCTTGTTTTACATGGTACAAGTTACAAATATTTAATACACTATATTAGTTTGTATTTAAATGAATATGTAAGGTTAAAGATTAATGAGTTAAATGACCGCTCATGTATATGATTTTGCATGTTGCGGTCAGTTAAGCTAGATCTGGTTTATTCTGATAGAACTTTATTATTCTCAGATATCAGAATAGCATTTTAAAGATATAGTATTATATTATGCGCCTCTAAAGTCCAAAAACATGAAGATTATGAAGTCATATTATCTTTGGCTTTATAAGCAGTTTGTCATTTCAAATTCATCTATTGCTTCCAACACAAGTTTACATTTTACAACATTGATAATGATTGAAGGTAAAGCATTTTTGTAAAGACAAATAGCTAAAGGTTTTTAAAGGCGGTAGATCAAATAGATGGCTGACTGTAGATCATTGAATAGAAGTGATTTCAGACCTTGCAGTGAACACACAAAACATATATTCTGCTAGTGAATAGCAAGAAACGCAAAGGGCCAAGTAACAGGTAAACTGTTTTCAACTTCATCATTATTAATATTGCTGTTATTATAAGCAGTATAAAGTTAATAGAAAGTTTAGCTATCTATTTTTTCCTGCCAATATATTTTAATATACGGTTTTACAAATATAAAACTTAATAAATAGGTTTTTCAACCATATAATTTTTTATTTTTTTTAAAACTGCAGTGCGCAAACTGTACTCCTTTAATAAAAATAGCAAAAGCTTATCATATGAATGCAATGATATTTCAAGGTTGCTCTCAAGCAATAATGCAGTAGAATAGGTTACCAGAATATACTAGGAGAATATACAGTAGAATAGGAGGGATACGGGTTGACATTTTTCAGGAACAATTTAAAATGAGTACAACAGAGTAAGATTTGAATCAGCTACTGAAGGCATCACAACGATTTGCAAAATACGTTGGACTGGAGTAATCCTGGAGATGTCCTGTGTAGGAATTATTAAGATTCACATTACTATTATGTTGACAATTAAGACCTAGTTTACATAGCTTTTTTTCCCCTACGTTTAGCATGTACTTTAGGAAACTGAACGTGTCCATAGGGCTTCATCAGCTCGAGGGAGACCTTTTGGGCTAATATACGTCAGTGTACCTTATTTTTGAAGGATAGAATAGCATGGTAGTGTTAGGGATCTGCCAGGTACTACGTCTAGGTATACTCCTGGGATTAATCAATCCACACCTGAGGCCAGACCTGTTAGACTGACACCGTCTCCCACCAACCAGGGTGGCAGGCTCAGGAGTGGGAGAGCCTATCGCGGCCTGGTCAGTCGGAGTTAGCTCCGCCCCCTGTCCTTTATTACCTGCCGTGTTCTCTTCCTCTGTGCTTGTAATTATTCTGGATTCCTGGCCCCACTGCTGCTTGCTCCAGCCTGCTTCTGCCGTGCTTCTGCCTTGCTGCAGTTCCGCTTAACCTGCTTCGCTTTGCCCCTGGCTTGCTTCCTTCTCCGTGCTCACGTTGGTATACTCCACTTCATCCTGGTCC
This sequence comes from Rhinoderma darwinii, assembly GCF_050947455.1. Classification (NCBI taxonomy): domain Eukaryota; kingdom Metazoa; phylum Chordata; class Amphibia; order Anura; family Rhinodermatidae; genus Rhinoderma; species Rhinoderma darwinii. Next base: position 334,814,417 of record NC_134688.1, on the reverse strand, counting down.
TGACTACTCATTCCCCGCTCCGTTTCCTCGCGGCGTTCCGTGGGCTACTGCCCCTTCCCTTGCGTGTTCCCTGTTTGTTCTCCCGTGCACTTAGACAGCATAGGGACCGCCGCCCAGTTGTACCCCGTCGCCTAGGGCGGGTCGTTGCAAGTAGGCAGGGACAGGGCGGTGGGTAGATTAGGGCTCACTTTCCCTTCACCTCTAGAACCCGACCTCAGTTACCTGACCGGTTCTCAGGGGACCGTAAGACGTTTCTCTCCTTCCGGGAGAGTTGCAGACTGTATTTCCGCCTAAAACCCCACTCCTCAGGTTCCGAGAACCAGCGGGTGGGTATCATCATATCCCGACTCCAGGAAGGGCCCCAAGAGAGGGCCTTCTCCTTGGCTCCTGACGCCCCTGAACTTTCCTCTGTTGATCATTTTTTCTCTGCCCTCCGACTCATTTACGACGAGACTGACAGGACTGCTTTAGCCGAGAGTCAGCTGGTGACCTTACGTCAGGGTAGGAGACCGGTTGAGGAATACTGTTCTGATTTTAGAAAGTGGTGCGTAGCTTCTCGGTGGAACGATCCGGCCCTAAGGTGCCAGTTTAGGTTAGGATTATCTGACGCCCTGAAGGATCTGCTGGTTAGCTACCCCTCTTCTGACTCCCTTGACCAGGTTATGGCCCTAGCAGTACGACTTGACCGACGTCTCAGGGAACGTCAGCTTGAACGTTTCAATGTGCTCCCCTCTGACTTTTCTGCGATCCCCCCCCCCGAGGTCCCGTCTCCTCGCCCCTCCACGGAGGACTCGGAGGTACCTATGCAACTCGGGGCCTCCATGTCCCCTCGACAACGTAGGGAGTTTCGCAGAATGAATGGTCTCTGCTTCTACTGTGGGGGCGACAAGCATCTACTGAACACCTGTCCCAGGCGCAAGAATAAAAAGCCGGAAAACCTCCGCGCCTAAGTGATCATCGGGGAGGTCACTTGGGCGCACAGGTATTTCCCGTTAATGTGAAACGCAATAAAATTTTGCTTCCCTTTCAGGTCTCGTTTGCTGGCCGGTCTGCCACGGGCAGTGCTTTCGTGGATTCTGGCTCATCTGCTAATATCATGTCTGTGGAATTTGCTATGTTTCTAAAGATGCCTTTTATTGATTTACCTTATCCTATCCCTGTAGTAGGTATCGACTCAACTCCCCTTGCTAATGGTTATTTTACTCAGCATACTCCTGTTTTTGAACTCCTGGTTGGCTCCATGCATTTGGAGCAGTGCTCTGTACTGGTGATGAAGGGATTATCGTCTGATCTGGTATTAGGTCTTCCCTGGTTGCAGTTGCATAATCCCACGTTTGATTGGAATACTGGGGATCTCACCAAATGGGGTAGTGAATGCCTGATGTCATGTCTTTCTGTTAACTCTATTTCTCCCCGGGAGGAGGTAAACACGCTTCCTGAGTTTGTTCAGGACTTCGTCGATGTGTTTTCTAAGGAGGCCTCCGAGGTGTTGCCCCCCCATAGAGATTACGATTGCGACGTCGATTTGGTGCCTGGTGCCAAGCTTCCTAAGGGTAGGATATTTAATCTTTCATGTCCTGAACGTGAAGCTATGAGGGTGTATATCCAAGTATGCCTGGCCAAGGGTTTCATTCGCCCCTCGACTTCTCCTGTAGGTGCTGGCTTCTTCTTCGTGGGGAAGAAGGATGGTGTTCTTAGGCCGTGCATTGATTATCGTAACCTGAATAAGGTCACCGTAAGGAACCAGTACCCACTTCCTTTGATTCCGGATCTTTTTAATCAGGTTCAGGGAGCCCAATGGTTTTCTAAGTTCGATCTACGGGGGGCATATAACCTTATCCGCATCAAAGAGGGGGATGAGTGGAAAACTGCGTTCAACACACCCGAGGGTCATTTAGAATACCTGGTCATGCCCTTTGGGTTGTGTAATGCCCCTGCTGTCTTCCAGAATTTTATTAATGAAATCCTGAGAGATTACCTGGGTAATTTTCTTGTTGTGTACCTTGATGACATACTGGTGTTTTCCAAGGACTGGTCCTCCCACGTGGAGCATGTCAGGAAGGTGCTCCAGGTCCTTCGGGAGAATAATCTGTTTGCTAAGACTGAAAAATGTGTCTTTGGGGTACAGGAGATACCATTTTTAGGGCAAATCCTCACTCCTCATGAATTCCGCATGGACCCTGCCAAGGTTCAGGCTGTGGCGGAATGGGTCCAACCTGCCTCCCTTAAGGCATTACAGTGTTTTTTAGGGTTCGCCAACTATTACAGGAGATTTATTGCCAACTTATCGGTCGTCGCTAAGCCTCTTACGGACCTTACTCGCAAGGGTGCTGATGTCCTCCATTGGCCCCCTGAGGCCGTCCAGGCCTTTGAGACCCTCAAGAAGTGCTTTATCTCGGCCCCCGTGCTGATTCAGCCCAACCAAGAGGAGCCATTTATTGTGGAGGTTGACGCATCCGAGGTGGGAGTGGGGGCCGTCTTGTCCCAGGGTACCAGCTCCCTCACCCATCTCCGCCCCTGTGCTCACTTCTCTAGGAAGTTTTCGCCCACGGAGAGTAACTATGATATTGGCAACCGCGAACTTCTAGCCATTAAATGGGCTTTTGAAGAGTGGCGGCACTTCCTGGTGGGGGCCAGACACCAGGTAACGGTCCTTACGGATCACAAGAATATGGTTTTCCTAGAATCGGCCCGGAGGCTTAATCCTAGACAAGCTCGGTGGGCACTATTCTTTACCAGATTTAATTTCTTGGTTACCTATAGGGCTGGGTCCAAGAATATTAAGGCTGATGCTCTGTCACGTAGTTTCATGGCCAATCCTCCTTCCGAGAAGGATCCTGCTTGTATTTTACCCCCTGGTATAATCGTTTCTGCCACGGATTCTGATCTAGCTTCTGATATCGCGGCTGATCAGGGTTCAGCTCCCGGGAACGTCCCTGGGGACAAACTGTTTGTTCCCCTGCAATACCGGCTAAGGGTACTCAGGGAAAACCATGACTCCGCTCTATCTGGTCATCCTGGCATCTTGTGCACCAAACACCTCATTACCAGAAACTATTGGTGGCCTGGGTTGCCTAAAGACGTTAGGGCTTACGTCGCCGCTTGTGAGGTTTGCGCTAGGTCCAAAACCCCTAGGTCCCGACCTGCGGGCTTTCTACGTTCCTTGCCCTTTCCCCAGAGACCTTGGACCCATATCTCCATGGATTTTATCACCGATTTGCCCCCATCTCAGGGCAAGTCGGTGGTGTGGGTGGTAGTAGACCGCTTCAGCAAGATGTGCCACTTTGTGCCCCTTAAGAAGCTACCTAACGCCAAGACGTTAGCTTCTTTGTTTGTGAAACACATCCTGCGTCTCCATGGGGCCCCAGTCAATATCGTTTCTGACAGAGGGGTACAATTTGTTTCCTTATTTCGGAGAGCTTTTTGTAAAAAGTTGGAGATTGATCTGTCCTTCTCCTCCGCCTTCCATCCCGAAACTAATGGCCAAACGGAAAGGACTAACCAATCCCTGGAACAATATTTAAGGTGTTTCATCTCTGACTGTCAATTCGATTGGGTCTCATTCCTTCCCCTTGCTGAATTTTCCCTGAATAACCGGGTCAGTAACTCATCAGGGGTCTCCCCGTTTTTCTGTAATTTCGGGTTTAACCCAAGGTTCTCCTCCGTTTCCCCTGGTTGTTCCAATAATCCTGAGGTGGAGGATGTTCACCGGGAACTGTGCACAGTCTGGGCCCAGGTTCAGAAGAACCTAGAGGCGTCCCAGAGCGCACAAAAGATTCAGGCTGATAGTAGACGTTCTGCTAACCCCCGGTTTGTCGTCGGGGATTTGGTCTGGTTGTCGTCCAGGAACTTGCGCCTTAAGGTCCCGTCCAGGAAGTTTGCTCCCCGATTTATTGGACCTTATAAGATCATTGAAGTCCTCAACCCTGTATCCTTCCGTCTGGAGCTGCCCCCATCCTTTCGCATACATGACGTCTTCCATGCCTCCCTCCTTAAACGCTGCTCCCCGTCCTGGTCCCCCTCGAGGAAACCTCCTGTTCCCGTTCTCACCCCTGAGGGGGTGGAATTCGAGGTGGCCAAGATTATGGACAGTAGGATGGTCCAGGGCTCCCTCCAGTACCTGGTCTATTGGAGAGAATACGGGCCGGAGGAGAGGACTTGGGTACCTGCCCGTGATGTTCACGCTGGGGTATTGATCAGGAGGTTCCACCTTCTCTTCCCTACTAAACCGGGTCCTCTTAGTAAGGGTCCGGTGGCCCCTCATAAAAGGGGGAGTACTGTTAGGGATCTGCCAGGTACTACGTCTAGGTATACTCCTGGGATTAATCAATCCACACCTGAGGCCAGACCTGTTAGACTGACACCGTCTCCCACCAACCAGGGTGGCAGGCTCAGGAGTGGGAGAGCCTATCGCGGCCTGGTCAGTCGGAGTTAGCTCCGCCCCCTGTCCTTTATTACCTGCCGTGTTCTCTTCCTCTGTGCTTGTAATTCTTCTGAATTCCTGGCCCCACTGCTGCTTGCTCCAGCCTGCTTCTGCCGTGCTTCTGCCTTGCTGCAGTTCCGCTTAACCTACTTCGCTTTGCCCCTGGCTTGCTTCCTTCTCCGTGCTCACGTTGGTATACTCCACTTCATCCTGGTCCTGACTACTCATTCCCCGCTCCGTTTCCTGGCGGCGTTCCGTGGGCTACTGCCCCTTCCCTTGCGTGTTCCCTGTTTGTTCTCCCATGCACTTAGACAGCGTAGGGACCGCCGCCCAGTTGTACCCCGTCGCCTAGGGCGGGTCGTTGCAAGTAGGCAGGGACAGGGCGGTGGGTAGATTAGGGCTCACTTTCCCTTCACCTCCTTCCTGCCATTACAGGTAGACTGCGATATTCCATCTTGAGGGATCCCGAAAAAAAAACGTTGCATAATTTTTTTATTAACATGGGAGCCTATGTGTGATGAATGCTACGGAATGGCATCCTTAACAATTTACATTAAATGTATATTTCAAGAAGCTCCTGACATCCCTATGTGTATATTGACAGTGGTGTCAGGAGATTCCCAATGTCGCAGTCCCCGTGAAGAGCTTTTAAAGCAGTCTGGTCACGGACCTTGGCTAAGGGGAAGATCCTGACATCACTGTCCATATATGGATAGTGATGTCAGGAGTTTCCCACGGCCGCTGTCGCTTCCAATGCGCTTCCGATGCTCTGGCGGGGGGACTTCGGTATTATAATGCTGCTAACATTACTGTCCATATATGGACAGTGACATCAGGGGCTTCCCCAGGGCCGGAGTCCATGGCCAGAGTGCTAAAGACGCTCTGGCTGTGGACTCCAGTATTATAATTTCTGACTTCTCGGCCCATGATGGGCTTTCCATGATTTAAGATGCTCTGGCCAGGAACACCTAATATTGATCACATATAAGTTGATCAAATTAGATGTGATCGATATGAGGTGGATTCTGTATGTCAGAGACACACAGGACCTCATTTCAGTAGAGACATAAATTCAGTTGAGAGAGAATGATACAGCTTCTATGTATAAACAATACATAGAAGCTGTATTGTAAAAAGTAAAAACATTTTTTAATAAAAGTAAATTCAAAAGTGCTTAAAACATTGATTTCATAAAAACAAAAACAACATTGTAAGGTTTCCAAAGCCTTTAAAGCACCATCGATACCTATGGGGTCAAAGTGTTATATTCAGTATTATATATAGCCAGTTAAAGCGCACCTAACCGCTTACGTGACTTTTCCTAATAAGCTGTCATTGAGTGTAAATGAGGAATAACACTATTTCTTGCCATTATATTACTTGTATTCTACATCTTTTCAGCAGTTTTCCCCCCTGCATAATCTATCTCTACTTCTTATAGAGAAGAGGAGAATCCTGCTTTCCAATTTATATATATATATATATATATATATATATATATATATATATATATATATATATATATATATATATACAGTGAAGAAAATAAGTATTTGATCCCTTGCTGATTTTGTAAGTTTGCCTACTGTCAAAGTCATGAACAGTCTAGAATTTTTAGGCTAGGTTAATTTTACCAGTGAGAGATAGATTATATAAAAAAAAAAACAACAGAAAATCACATAGTCAAAATTATATATATTTATTTGCATTGTGCACAGAGAAATAAGTAATTGATCCCCTACCAACCATTAAGAGTTCAGCCTCCTCCAGACCAGTTACATGCTCCAAATCAACTTGGTGCCTGCATTAAAGACAGCTGTCTTAAATGGTCACCTGTATAAAAGACTCCTGTCCATAGACTCAATTAATCAATCTGACTCTAACCTCTACAACATGGCCAAGACCATAGAGCTGTATAAGGATGTCAGGGACAAGATCATAGACCTGCACAAGGCTGGAATGGGCTACAAAACCATAAGTAAGACGCTGGGTGAAAAGGAGAAAACTGTTGGTGCAATAGTAAAAAAATGGAAGACATACAAAATGACTGTCAATCGACATCGATCTGGGGCTCCATGCAAAATCTCACCTTGTGGGGTATCCTTGATCCTGAGGAAGGTGAGAGCTCAGCCGAAAACTACACGTGGGGAACTTGTTAATGATCTCAAGGCAGCTGTGACCACAGTCACCAAGAAAACCATTGGTAACACATTACGCCGTAATGGATTAAAATTCTGCAGTGCCCGCAAGGTCCCCCTGCTTAAGAAGGCACATGTACAGGCCCATCTGAAGTTTGCAAATGAACATCTGGATGATTCTGAGAGTGATTGGGAGAAGGTGCTGTGGTCAGATGAGACTAAAATTGAGCTCTTTGGCATTAACTCAACTCGCCGTGTTTGGAAGAAGAGAAATGCTGCATATGACCCAAAGAACACCGTCCCCACTGTCAAGCATGGAGGTGGAAACATTATGTTTTGGGGGTGTTTCTCTGCTAAGGGCACAGGACTACTTTACCGCATCAATGGGAGAATGGATGGAGCCATGTACCCTCAAATCCTAAGTGACAACCCCCTCCCTCCACCAGGACATTAAAAATGGCTCGTGGCTGGGTCTTCCAGAACGACAATGACCCGAAACATACAGCCAAGGCAACAAAGGAGTGGCTCAAAAAGAAGCACATTAAGGTCATGGAGTGGCCTAGCCAGTCTCCAGACCTTAATCCCATCGAAAACTTATGGAGGGAGCTGAAGATCCGAGTTGCCAAGCAACAGCCTCGAAATCTTAATGATTTACAGATGATCTGCAAAGAGAAGCGGGCCAAAATTCCATCTAACATGTGTGCAAACCTCATCATCAACTACTAAAAACGTCTGACTGCTGTGCTTGCCAACAAGGGTTTTGCCACCAAGTATTAAGTCTTGTTTGCCAAAGGGATCAAATACTTATTTCTCTGTGCACAATGCAAATAAATATATATAAATTTGACTATGTGATTTTCAGTTTTTTTTTAAATATAATCTATCTCTCACTGGTAAAATTAACCTAGCCTAAAAATTCTAGACTGTTCATGTCTTTGACAGTGGGCAAACTTACAAAATCAGCAAGGGATCAAATACTTATTTCCTTCACTGTATATGTATGTGAGTAATAGATAAAAAATGAAATACAAGCTACAGCAGCATTTAGGAACGAAAAGTTCTGGTTAGGGACTCGCAAGGCACTGGGGACCCTTGACGTTGGGTTGCGAGCTTTGCGTATTTTGGCCAAAATAACAACTAATACCCCATGTTTCATGGATATTTCTTACTACGTATACTACCCTTTTTTCAGGACGCAGCCGGGTCTTATATGCTGGGAGGGCATGATGTGCTGGTGTTTGGTTTGGAATGCAGAGCAGCCCGCTTTAGCTAACACTAGCGGCGTTACAAATAGGCTGTTATTCGGCAAGATACGCCATGCCTGACGGCCAGCACATTATCCCTCCACGTATTACACATAGTACTGACACCCCATGTACTATTCACAGCACTGACCCCTATTCATCACATTTATTTATTTATTTATTTTTATTACATTATTACACAGTTCTGACACTTTCATACATACATATTTATTTTTTACCATCCATTCACACCCTAGCACTACACTGACACTCATTTATCGCACACCTTTGAGCACTTAGTTCGCCACTCCCCTCAAGACTAGTGGGAGGGGCTATCACTATTTAATGCACACTCCTTCTGCAGCATTTTTTGACCCGTCTGCGTCCTGATGGGAACGGGTTTTCACCCACCCACCTACCTAGTAAGTATGGCCTTTTTTGTGGTTTTGATTATATAGAAGCAAGTGTAGCTAAGAATCCTGCACTGGGGTGACATATAACACTAACCAGAATCTGCAGCATGTCTGTGAGTTTCTTTCTCACTTTGCTCCTGCTCCCTCCTCCGCTCTCTTTAGACTTGTATTAGCAGCGTGTCTGTATTTGACTCACTCTGCTCATGCTTTCTCCTCCGTCTCCCCCTCCCTTCTTATACTCCGATTGGCAGGCAGTGAAATGACACAACCCCACTTTCTGCAGTCTGAAAATTCTGCTCTGTAACTAGGAATGAATTTTGCTTGACATCAGGGGTTGGATAACAGATTACAGGAATAGTGGCAGTAACTTCACACATAACTTGCATGGATAAAACAACAACATTTTAACAGTAAGCACATTACAACTTTTACAACTTTGATATGTATATATATATATATATATATATATATATATATCTGGCATACTATTAGATCAGAATAAATTGTTTGAAAAGTTAGTCCATTAACCCCTTACAGCACCAGGACGCACCGGTACGTCCTGTATTGCTGTGCTTTAAGGCACCGGGACGTACTGATTCGTCCTGGCTAAAAACTCAGCCTGTCAAAGGACAGGGTGACAGAACTGTGCCGTCAACTGTTTATGACAGTGACCAGCACAGTAAGACGGCAGGGGACCAAATCACAGCGATCCACGGCCGGTGATTGCCGTAATTGGTCAGTCACAGCAGACTGACCAATCATAGCTCCATGAGGTGGTGTATGTGATGGCGCTGGCTCAGAAGCTGAGCTATTGCCTACAATCGGCTGTCCGATACCCCGCTGTAGCGGCCAGGACCGGAGTTAGGCTCCGATCCGGCCGATTAACGCCTTAGATGCAGCGATCAAAGCGATCACTGCATCGAAGTGTCTTCTAGCCTGACCACAACCATGATGGTTGCCACGGGCGCTGGTGTCAGCTGTTTTTCACAGCTGACATTGTGCTCTAATGGCCAGGACCGGAGCTAGGCTCCGATCTGGCCGATAAGCCCCTTAGACCGCACCCTATGGTTGCTAATGGCAACCATCGGCACCTGCGGGGGTTCAGATGGTTGCTATGGCAACCGTAGACTAACAATCGCCTCCTACTATGGAAGTCTATTAGGTCCCACCGGGAGGTGAAGCCTAATAGGCTTGCTGTCAGTGAATAGCTGACAGCTCTAATACACTGCACTATGTAGGTAGTGCAGTGTATTAGAATAGCGATCAGGGCTTCATGCCTTTAAGTCCCCTAGAGGGACAAGCTAATAAAAATGTTGTAAAAAAAAAAAAGTTTCATGTTAAAAAAAAAGGAACAACCTTTTTTCCCATAATAATTATTTTATTATAGGAAAAAAACAGAAAACGTAAACAAAAAGTATACATACATGGTATCTCTGCACCCGTAACGATCCAATCTATAAAACTGTCATGCTATTTTACCCACACGGTGAACACCGTAAAAAAAACAAAAAAAAACTATTCCAGAATCGCTGTTTGTTAGTCACTACCCCTCAGAATAACAAAAATGGATCTAAACGTTGTATGTACCCCAGAATTATACCATTAAAATTTGCAGCCCGTCCCGCAAAAAACAAGCCCTCCCACAGCTTTTTTTACGAAAAAATAAAAAAGTTATGGCTCTCAGAATATGGCGACACAATAAATAAATAATTTGAAACAAAAGTGATTTTATTGTGCAGACGCTGCAAATCATAAGAAAAACTATATACATATGCTATCCCCGTAATCGTACCAACCAGCAGAATAAAGTAAATTTGTAATTCATAGCGCATGGTGAACGCCGTAAAAAAAATGAATAAAAAACATCAGAATTGCTGGTTTTTGGTCACCTTGCTTGCCAAAAAATGAAATAGAAAGTGATAAAAAAATCGCATGTACCCCAAAATGGTACTAATGAAATTTACAGATTGTCCCGCAACAAATAAACCCTCACACAGCTCCGGTGGACAAAAAATAAAGAAGTTCTGGCTCTCAGAATATGGCGATGCAAAATGTGCAGTGTCCAAAAGTGGATCATATCTGGCATCATTTATCAGTGCGACGCCGGCCACATATCTATGAATTATTATTTATTTACCGCATTATTCTACCTTCTTATTATATCCTGATATACTCCGCACAGATTACATATGCCCCCACATCATAAACTAAAATACCAGCAAAACCCCAAACAAAACTACCACTAAGCAAAATCTGCGCTCCAAAAGCCAAATGGCGCTCGTTCCCTTCTGAGCCCTGCAGCGTGCCCAAACAGCAGTTTACGTCCACAGATCTGGCATTGCCATACCCGGGAGAACCCGCTTAACAGTTTGAGGTATTGTCTTCAGTGGCACGAACTGGGCACAACATATTGTGCACTAAAATAGCATATACCTGAGGAAATTTGCAATTTTCACTTTGCACCATCCACTGATCATTCATTTCTAATATAAAAAAAGAAAACCTGTGTGGTCAAAATTACTATTGCCATTGTGGGCTAATGCTGCGAAAATCACCAAAATAGGCCTCACATGCTCCTTTTACTCCTAAGCATATGTCCAGGCAAATGATAAATGCCTTGAGGTGTGTAGTTTACAAAATGGGGTCACTTCTCAGGGTTTTAAACTCTACTCTGGAACCTACATGGCGCCGTTACACTAGTCCAGCAAAATCTGCGCTCTAAAGGCCAAATGGTTCTCCTTCCATTTTGAGTTCTGCCATGTCCTCAAACATAGAAATGTTTAATTTTTACAAGGAATAAATGAGAAAAAGCACCCCAACATTTGTAAATCATCTTCTCTCGATTATAGCAATGCCCCATATGTTGTAATAAACTGATGTTTGGACCCACGGCAGGGCTCACAAGGGAACGAGCACCATTTTTATTTTGGAGAGCAGATTTTGCTGGAATAGTTTTCAGTGCCATGTCGTGTTTGCAATGCCCTGGAAGGACCAAAACAGCGTAAACCCCCCAAAAAGTACCCATTTTTTAAACTACACCCCTCAAGGAATATTTCTAGGGATATAGTTAGCATTTTGACCCCACACGTTTTTTGCAGAATTTATGAGAATTATGCCGTGAAATTGAAAATCTAAATTGTTTCTACTAAAATGTAGTTTTAGCTCAGATGTTTTCATTTTTATAATAGATAAGGGCAAAAAAGCACCCCAACATTTGTAAAGCAAACTCTTCTGAGCACAGTAATACCCCATATGTGGTAATAAACTGCTGTTTGGACACACGGCGGGGCTTAGAACGGACAGAACACCATTTGACTTTTGGAGCTCAAGTTTTGCTGGAATGGTTTGCAGCCCCATGTCACATTTGCAAAGCCACTGAGGGGCCAAAATAGTGCAAACCCGGCAAAAGTGACCCCATTTGGGAAACTACACCCCTCGTGGAATTTATCTAACGGTATAGTGAGTATTTTGACCACACAGTTTTTTTGCTGAATTATTGGAATTAGGCAGTGAAAACGAAAATCTACATTCTTTCCACTAAAATGTTAATTTTTTTTCATTTTCACAAAGAATTAAGGAGAAAAAGCGCCCTAACAATTGTAAAGCAATTTCTCCCGAGTACGGCAATACCCCATATGTGGTCATAAACTGCTGCTTGGATACACCACAGGGCTCAGAATGACAGGAGTGCTACTTGGCATGTAGATTTTGGTTGATTGTTTTTTAGGTGTCATGTCGCATTTGCAGAGCCCCTGAGGTACCCATACAGTAGAAACCCCTCAGGGTAATCATCTAGGGGTGTAGTGAGCATTTTGATCCCACAGGTGTTTTATAGATTGTAATAGAATGAGGTAGTGAAAATGAAAAATTCCCCAAAAATATGTAGTTTTGCACCCAATTTTTTTTTCCCACAAGGCGTAATAGGAGAAAAACAACACATAATTTGTTACCCAATTTCTCCCGTGTACGGCAATACACTATGTGTGGCCCTAAACTGCTGTTTGGGCACATGGCAGATCTCAAAATGGAAGGAGCGCCATTTGGCTTTTAGAGCGCAGATTTTGCTGGACTGGTGTATGGGCGCCATGTCGCATTTGCTGAGCGCTCTTAGGTACCAGAGTAGAGTGTAAAAGCCTGAGAAGTGACCCCATTTTGTAAACTACACCCCTGAAGGCATTTATCATTTGCCTGGATATATGACAGGGCTTAGGAGTGAAAGGCGCATGTGAGGCCTATTTTGGTGATTTTCGCAACATTAGCCCACAATGGCAGGACTCTGGGGTCAAATAGTAAAGCAAACCCCCAAGTAGTGACCCCCATTTTGGAAACTGCACCCCTGAAGGCATTTTATTAAGGGGTGTAGTGAGCATTTTGACCACACAGGTTTTTTTTTCTATTAGAAATGAATGCTCAGTGGATGGTGCAAAGTGAAAATTGTAAATTTCCACAGGTATGTGCCATTTTAGTGCACAATATTTTGTGCCCAGTTCGTGCCACTGAAGACAAATACCTCAAACTGTTAAGCGATGCCATATATGTGACGTAAACTGCTGATTGGGCACGCTGCAGAGCTCAGAAGAGAGATTATGCTTAGTAATAGTTTTGTTTGGGGTTTTGCTGGTATTTCAGTTTATGATGTGGGGGCATATGTAATCTGAGGTACATGAGGGCATAATAAGAGGGTATAACAATGCAGTAAATAAATAATATTTCATAGATCTGTGGTCGGTGTCGCACTGATAAATGGTGCCCGATGTTAACCACTTTTGGACACTCTGCACGTTTTGCATCGCCATATTCTGAGAGCCAGAACTTCTTTATTTTTTCTTCACCGGAGCTGTGTGGGGGATTATTTGTTGCGGTACAATCTGTAGATTTCATTGGTACCATTTTGGGGTACATGCAATTTTTGGATCACTTAGTATTTAATTTTTTTGGCAAGCAAGGGGACCAAAAACCAGCAATTCTGATGTTTTTTATAAAGAAATTTTTACGGCGTTCGCCATGCGCTGTGAATGACAATTTTACTTTATTCTGCGGGTCAGTACGATTACGGCGATACCAGATGTATATAGTTTTTCTTATGCTTTGCAACGTCTACACGATAAAATCACTTTTGTTTCAAATCATTTATTTTTTGTGTCGCCATATTCTGAGAGCCATAACTTTTTTCTTTTTCCGTCAAAAAAGCTGCAGGAGGGCTTGTTTTTTGGGGACGGGCTGCAGTTTTTAATTGTATAATTTTGTGGTACATGCAACTTTTAGATCCCTTTTTTTATTCTGTTTTGCAAGGGGTAGTGACTAACAAACAGCGATTCTGGAATAGTTTTTTTTTTTTTTTACGGTGTTTAATGTTTTTTGGTTTTTCCTATAATAAAAGGCTTATTATAGGAAAAAAGGTTGTTATAGTGTTTTTTAACATAAAACGTATTTTTTTTAACTTTTTTACAACATTTTTATTAACTTGTTTTAACTTTTTTTTTGTCCCACTAGGGAACTTGAAGGCATGAAGCCCTGATCGCTATTCTAATACACTGCACTACCTACATAGTGCAGTGTATTAGAGCTGTCAGCTATTCACTGTCAGCAAGCCTCCCGGAGGGGCCTAATGGGCTTCCGTACTAGGAAGCGATTGTTAGTCTACAGTTGCCATAGCAACCATCAGAACACCCGCAGGTGCCGATGGTTGTCATTAGCAACCATAGGGTGCAATCTAATCACTTAAGATAGCTGCATCTAAGGGGTTAATCGGCCGGATCGGAGCCTAGCTGTGACAAACAGCTGACACCCGCGGCCGTGGCAACCATCATGGTTGCTGACAGGCTAGAAGACACTTCGATGCATCGATCGCTTTGATCGATGCATCTAAGGAGTTAATCGGCCGAATCGGAGCCTAGCTCCAGTCCTGGCCGTTGCAGTCGGACAGCTGATAACCAGCGGTGATAGCGCTGGCTCAGCTTCTGAGCCAGCGCCATTACATACACCTTCGGGAGCTGTGATCGGTCAGTCTGCTGTGACTGACCAATCACAGCAATCGCCGGCTGGGGACCGCTGTGATTGGCCCCCTGCCGTCTTACTGTGCCGATCAACTGTCATAAACAGTTGGCAGCACAGTTCTGTAACCTTGTCCTTTGACAGGGTGACAGTTTTTAGCCAGGACGCACCGGTACGTCCCGGTGCCTTAAAGCCCTTCAATGCAGGACGTACTGGTGCGTCCTGGTGCGGTAAGGGGTTAAACATAAGCTATATTTTGTAAATATATAAATTAGTTATATGTTCATGACCGCTTCTCCGTTATGTACCATGTCTATGTGCAATGTTTGCGCACATGCCATAGACACCTGTTTTCATTTATGTTCGCTGTATGCCTCCCCCCCCCCTTTTATTTCTCTCCTTACCTTGATTTATGTTGTATATCTATTTATCCACATGATACTAATCTACTGCTTTGCAATATATTTTGCTCTTGTAGTGCCGAATGAAGGTCTAATATACGACCGAAACGTCGCACTAAACCTCTGGCATCAATTTTTGATAAAATAAAACCGAAAGATTTGCTAAAATCATCACCTTGTGTGCCGAATATTTCTTTACTACTAAATCTCAGAATCGCTTGGATACATAAAAGCATTCCAGAGTTATTACCACATAAAGTGACACATGTCAGATTTAAAAAAATAGCTGTGTCCTTAAGGCCAAAACAGGCTGTGTCAATAAAGGGTTAAGACACAGGTAAAGTAGATTTGCCTGCCTACCTTTGATTGTTTTGTGGCTTGTCTTGAGGTGCCTTAAACTTGAGATCATTAAGGATGTTAAGAGTCATGTTGAGAGAAATGCTATTAGCAGTCATAGGACTAGTAGGAGCTTCGTTTGGCTAAAACCTTCACTGAGTTTAAGACAAACAACTGGCCACCAACAGTTTTGGAAGGATTCAACAATAGAACAGATAAAAACAATCATCAAGTTTATTCAACATTCTAGCAGGACTGGTAACTTCTTTCAGTCTTACGATCTGTAAAGATTAGGGTTTCCATATATGCACCAGATAAATATGGAATCACCAAAAAATTGTTGGAAAATAATTAGCATTTATACATTATACATGCTCTTTGGCTAAATTATTTTGGTGTATATAATACCTTGATCTATTTACTGGTTAAATCTGTGCAACGTGTATCACTAAATAATGTGAGTTCTGGGTTGTTCTTCCATGGAACCAAATAATGTGCACTTTATTAGAAGCCTCTTACTCTAAGGCGGAATTCACATGACAGGGTTTCCCGGCCGGGTGACGGCCGTTCATAAATCGGCCGTCACCCGGCTGCATTAGGAACAATAGACCCCTAATGGGGCTATTCACACGAGCGATTTTTTGACGGGCCGGGAAAACCGGCCATTAAAAAATGGGACATGCCCTATTTACGGCCGGGTATCCGGCCGCCCGGATCCCATAGAAGTCTATGGGGCCGGGTAATACACGGCTATCACCGGAATGTGTCCCGAGTGATGGCCGGGTCTACCGTCGCTCGCGCACTCTCTCCTCCAGAGTGCATGTGAGGAGGAGGAGTGTATCCCATTCAGAAGAAGCGCTGTATGCTGGAGGTAACACTTTGGGTGTTCTGCTGTAGCGAGGTCCCTGCTCTGCTATGTGCAGCGGTACTGTGTGGCAGGACTGGGGTGTACAGCAGGTGGAAGGGGGCGCTGTGATGGCTCCCTTCCCAAATCTCCCTGGCCCGGCGAATCAGCCTCCCTTCCGCCCTGGCGCTTCTTCAGGCGTCGCTACAGCTATAGCAGCTATAGCGGCTGCTAGTGGCGACACCTACCGATGGTGCCGCTAGCAGCTGCTGCGGCTGCTACTGCTGTAGCTTCGTCCCTGCTCTATGTGCTAGCCCCACTTTAGCTCCCTTAAGGAGCGGAATCCCCGTGTGTTCGGGGATTCCGCTCCTGGACAGAGCGCTTGATGTCTCTGTCCATATATGGACAGTGACATCAGGGGAAACTCCTGAAGTGGAATCACCGGACACATGGAGATTCCACTTCAGGAGTTGCCCCTGATGTCCCTATCCAGATATGGACAGAGACATCAAGCGCTCTGTCCAGGGGGACATACAAAAGAATGTTAAAAACTAATGAAGTAAAGGAATGAACATTATTAGTAATGTGAAGATAATATAAAAAAGGGCATAATGATTTTTTTTATGCTTGGTAGACATGGCATGAACAGTTTTAGGTGAGGAGGAAATAAACACAAACTCCATATAAACAGACGTTTTTGAAAATTCCTGTGCTTGATAGACCTGGAATGAATAGTATCTATGTGTAGTTTAATTAGGCATCTGTTGCTATGGAATATGTGTTCATTCCACTATAAACGTCATTTATATCCTATTGAATCCTATCCAATGAAATGCAGCTGAGGGATCAGACAAAGCTCTCTATACTCTGTAAGCAAGTGAAAAAGGTTGACTGGCAATCATGTGACCTTACTGGGTGTGTTTATAGTGGGTTGACTCAAAAAAACAATTGAAAAATGAAATTCATCCAATTAAAAACGGTCAGGGAAAAAAACGGATGCAAATCGGGTCCAAATCGGCTGGTAAAAATGGCAACACGGCCCGGAACGGAATTGGGACGGATGCAAACCGGATGCAAACCGGCCGGGAAAATTGGCCAAAAACGGCCGATTTTCCAGGCCGACACTCGGACCCTGTCGTGTGAATCAGGCCTAACTGTGTTTTTATGCCATCTGGATTTCAAATTTACCAGGAAAGAAATTAAAATACAGACTATACGGTTTTAGTAGAGTTTTAGTCCTCCTGTAAATAATACAGTCGAATAGTATAGGAACACATGATAATTTGCCCAGCTCTGTGAATAAGTCTGTTTAATACGTGCAGTAATTCTAGTAGTTCAATGCTTGGCATTAGAAATAAAATATTCTGTACTGTTCAAAGATAACCTTTATAGTAAAGCCAAGGTCACAAAGCAATTTGTTTCTGCTTTTCTATTTTCTTTTTAAACATAACCAGGAGTGGATCACAAGAGAAAGGGCTGTTACTATTTATTTATTGCTGGCTTTATTTGAAAATATTGCATCAAAAACAGCATAGGACTACACAATGTCAACAAAGCCTAAAACAGTAGGCATCATCAACAATTATTACTTGCTAATTATCAAATTTAATCAGCTAAGTAGCTGCAATGAAGCAATATTACTCCAATGTTTAATATAGAGAATTTGGTCTGCACCTCTACGTATATATATAGTAAAAAAAAACTAAGTAAAATGTAAACAGGTGTTGAAATACTTCTACTCAATTTGCAAATGCAAAAATAAAAATAAAGAAAACTTGGACAATATTGAAATATTCTATGTGCACAAAAATCTATCTATAAATATATAGTGCTAGCTATAAACTGTTAAATTGCATGGAACATATGCATCTTAATGTACTGTTTCATTATTTTGTTACATCTGCAATGTCACAGAGCGATCATTTAGATTTATTTATAAAAACTGTTTTAAGCGAGGTTCACACGGGCAGTTTATAATACAGTTATCAATTCATAAAATTTAGCCAAAATGAATGGGCATAAAAAAGAGGTGAAGTATTTTTCCTGTATTATAAATTTCCACCCTTTATGATTCACCCCTGGCTTTGAAGGAAAAAAACAAAAAACAAAACATAAAAAATGGTACCAAACTCTCCTGTGTGAGTCTGGTCTTAAAGTGATTTTCCACCATTTGAACACCATTTTGGTTTTTGTTATCTGAATATGTTCAAAATGTTCTGATACATTTCTTAATATATCTTTATAGTGGTCAGAACTCCGTTTTTCTAATGCCGAACTCCAAATCCCCTGTATAGACATAGGTTTAAAAAATATCCTGCCAGCTTGAAGCCTCCACTAGGGGGAGTATGGAAGCTTACTGCATATTATTTTTACACATTGAACTAAAAAATAACACAGTATGCAGCAAGCTTTAGTGGTGACTTTAAAGAGGCTCTGTCACCAGTCTAAGTGTTTTGTGAGTGAATAGACATTGCCTCCAGCCAGGACGCGATGTCTATTCACACTCCCGACACTTCGGTAAAGTTTCTGTGAATGACAGCACAGTTGTGCTGTGTGAGTAAGTCCCCAAGAAACTTTACAGAAATGTCCGGAGTGTGAACAAATATTGCGTCCTGGATGGAGGCAATGTCTATTCACTCTCAAGACACTTCGGTAAAGTTAGGCTGGGTTCACACGAGCATGTTACGTCCGTAATGGACGGAACGTATTTCGGCCGCAAGTCCCGGACCGAACACACTGCAGGGAGCCGGGCTCCTAGCATCATAGTTATGTATGATGCTAGGAGTCCCTGCCTCGCTGCAGGACAACTGTCCCATACTGTAATCATGTTTTCAGTATGGGACAGTAGTTCCACGGAGAGGCAGGGACTCCTAGCATCGTACATAACTATGATGCTAGGAGCCCAGCTCCCTGCAGTGTGTTCGGTCCGGGACTTGCGGCCGGAATACGTTCCGTCCATTACGGACGTAACATGCTCGTGTGAACCCAGCCTTAATGTGGGTGTATGTGACAGTACAGCGTGATCTCGCGAGATCACGCTGTGTTGCGAGTACTGCTAAAAATGAATGGAGAGAAGTGTATGACGCTGATTGGTCAGCGTCATACACTTCTCTTTACAACGCCCAGTTGGTAAAAAAGTAAAAACCCACACAGTTGTCTATTAAGAAACTGATTAGCATAAATCTAAAATTGTGCATAACTTGCTCAAAATTGATAGTTTTTCAAAATAAAAAAAACACTGTTGTTATCTACATTACAGTGCCGATCAGATTATGTAGGAAATAGGGCACTTATAATCTGGTGACAGAGCCTCTTTAAATCTGGTGTTTGTCCCATAGGAATAGACTTTCACTGTGTGTGTGTAACGTGTATGGCCGAGGGCTGTCGTTCAGACTTACCCTCTGACGGCCCGGGCCATGGACAACTGTGTTCTCAGTGACATCTCCCTCCAGGGAGATGCCGGCACTCACTTTCAGGTTCTGGAATTGTTTCCCGCAGGGCACGCGCTCCCACGCGTGCATGGCCATAAAGGGTCAGTATGTGTCCAGCTGTCAGTCAATAATTAGCCCAGAATGCTGCTGGACTATAAAAAGGGCTCTGCCCACTTGATCCTTGCCTGAGCTTTGTTGTATACCTAAAGTTTGTCTTGCAAATGGTCTCCCAGTGTTTTCCAGTTCCCAGTGTTACCCGTTCATGCTGCCTGTACCCTGTATCCCGTGCTATCGTATCTACTGTGCCATCTACAGTGAAAGTCAAGTCGTGTCTTCCGCTCCATCTACTGTGCCATCTACAGTGAAAGTCAAGTCGTGTCTTCTGCTGCATCTACTGTGCCATCTACAGTGAGAGTCAAGTTGTGTCCTCCGCTGCATCTACTGTGCCATCTACGGTGAAAGTCAAGTTGTGTCTCCGCTACTGTCTACATTGCCTCAGGTACCCTTTCTGGATTATAGACATTGTTTTTTACCTAGTTGACGAGCTGCTATCCTGCTACGCGGTACTGCCCAGTGGGTCCACACCCCGCACCATGACAGTACGCTCAGGCCACGGAGCCCGCTGGTCAATTCAAGGGCATGTCACCCTCCTAAGCCATGCAGGCAGACCTGCAGGCTCTGCGAGCACGACAGGATCAACTTCTTGTGGCAGGACTCCATGGCACAGCAGCTAGGGGCGCTGGCTACTTCCTTCTCTGCCCCTATTCAAGCTCCTCCGATCGACCCTCCTGCTACACCTCCTTGGCAGCTCCAGTTCGGATCCTCGGTTCTCGCTGCCATTGTCACCTCGGTTCCATGGAGACACAAGTTCATGCAGGGGCTTTCTGAACCAATGCCATATCCACTTCACTCTGCACCCCCGAGCATTTCCTTCGGATGGAGCCAGGATCACCTTCATTATGTCTCTACTTGCCGGACAAGGCCCTGGCGTGGGCAAATCCTATCTGGGAACGACACTGTAAAGGATCTGCCAGGAACTACGTCTGGGTATACTCCCAGGATTAATCAGTCGACACCTGAGGCCAGACCTCTGAGACTGACACCTGCTCCCACCAATCAGGGTGGCAGGCTCAGGAGTGGGAGAGCCTATCGCGGCCTGGTCAGTCAGAGTTAGCTCCGCCCCCTGTCCATTTATACCTGCCGTTTTCTCTTCCTCCTTGCTTGTTATTCTTCTTGGATTCCTGGCCCCACTGCTGCCTTGCTCCAGCCTGCTTCTGCCGTGCTTCTGCCTTGCTTCAGTTCCGTTTATCCTGCGTTGCTCTGCCCCTGGCTTGCTTCTGCTCCGTGCTCCCGTTTGTATACTCCACTACTTCCTGATCCTGACTGGCTCATTCACCGCTCCGTTTCCTCGCGGCGTTCCGTGGGCTACTGTATTCCCTTGCGTGTTCCCTGTTTGTACTCCCTTGCACTTAGACAGCGTAGGGACCGCCGCCAAGTTGTACCCCGTCGCCTAGGGCGGGTCGTTGCAAGTAGGCAGGGACAGGCCGGTGGGTAGATTAGGGCTCACTTGTTCCCTTCACCTCCTTCCTGCCATTACATAATAACAAGCCCTTACCTAGTCTACCATTTCTTCTACGCTGACGCTATCATGGACCCCCTTGAGACCCTGACCCAGCAGATGCAGGGCCTCTCCCTACAGGTCCAGGCCCTGGCTCAGAGGGTCAATCAGTCTGACGCTGCCTTTGTAGTACCCCTCACCTCACCTTTAGAACCCAACCTCAAGTTACCTGACCGGTTCTCAAGGGACCGTAAGACTTTTCTCTCCTTCCGGGAGAGTTGCAGACTTTATTTCCGCCTAAGACCTCACTCCTCAGGTTCCGAGAACCAGCGGGTGGGTATCATTATATCCCGACTCCAGGAAGGGCCCCAAGAGTGGGCCTTCTCCTTGGCTCCTGACGCCCCTGAACTTTCCTCCGTTGATGGGTTTTTCTCTGCCCTCGGTCTCATTTACGACGAGACTGACAGGACTGCCTTAGCCGAGAGTCAGCTGGTGACCTTACGTCAGGGTAGGAGACCTGTTGAGGAATACTGTTCTGATTTTAGAAAGTGGTGCGTAGCTTCTCGGTGGAACGACCCGGCCCTAAAGTGCCAGTTTAGGTTAGGATTATCTGACGCCCTGAAGGATCTGCTGGTTAGCTACCCCTCTTCTGACTCCCTAGACCAGGTTATGGCCCTAGCAGTATGACTTGACCGACGTCTCAGGGAACGTCAGCTTGAACGTTTCAATGTTTTCCCCTCTGACTGCCCTGCGATTCCCCCCGAGGTCCCGTCTCCTCGCTCTTCCACGGAGGACTCGGAGGTACCTATGCAACTCGGGGCCTCCATGTCCCCTCGACAACGTAGAGAGTTTCGCAGGAAGAATGGTCTCTGCTTCTATTGTGGGGACGACAAGCATCTACTGAACACCTGTCCCAGGCGCAAGAATAAGCAGCCAGAAAACTTCCGCGCCTAAGTGATCATCAGGGAGGTCACTTGGGCGCACAGGTATTTCCCGTTAATACTAAACGCAATAAGATTTTGCTTCCCTTTCAGGTCTCGTTTGCTGGCCGGTCTGCCACTGGCAGTGCCTTCGTGGATTCGGGCTCATCTGCTAATATCATGTCTGTGGAATTTGCTATGTCTCTAAAAATGCCTTTTATTGATTTACCTTATCCTATCCCGGTAGTGGGTATCGACTCCACTCCTCTTGCTAATGGTTATTTTACTCAGCATACTCCTGTTTTTGAACTCCGTGTTGTCTCCATGCATTTGGAGCAGTGCTCTGTACTGGTGATGCAGGGATTATCGTCCGATCTGGTATTAGGTCTTCCCTGGTTGCAGCTGCATAATCCCACGTTTGATTGGAATACTGGGGATCTCACCAAATGGGGTAGTGATTGCCTGATGTCATGTCTTTCGGTTAACTCTATTTCTCCCCGGGAGGAGGTAAACACGCTTCCTGAGTTTGTTCAGGACTTCGCTGATGTGTTTTCTAAGGAGGCCTCCGAGGTGTTGCCCCCTCATAGAGATTACGATTGCGCCATCGATTTGGTGCCTGGTGCCAAGCTTCCTAAGGGGAGGATATTTAATCTTTCATGTCCTGAACGTAAAGCTATGAGGGAGTATATCCAAGAATGCCTGGCCAAGGGTTTCATTCGCCCCTCGACTTCTCCTGTAGGTGCTGGCTTCTTCTTCGTGGGGAAGAAGGATGGTGGTCTTAGGCCGTGCATTGATTATCGGAACTTGAATAAGGTCACAGTAAGGAACCAGTATCCCCTTCCTTTGATTCCGGATCTTTTTAATCAGGTTCAGGGGGCCCAATGGTTCTCTAAGTTCGATCTACGGGGGGCATATAACCTTATCCGCATCAAAGAGGGGGATGAGTGGAAAACTGCGTTCAACACGCCCGAAGGTCATTTCGAATACCTAGTCATGCCCTTTGGGTTGTGTAATGCCCCTGCCGTCTTCCAGAATTTTATTAATGAAATTCTGAGAGATTACCTGGGTAATTTTCTTGTAGTGTACCTTGATGACATACTGGTGTTTTCCAAGGACTGGTCCTCGCACGTGGAGCATGTCAGGAAGGTCCTCCAGGTCCTTTGGGAAAATAATCTGTTTGCGAAGACCGAAAAATGTGTGTTTGGGGTACAGGAGATACCATTTTTAGGTCAAATCCTCACTCCTCATGAATTCCGCATGGACCCTGCCAAGGTTCAGGCTGTGGCGGAATGGGTCCAACCTGCCTCCCTGAAGGCGCTACAGTGTTTTTTGGGGTTCGCTAACTATTACAGGAGATTTATTGCCAACTTCTCGGTCGTCGCTAAGCCTCTTACGGACCTCACTCGCAAGGGTGCTGATGTCCTCCATTGGCCCCCTGAGGCCGTCCAGGCTTTTGAGACCCTCAAGAAGTGCTTTATCTCGGCCCCCGTGCTGGTTCAGCCCAACCAAAGGGAGCCATTTACTGTGGAGGTTGACGCGTCCGAGGTGGGAGTGGGGGCCGTCTTGTCCCAGGGTACCAGCTCCCTCACCCATCTCCGCCCCTGTGCTTACTTCTCTAGGAAGTTATCGCCCACGGAGTGTAACTATGATATTGGCAACCGCAAACTTTTAGCCATTAAATGGGCTTTTGAAGAGTGGCGTCACTTCTTGGAGGGGGCCAGACACCAGGTAACGGTCCTTACTGACCACAAGAATCTGGTTTTCCTAGAATCTGCCCGGAGGCTTAATCCTAGACAAGCTCGTTGGGCACTATTC
Source organism: Rhinoderma darwinii (assembly GCF_050947455.1). Lineage (NCBI taxonomy): Eukaryota > Metazoa > Chordata > Amphibia > Anura > Rhinodermatidae > Rhinoderma > Rhinoderma darwinii. The sequence goes on along the minus strand of NC_134688.1, from coordinate 334,790,900 downwards.
TTTACCAGATTTAATTTCTTGGTTACCTATAGGGCTGGGTCCAAAAATATTAAGGCTGATGCACTGTCACGTAGTTTCATGGCTAATCCTCCTTCTGAGAAGGATCCTGCTTGTATTTTACCCCCTGGTATAATTGTTTCTGCCACTGATTCTGACTTAGCCTCTGACATCGCGGCTGATCAAGGTTCAGCTCCCGGGAACCTCCCTGGGGACAAACTGTTTGTCCCCCTGCAATACCGGCTAAGGGTACTCAGGGAAAACCATGACTCCGCTCTATCTGGTCATCCTGGCATCTTGGGTACCAAACTCCTCATTACCAGAAACTATTGGTGGCCTGGGTTGCCTAAAGACATTAGGGCTTACGTCGCCGCTTGTGAGGTCTGTGCTAGGTCCAAGACCCCTAGGTCCCGACCTGCGGGCTTACTACGTTCCTTGCCCATTCCCCAGAGACCTTGGACCCATATCTCCATGGATTTTATCACCGATTTGCCTCCATCTCAGTGCAAGTCGGTGGTGTGGGTGGTAGTAGACCGCTTCAGCAAGATGTGCCACTTTGTGCCCCTTAAGAAACTACCTAACGCCAAGACGTTAGCTTCTTTGTTTGTGAAACACATTCTGCGTCTCCATGGGGCCCCAGTCAATATCGTTTCGGACAGAGGGGTACAATTTGTTTCCTTATTTTGGAGAGCTTTTTGTAAAAAGTTGGAGATTGATCTATCCTTCTCCTCCGCCTTCCATCCCGAAACTAATGGCCAAACGGAAAGGACTAACCAATCCCTGGAACAATATTTAAGGTGTTTCATTTCTGACTGTCAATTTGATTGGGTCTCATTCCTTTCCCTCGCCGAATTTTCCCTGAATAACCGGGTCAGTAACTCGTCAGGGGTCTCCCCGTTTTTCTGTAATTTCGGGTTTAATCCTAGGTTCTCCTCCGTTTCCCCTGGTTGTTCCAATAATCCCGAGGTAGAGGACGTTCATCGGGAACTGTGCACAGTCTGGGCCCAGGTTCAGAAGAACCTAGAGGCGTCCCAGAGCGTACAAAAGATTCAGGCTGATTGTAGACGTTCTGCTAACCCCCGGTTTGTCGTCGGGGATCTGGTGTGGTTGTCGTCGAGGAACTTGCGCCTTAAGGTCCCGTCCAGGAAGTTTGCTCCCCGATTTATTGGACCTTATAAGGTCATAGAAGTCCTCAACCCTGTATCCTTCCGTCTGGAGCTGCCCCCATCCTTTCGCATACACGACGTCTTCCATGCCTCCCTCCTGAAATGCTGCTCCCCGTCCTGGTCCCCCTCGAGGAAACCTCCTGTTCCCGTTCTCACCCCTGAGGGGGTGGAATTCGAGGTGGCCAAGATTGTGGACAGTAGGATGATCCAGGGCTCCCTCCAGTACCTGGTCCATTGGAGAGGTTACGGGCCGGAGGAGAGGACTTGGGTACCTGCTCGAGATGTTCACGCTGGGGTATTGATCAGGAGGTTCCACCTTCTCTTCCCCACTAAACCGGGTCTTCTTAGTAAGGGTCCGGTGGCCCCTCATAAAAGGGGGAGTACTGTGAAGGATCTGCCAGGCACTACGTCTGGGTATACTCCCAGGATTAATCAGTCGACACCTGAGGCCAGACCTCTGAGACTGACACCTGCTCCCACCAATCAGGGTGGCAGGCTCAGGAGTGGGAGAGCCTATCGCGGCCTGGTCAGTCAGAGTTAGCTCCGCCCCCTGTCCATTTATACCTGCCGTGTTCTCTTCCTCAGTGCTTGTTATTCTTCTTGGATTCCTGGCCCCACTGCTGCCTTGCTCCAGCCTGCTTCTGCCGTGCTTCTGCCTTGCTTCAGTTCCGTTTATCCTGCGTTGCTCTGCCCCTGGCTTGCTTCTGCTCCGTGCTCCCGTTTGTATACTCCACTACTTCCTGATCCTGACTGGCTCATTCACCGCTCCGTTTCCTCGCGGCATTCCGTGGGCTACTGTATTCCCTTGCGTGTTCCCTGTTTGTACTCCCTTGCACTTAGACAGCGTAGGGACCGCCGCCAAGTTGTACCCCGTCGCCTAGGGCGGGTCGTTGCAAGTAGGCAGGGACAGGACGGTGGGTAGATTAGGGCTCACTTGTTCCCTTCACCTCCTTCCTGCCATTACAGACAGGGACCTGAGACTTCCAGGGGTTCGTACGGTTGCTTCGTACCGTATTCTAAGAACCTGGACGAGTCTCGTCGGCAGCCACTGCTATCTGTAACCTTAGCCAGGATGACACCTCCGTGGGCGAATACACCATCCAGTTCCGGACCCTGGCAGGGGAATTGTCCTGGAACAATGAGGCCTTGGTAGCATCCTTCTGGCATTGCCTCTCGCCCGAGATCAAGGACAAACATGCTGCTCGAGATCTAGCAGCTGCCTTGGACAACCTGATTCTACTTGCTACTCGAGTGGACATAAGGCTCAGAGAGAGATGTCAAGAAGTTTGACAGGAGAGACGGCTCAACAGCTGAATCCTCGTCAAGCCAGGTGGTCGTTGTTCTTTGCTCGGTTCCGGTTCAAACTCCACTACTGACCTGCCGTCAAGAATGTGAGGGACAATGCCTTGTCTAGGTCATTTGAAATAGAGGACACTGTGGAGTCCCCACGGAATATTATCGACACTTCCTGCATCTATTCTGTTAACCCTCTGCAAGTTAGAGACATTCCTCCGGGAAGGACTTTTGTACGACTGGCAGACAGAGGAAGAATCCTTCGCTGGGGTCACAGTTCCAAGCTGGCAGGTCACGCGGGTGCACGTAAGACCCGAGACCTAATTGCCCGTCAGTTCTGGTGACCCAAAGACGTTATGGACTTTGTCTCCTCCTGTACGGTGTGCACAGCAAACAAAGTTGCCCACTCCGGACCAGCCGGTATGCTCCAACCACTGGCTGTGCCCGATGCCCCCTTGCAGCATGTTGCTATGGACTTTGTCACAGATCTGCCTCTCTCTGCGGGATGCAGTGTGATCTGGGTGGTGGTGGCTCATTTTGTTCCCCTTACTGGTCTGCCTTCTGCTGCTCGACTGGCCGACCTCTTCGATCAACACATCTTCCGTCTGCACATCTTGCCTCTGCATATTGTCTCGGATCGAGGGGTCCAGTTTACCTCGAAGTTCTGGAGAGCGCTCTGAGGCCTCCTCGGTGTAAAGTTGGACTTCTCCTCGGCTTATCATCCTCAGTCCAATGGACAAGTCGAAAGGGTTAACCAGATTATGGAGAACTATCTGCGGCACTTTGTCTCCAAACAGCATGATGACTGGGTGCAGCTGCTCCCGTGAGTTCTCCTATAATAACCACACTAGTGAGTCCACCACCTCCAGTCCGTTCTTCTTCGTCTACGGCCAACATCCTCATATATCTCTTCTTGTCTCTACTATGTCCCAGGTGCCTGCAGCTGACTCTACCTTCAGGGACTTTCTGCAGATATGGCAACAGACACGATCTTCTATTCTGCTGGAGGTGGACCGCATGAAGAGAAAGGCAGACACTAGAAGACGAGAACCTCCCAAGTTTCTTCCAGGTATGAAGGTCTGGCTGTCTTCCAGGAATATCCGGCTGAGGGTGCCGTCTTGCAAGTTTGCTCCCAGGTTCCTCGGACCCTTTGAAATTCTGCTACAAATCAATCCTGTGTCTTACAAGCTTCAGCTGCCTCCTACCCTCAAGATCCCTAACTCCTTCCATGTCTCCTTGCTGAAGCCCGTGGTCCTAAACCACTACTCCAGGACTCCTAGTTCTGCAGTGGCTTCTGGCGGTTCGTCAGGGATTTTCGAAGTGAGGGAGATCCTGGCCACCAAGAAAGTGGGAGGAAGGACATTTTATTTGGTGGATTGGAGGGGATTTGGTCCTGAGGAGAGGTTTTTGGAGCCAGAGTAGAAGATTGATGTCCCTGTCCTCATGAAGAGATTTCTCTCCCGCTCTGGCCCCAAGAAGAGGGAGCGCCGAGGGCCGTCGTTCAGACTTACCCTCTGACGGCCCCGGCCATGGACATCTGTGTTATCTGTGACATCTCCCTCCAAGGAGACGCCGGCACTCACTTCCGGGTTCTGGAACTTTTTCCCGCAGGGCGCGCACGCCCGTGCACGGCCTTAAAGGGCCAGTACACATCCAGCTGTCGTATGTCAATAATTAGCCCAGAATGCTGCTGGACTATAAAAAGGGCTCTGCCCACTTGATCCTTGCCTGAGCATTGTTGTATACCTAAAGTTTGTCTTGCAAATGGTCTCCCAGTGTTTTCCAGTTCCCAGTGATACCTGTTCCTGTTGCCTGTACCCTGTATCCCGTGCTATCGTATCTACTGTGCTATCTACAGTGAAAGTCAAGTCGTGTCTTCCGCTGCATCTACTGTGCCATCTACAGTGAGAGTCAAGTCGTGTCTTCCGCTGCATCTACTGTGCCATCTACGGTGAAAGTCAAGTTGTGTCTCTGCTACTGTCTACATTGCCTCAGATACCCTTTCTGGACTATAGACTTTGTTTTGTACCTAGTTGTCCAGCTGCTATCCCGCTACGCGGCACGGCCCAGTGGGTCCACACCCCGCACCGTGACAGTGTGACAGGCGTTCACTTTAATTTGGGACCGAAGGTGGGGGGCAGGACCCCTGCCATAGGCACCAAGAGAGCTAGCTCCATCCTGCATGCAACGAAAAATATGTACCCATAGCCATGCTATGTGCTGCTCCATACGTTTGACCAGGACATGATTTTTTTCTCTCTTGGATTTTCATGCAATCTGTGAGACAAAACATTTGTGTAACTTTGTATAAAATTAGATGCCCACGAATGTACCGTATTATGCCATAGAACTATGTGGAGGAAGTCCTAGTTCAATGTTCTCCATTGTTCTAAGCTACATGTGGTTCTTTAGGTTATTTAGTTAATAAGGTAAGATTTCACTCACTACTGCTCGCCTCACAATTGAGATGCAATTGACTATGGCCTCACAGGAGATATGCAATAAAACATAAAATAGGTTAAACCTTTTATGCTTAAAATTTTCACACTGGTCTTAAAACCCTGAGATAAAAGATAAAGCATAAAGATGACATTTACTACTTTAAATTGCCCAATTTTAATTGAAGTTTAATGTTGAAAAGGTAACAAAATAAGTCATATATTTAATGTTTTATAAGATGAAAACTTTTTAACTGTTTACTGTTAAAGATTTGTGATTTAGTAGCTTTTCTTTTTAGTCCAAAAAGGCATTAGAGCATAAATGCATAATGTGTCCATCCTGCAGTCGGGAAAGCAGTAGTGTATTTTAAAAGCAAGCCATTCTTATCTGAAGTGACGAGTTCAAACTCAATTTACTTCTCTTTTCACCCCTTTCAAATTCACATACGTGATCAGCGATATTGTTCTGAGGAGAACTGCCTGCCACTATGACTGGATCCGCTCTAAATTGAGGGCACGAGCTGTGTCTTGTGTTAACAATTTGGAGCTGCAGATACTGTCATCAAGGGGAAGGCGCGGTGAGCTGCATCCTGGTCTAAATAAGGGACTAACACATTTGCAAATGGAAGGATAAGAATTATACTGATTAAAAAGGAAAGCGAGCCACACAAACGTATAGCAATATTTGCACCTTTTTCCACTTATGAGTAATATTTTACACATTAGTGTTCGTTTTGCCAAGACTGTTGTTTTTGTATTCATCACTGTCTCAAATCATTGTACTTTACCAGTCTACCTATAGCTAAGTAATTCATCACTTTAGTGGAGTTTTACATAAATTAAAATAATCCAGTAAACCTTTCATTCTTTATGATTGAGTATTGATTTATACTATGCAGTGTTCAGAGTATTTACATTCAGATTAGCTCTGAGCTATTGCTGCTTTTATGTCATTCAAGTACCTGGAAGAAGTTTCTGAACATGCTCCAAGTAAAGGCTGACTAGAATAGACAAGTGATAACTATTTTATTAGATGTCTACAGTACAGGAGGTAATTCAAGTGTATATAGAGATTAGATATATTCATTGGCTAGACTTTTATCACATAATAAAGCCTCATGCACAAGCTGTATTTGGAATCCATATTACATGGCTCCCATAGACTTTTATGGGTCCACACTGTGGCTATGTAGGCCACGGATTTTAGATGCATGTTGTATTATGAAGAAATGGACAATTATCTAGATTACACCATTTTGAGGTTGTGACTCCCCTCCCCAATGATTTTGAGCTACAATAGCCAAGAATGCCCTTATCTTTTTTTTTATGGCATTAAAAGCGTTTGGAATCTGATGTTTGGCATTCAGCTCAGCATATGATAGCTTGGGAATTTAGATACTTATACATTTCTTGTGCGGCCCCTGCTCTGCTTGGACAGTCATCGAAACCCTTTGAGTCTGGTAGGGGTGCATTAGATATTTAGTTTTGGAGACAACAAAGTTTGGCCAGCAGTCATTTATATTAGCTCTTCTTGCTTAGCATGAGATAATCTGTCCAGCACTGTTTTGGCAAGGAACCTTTTGTCAATATGTTTATGGTTAAATATTGAAATCCATGCTGAAAATGCACCTCTCAGATTATGACCAATGTTCCAAAAGTTGCCTTACCTACAGCCAATGTGAGCTTTTATATGACTCAATAAACATCACTTTATAGTAAAGTAACATTTTTTTTTATATAATTTGTCAACGACACAAGCCTTTTCTGTGCATACTTGGGCAATTTTCTGAAAAATTTATATTTTGTGGCAATCAAAGCCTGTTGTCATAAAAGCCTGCAGACATATGCCTCAGGCTACTTTATAAAAGACACAAAAAAACATGAAAAACATACCTCTATATATAGACAATAATTTATTTATTAGACAATCTTTGGCATTTACTAACATTTTGCCATCATAATGGTCTTAGCAATTATTTATGCATTAAAATGTCCTTTTAACACTTAACATTTAAAAACGTGTGAATTTGAAATTGCCACTTTTAACACATCTGTTTTAAACTCTTATTCATATTCCTAGTTTTTCGTTTTTTTTTGTTTTTTTTACATCAAATAGTTTTTATAGTTTCATACTCATTAGATGTCACTCTTAGCTGAGAATGTGCATGTTTGCCCCTATGGAAATAGGGGGATGATACACTGTGGAGGCTGCTCAACTAGGGGTGTTGGGGGTAGAGTCGGCCATTAAACTAAGCATGACTAATCTTACACTTTTTTCCCCCCTGATTGAGTATTTGTTAAAAGACCTTAACATATACTCAATCAGGGGGAAAAACAGTGTAAGATTAGTCATGCTTAGTTTAATGGCCGACTCTACCCCCAACACCCCTAGTTGAGCAGCCTCCACAGTTTGATCAACAGAAAACTATGGTGGCTTGGCAAAGGGTGTTAATGTTCCTGATTGTTTGCCAATTGTTTCCTCTGCTTCACACTAAGGTATAATAGATACACATTCTATGCTTTAAGAATACACCATTGTTTACTTTTTTAGAACACATCTGATACTGTGAATAAATACTATTAGCTCATTTACACGTTATGTGTACATCTTCATTGCTGTATATTTTGTATGTATTCGACCTCCTATGTCATCATGAAGATGGCCATTGTAAGAATCAGTAAGGTCCAGTTGATATTGTTAAGCTAAGGATGTTTTCTTTTAAATGTATTTGTGTTAAATATGCAAGCAGAGAACTATTATGGATGCAAAGAGAGCAATGGCACCCAGTCTCCGGTTCCAGAAGTACCCTGACATTAGTATTATAAAAGTCCCATGGTAGGTGACAGGCAGTGTTACAGGTTTCACTTTGGGGCCCAGATCAAGTTACAACACTAATGTAAAGGTTCATTATCTGAAATGTCATTACTTGTTTGAGCCATATAATAACATTGAGATTTCGTTAATATTACGCCAGCACGTCATTTAGAAAAATTGTCACAATTCTGAATTTGCTATTCCAAATAGGTAATACGATTATAACCACCATGCATATACTGTACTGTAAGTCTACATTTAAAGCAGAATAATGGAATTCTCCCATACACTGCCAGTTTCCATTGTGTTTACATACTGTAGTGGTAAAATTATAAATTCAACAATAAATTACCACACAAAGTATATATAATCACAAAGATGTAACTTGAAGCTTCTGGGCCCCAATTCAAAATCTGTAACAGAGCCTCCCACCTACCATGTCCCATTTATAATACTGGTGTCTTATATGGCAAAGGACCCAGATGTGACGTCTGCTTCTGCAACCTATAGCTATGTCCCTGCTTCTCCATAATTTTCTTTGTCCAGAAATTAATTTTCTATTTACATTTTACAGAAATATGCAAGGAAAGCATATTTTAAATCTGTGTCACATTCTTAAAACATTTTATTATGTACCTAAGTAGATGCTTTATAACATTTTTTTTTTAAACTTTAGAAAGGTAGATGATATAATTGCTTTAAAATCAAAATGACCAATCTTCTCTATACAGCCATTATCAAATTGGGTTTTTATGTGACACACATTCAAGGGGATAGACATTCCCTTTTAGTGAAAAATTCTTAATTAGCTATAAAAGCATGTGTACTTACATGCCAATACTTGAAGCTATTTTTAAAGTCTTGTTACAGTTATTGATTCGCCACTTAAATAGTTATATTTTATGTTTAAGAGTGAAATTGTCTATCACTGGTGACTCCATAAGAACTTATCAGAATCAGACCGTTAAGCCATACCATTACCCATCATTGTAGAAAGAAAATAAATAATGTGATTCAATCAAATGTTAAATATTAATAATTGTTTTTCATTTCTAAAGGAGTTAATTTCCACAAAAGCATCAGTAAGTAGACTTGTAGGTTTGCTATCTGAGTGCGGAAACTCTTTCTGTGCCTCTACCGACATTTTCACTGCTAATGAGTGTCATGATTTCTTCAACATGTCATGTTCACTTGTCACCTAGAGGTGACAGGACGTGTCCGTGGCTGAACTGGTTAGGACAACTGTCAACTGGATGTGCTGTTGTGATGGCCGAAAGCTAATTCAAGAGGACAAAAATAAAGGATGCCTGAGCGTGGCAAGAATTGGAGGGGGATGTCAGTCTTGTGTGCCGTGGTTCAGAGAAAGAAGGTCATTACACATTGGTCATAGCACATTACACAGAATAGCTCTCCAGTCCTTGAATGCAGACTGGCATAATGTTAACAATATAGCCTTCTATTATAGCTCACTAAGAAAGGAATTGTGGCAGAAATAAGTTTCAATTGTGAAACAAATTGTGAAGACGAATTATACATTAAATATCTATCTATCTATCTATCTATCTATCATTTATCTATCTATCTATCTATCTATCTATCTATCTATCTATCTATCTATCTATCTATCTATCTATCTATCTATCTATCTATCTATCTATCTATCTATCTATCTATCTATCTATCTGTCTTTATCTAGCTATCTAGCCTTGGCGACAATATATTTTATTCACTCAAAAGCAACATAAAATCACTAATAGTTAAAAACAAATAATGTAGAGTCTTTTGGTACTCATCTGTAAATAGGGTAGGAATTTATGTGTAATTCCCACAAGATGCCATACATGTATGCCATGGTGATTGAATGGGAAAAACAACATAACAACATATTTTATATGCACATGAAAGTAGATTATGGTTTTAAAAAAGTAATTAAGTCCCCCATTGGTACTAAAATAATGGAATAAAATAAGTAATCTTTTACATTGTGAGACAAAAAATAAAATAATTGCCTGCTTTGTATAACAAATCATTTTTAGTTAATAAAAGACAATAAACTTTAAAAAACATATACACATTAGGTATCAGTGTATTTGTAATAACGCCTACAATAAAGTTATGTTATCTATTAACATGAATGGTAAGAAAAATTACAGAATTGCTTCTTTTATGCATTTAACAGTATAACATTTCTTTGATAAATTAAAGGCTATGTAAACATTTGAAAGGCTAAAAAAAAATTGTTTGATAAAAAGGTTGTATCAGTGTGCTTCATGTAACTTTGTAAATACTTTTTATTAAAAAATAATGTTTTCTTTTTGAGATACAGCTGCTTTGTATTCTCTATAAAGAGCAGATGTATCATTCACTATTCACTGAATCCGTCAGTCCCGATTCACAGACACGCAGGATCCATCTGTAATTTATCACATCTAAGTTATGAACTTAGATGTGATCGATAACAGGCGGATACTGGATCCATGAGGATCCTTAAGGCCGGATTCACACGAGCGTGTTCAGTCTGTGATATAGCGTCCGTGATATACGGTCCGTGACATACGGTCCACATGTCGGCCGCATTTTCAGTTCCGAGCACACTACAAGGAGCCAGGCTATTAGCATCATAGTTATCTATGACGCTAGGTGTCACTGCCTCGCTGCGGGAAAACTTTCCCGTACTGTAATCATGTTTTCAGTACGGGAAAGTAGTACTGCAGAGAGGCAGGGACTCCTAGCGTCATAGATAGCTATGATGCTAGGAGCCCGGCTCCCTGCAGGGAGTACGGTCTGGGAAACGTGGCCGACATGTGGACCGTATATCACGGACCAAACATGCTCGTGTGAATCTGGCCTAACAGAGGAGCCCCCTCTATAAACTTAGAATTCCCTAACTTGAAAAGGAGTGTTCTAAGCTTGACAATCACTTTAAAGGGTTAAAAAACATAAGGAAACAATAATAATAACAATAACGATAATAATAATAATTATTATAATAATAATAATAATAATAATAATAATAATAATAATAATAATAATAATAAAATAATAATAATTAAAAAAATAATAAAGATGAGCGAGACTGAAAAGTTGATCTTGCGAGTGTATCACTGATTGGCAAATTTTTATTGGCTAGCTGTAATTTATCCATGTAAAACAATGTAGGGGAGAATAAGGATCTGTAATACATTGTTTTACATGGGGTTTTATTATAGGCTAGGTAAAATTTATCAGTTTTGCTCATTTTTAATCATGACAAAACTAGCAATACTTGTCATCGTCATGACATTATATTTTTAGATAGATAGATAGATAGATATTATAGTAGTCTTTCAATGTGGCTCTGCTTTACGTTCTGAACACAAAAGCAGATTATTTTGGGTTCTGTAAACAAATAAATCCCGACTTAATTGATGTAAACTGATTTCTATTTTTCCTTCTATCTGCAGCCATAAAAGGACCCTTTTCTATAACTTTTTTTTTCTAACAAAACATATGTGAAATGTTAAAGGGGTTTTCCCAGTTCAGAAAAAAGGTGTCTCCCCACCGCTCTTTGTTGTCAGTGCTGCTACGATTGCGTACCTGTATACCCACAAGATTGCGGCAGTAAATGACTGGCCTCAGTGGTATAAGGTATAAGACCGCTGAGGCCAGTGAACGTCTGCAGTGATCACGTAGGTGTATGGCCACGTCATCATTGCAGCCTTGTTAACAAAGAATGGCGGACTGCACTGGAACGCCAGGAGATCTGTCAGTTGAGTAATGGCTCTTTTATTGTTTTATGGCATTTCCCCCCTTTTTCCGTTCACAGAAAACCCCTTTAAGACAAACATTAGCTTTTTCCTCATGAAAGATCACTTAATTTGGTTACTTTTCCTTCACATTTCAAAAAGCTCAAAAGCTGCATATTCCCATATAAACTTGTTGACATACACAGATGTAAATAATTAGAAGTCAATTGACCTACTAAAGACCTGTTTATACTGGGCAATTATTTTTACGATTTGTATGTTTCCCAAAAATAGTAAATATAATTATCTAGGGTGAATTCACAAAAAAACTTGACTGTGCATACACAGGGTCAGCCTTACGTTTGATGTTGTCCTGTGCGATGCCTTATGTTGGAGCACCCCTTCCACATAAAGTGTTTGGTCATACAGTGCCTAAAAATAAGTACTATATTGTGCTATATGTTGGATAAATAACACTTATTGATTATTGCCTAAATAACAATGCCATACAGTGCAGCCACCAACATACACAGCAAAAATTATATACTGTACATTGCAGCAGTGCCACACAATGCCTAAGTAAATACACTCATACAGTGCTGCAATAATACACACATATATTAACCAAATAACAACGCCATGTGTCATTTCATAGCAGTGCTATACAATTAATATTAAGATTTCTGGTGGTCACAAATGCCCCTGATGTGCCCCCTTCAGCAGGAGTGGCTGATGCACACCCCTAATATGTAACTAAATATTGCTTGTAGTGATATCTACATTTAATGTCCAGTGGCATTGCCTAATACACAGCTCTTGTGGGAGCCATAAAGTGGATGTAGTAAAAATTTACATGTTCTGTTATCTCGTTTATATTGTTCAACATAATGTCCTTCACCGTGTTGATGAAGCAAGGAAATTTTGCTTTCCCATTTAGCATTTGAGGAAAATGGAAACATCCATTTTTACATACTGCAGAAAGAGGTAAAACAGAATTATGAAGATTATGATGCTGCTCATCTCTACCTGTCGTAGTTATGCTCATTGGAGCTGAAATTACTATCTGATTAACATAAAGGATTGAGACAGAGTTTCACTTTCCATAGCACTTAATTATAAACTGGAAGGATTTATCTCCGCTCCATGTTCTTTTATGCAGTGCGCTGTGCTCAGAACCCGGCACTTAAATGTAGTTTTTCTTGCCCTTTAAAATATGGGATATGTAACTTGGTTAGGGGCATAAAATATAATAAAGTAACCAGATGTGAATCTGTAAATTCCAGAATAAAATGTAAAGATTTACTGAGTTCTGTAATGAAATGAGATTACCATTGCAACATCATCTTTATGAGCTATGGCACGTATAGTGCTGTACACGACCTGCAATGAACTCTACCATGTGAACTGGGTGTAAGATTCATTCTGAATTGAATTGGTAAACAAAAAGGAATGTGATGCTAATCAAAAGGAGATTTCACTAATATCCTCTGGTAAAAACATAACACATGGATTAAACATGTACAAACTAATAAAAATGACTCCACAGATGTCAGGGAATATATTGCTTGTTTCAAATGCTTTTCATGTATCATAAAGGTAAAATCAAATGTTTCGCTCATGATAATGTTCTTCACTACTTGAACAGTTGATTCCTTTGTATTCATATATGTTATTAAATAAATATTTGAATATATTCATAAATATATCAGGAGGCACAGGTTTTAAAATGTAGGTTTAGGGTCACTGAGATTTACCAGATGTGATCTAAAATGTTGTTGGTTGCTCCTCAGTCATTAAGGACTGAAGAGCAACCAAAAATGTTTTTAGAAAACATCTGACAAATCGTAGTGATCCCTGAAAATTTGTAGGGATCCATACAAAAATGAATCTGTCATAGCTGTCAAGGCTCCATTATAAATGGAAGCAAGGATTCTAGTATGAACTGAGTCTAAAATGCTTTTTTGCTAAAAGGCTACCACATGCCCAGGACATGACACATGAGGACAACTCAAGGACCTATTTTTTTCCTTAGGTGGAAATACTCTTCAAACAGGAAATACGACATTTAATAGGTAAATCTTTTTACATTTTATGGAATAATGCAGATTGTTTCGTCCCTCATTTGCGTGACGAAGAGTGTACTTATAGACCTACATTCATAAAGATATTGTAATGAATCGGGGTAGGGAGACGGACAGGTGAGCCCTAATCTACCCACAACTCAGTCCCTGACTACTTGCACGGCCCATCCTAAGTGACGGTGTACAACTGGGCGACGGTCCCTACGCTCAGTACGTGCAAGACGGACAACACAAGACAAGGGCACACAGAAGCAAGGGGGGGTTAGGGGCAGTTCGAACGAGCCGAATCAAACCAGGAGAGTACGCAGTAGCAAAAACCGAGCAAGAGAATAGTCAGGCAAGTCAGGGTCGAAAGTAACAGCGTTCAATCGGGTAAATAGCAGGAATAGCAGACCCAGGGAACCAGAACAATCAGAGGCAAGGAACATACTGCAAGTGAGGGTATAAAAAGACCAAGGGCAGGAGCTAGAACCGTCAGGCCAGGCTGTGATAGGTTTTCCCTCTCCTTAGCCTGCAAGCCTGAGTGGTAACAGATCGCGTCACTCTAGCAGACCTTGGAGCTGATGAGGGCTGATTAACCCCGGGCGTCGACACAGAACCTGTGTCTGGCAAACCCTTTACAGATATTGCTGTAAACTGTGATAAAAACCAAGTTGCAAATTGCACCGTGCAACAAATTTGGAGAGTGACGAGAAAAATTAGTGTGGTCTACGAAAAGATGTAGTTTTAGTCAAATTTATTAAGTTAAAGCCTAAGGCCAGGTTCTCACAGGTCGGATACGCTGCACAAAACTTCACAGCACATCTGACCTAGAACCCGTAGCACATGCCGTCCAAAAAAACGCACCACAATGTGGTGCAGTTTTCCGGGCGGAATTTCTGCTGTGGAAAGCAGAGCTAGAAAATAAAAAAAACGTCATACTAATCCCAGCCATAGTCATGGCGACGTGTCCCTCTGTCGTCCTTGCAGTCGGGCCTGCTGCAGTCACATGGGATGAAGCATCATCCCAGGAGGCCGGCCTGGAAGAACAACAAAGAAAGCATCGCTATCACAACGGCCGGAAAAGTTGCAACACATGATTTAAAATCCAAACTGCAAGTCAATTTATGAAAGGTTTTCGCTGCGTTTTTTTCCCGAAGCATGGGCATGAGATTTTCTAAATCTCATTCACTGTGCTGCTACTCTAAATGCTGCAGATTTTCCGCACAGAAATTCTGCAGTGTTTTCTCTACACCTTAGGGCTCTTGCACACGACCGTGTGTGCCGTCCAAGCCCTGTCCATGATCCGTGGAAAGATAGCACACTAAAGTAAACGGATCCATGAAAAATATCGTGTGCCACACAGATGCCTTGAACAATTGACCGAGTGGCATTCAGTATTGTGTAAGAGGGCTTACTGTTTCTGTATCGTTCAGTAGCCTGCAGCATATTACATAACAAGCATTGGGAATTTATCCAGCAAATTCTAACTGGTATACCCTTGTCGAGGTACAACAATCTTTTTCAATCTTCCACAATGTATTGGAGATAACTAAAAGTGATTGTTTGGATAGTGATTGTTTGGATAACTAAATTTCAAATACTCTGCTAGGAAAATCTGTGTTAAAAGGGTTATCCGAGGACTAAAAGTTACATTGCAATAATATATTTATGTGAAATTAAGTAACTTACTAATATACTTTAATTACAAATTCTGTACTAAATGGTGCAGTTCAAACCTCATGAATTATTCAGGAAGTGCTGGAGCTTTTCTAATAGTGGTGGGAAACCCCTGAATTTACCAAATATGGATGTCGGGAGCAGTGCTGGAGTCCCGAGCAAAGCGCTAGCTGATGCTCTGCTCGGGACTCAAGCAATAGGCAATGTGACAGTCCCTCGCGGTCATGTTCGCGAACAGCACATGAAACAAGATCTTAGTCACGTGGGGCCGTGTCGGAGCGTCATCAATATTAGAAAAGCTCCAGCACTTACTGAATAATTCATGAGGTCTGAATTGCACCATTTAGTACAGAATTTTTAATTAAGTATATTAGTAAGTTACTTAGTTTCACATAAATATATTATTGCAATGCAATTTGTGATCCCCGGATAACCCCTTTATCGAGTCGGGTCTCCATTCTTATTTATAAGCCAGAGAGGAAAGTAGTTTCACAGAGCATGTCTTTCTCTGGAGGACTCAGCACAACCATGCATTACATAGACAGACATTTGATTTTAATAGGCACATTGCAATACTTAATTTCTCCTGTGGTGGCACTGCAGGGGAAATTGCTTCCACGTTTCCCCAGAGATGATAGTTTATTGCATAGGTCCCGGCAGCAGGACTCCCTATGTTTTACTTATTATTGGAGGGCCCTTTTAATGAAAAGGGATTGTTCAAAGTTTTCCTTAATGATTACATTAATTAACACTGCTTCATCTAAATCAAAGAATGGCTGTGGAGGCAAAATCGTAATTTCCATTCCTCTACATCTGAGTAAAAGGAACAGAATTTAGATGAGGAATAAATTAATTTATAAATTTACAGTAACAACATTGGCTTTATATTATAAAGTACATTATGTATCCCAAGGCCTCATAATTCTTCAACGTAACAATAAAGTTGTTTTTTTATAAGAGTATTCTAAAATTACTGCTTGGATAAAATAAATATTTTTTTTCATGGTTATTTTCAGTAGTAGGTATGACTAAAACTACTTTAGAAAAGCAGTTCTGAATCCTATTTACTCTGTGGATCAGCAGTTACTGTAGTTGGCAGGTATGACTTTAGTTTTATTGGCACACACATCTCATCAGACAAATCTTGATTGAAAAGTGCTTTTAAATAGACTGCAGTTGTTCCTCAATGCCTACTGCATGATTTATTTAGAAATGTAATGCTATCATTTTGGTCTAGCAGAGGTGCTCAACTATGATAAGCTGCAGCTCTGAAATCAATGCAAATTCACTGAGTATATTTCAGAAAATTAATTGAATGATGAATGGATCCAAATCAGGAAATGCTCTAAAAAAAATCTTTGGCATCTAAAAACATTAGAGTATGTCATCATTTCATACTGGGACAGTAAATGTACTTGAAAAAACTATGGGTAGGGAAAATTGCAGCTATATGCGCATATTAAAAAATATATATTTATTCTAGTTACATCGAATTTTCAATAGGCTATTATTTTCAAATCTTTTCTACCCTTCATTGAAACGCAAGGCTGGGTTCTCACCTAGCATAAACACAGTGGAATTTCCGCAACTGAATTCTGTGCGGAAAATTCGCAGCATTTACAGTAGCAGCAAAGTGAATGAGATTTGAACAAATTCTTAATTCACACACTGCAAAAAAAATTGGCAGAAAAAAAGTTCATAAATTGAACTGCGTTGCAGATTTTATGTCTGCAGCATGTTGATTTATGCTGCAGATTTGTTGCTCTACTGCTGCAGATTTTCCCCCATTGAATTCAATAGGGATGTAAAGCCCCCAACAAGGAGCCAAGTCTTGCGATTTTTGCAGCGGAATCGCTGACTTTTTTTTTTGGCCACGAATCATGGAAAACAACGTAACTTTGCATAGATTTTGTAAACTAAGTGTAAACCCTGGCAATAGTGGTGTATAGTGAAGGTATATCAAGCACTCAGAGTGATGGATATACCTTCACTATACACCACTATTGCCTTCATTACCTGCTGTCGACACAGGACCAATTTGGGAATATCTACGAGCACCTGCAGCATTCACACCAACTTGCATCAACAAAACGCAATAGAAACGCAGTGGAAACGCAACAGAAACGCAGTGGATATATGGTGAGCAAACTTATTGTAATACTTCCCCTATTGTTGATTTATCCCCCCGCTTCTTGCAGCAATTAGACCCTTCGCATCATTTGTCGTATGAATACATCATGGAAAGCCGGTGCATCCCGCAAATTGCCGTATCCATTCGACAAATGCATGGCACGAGCTCAGAAGCTGGGTCCGTGCCATCAGCTGCGGGTGTCAGCTATATGTTACAGCTGACACCCTGCTGTAATGTCGGGGATGGAAGTTAGCTCCGATCCCCGCAAATTAACCCCTTAAATGCAGTGGTCAAAAGAGACCACTGCATTTATGGTGTTTGTAGCCAATCACCAGCCCAGCGACTAAATCGTTGGGGTGCCGATGGCTGCAATGACAACTGGGGGCCTAACACTGGTCTCCTGGTCTGCCTAGTACAGAAGCCTCCTAGGCCCCACCTGGAGGTGGGGCCTAAAAGACCTGCTACCGACGGGATGATGGCACGCGCACAGAGTCTGCGTCATCAGCGGCAGGTGTCAGCTGTATGTAACAGCTGACACCCTGCTGTAATGGCAGGGACCGGAGCTAGCTCCGATTCCTGCCATAAGCCCCTTAGTCGCAGCGATCAAAAGCGATCGCTGCATCTTAGTGGTTTGTAGCCAAATCAGCAGCCCTGTAATCCAATCGCAGGGGTGCTGACAGCTACTATGGCAACAGGAAGCCTAACAATGGCCTCCTGGTCTGCCATTACGGAAGCCGATTAGACTTCTTAATCGGCTAATTGGCTTGCTGTCAATGAATGACTGACAGTTCTAATACATTGCACCACATAGGTAGTGCAATGTGTTAGAACATAAATCAGACAGCTAGACCTTCAATTCCCATAGGGAGACTACAAAAAAAATTGAGAAAAAAAGTGAAAAAAATATTTTTCAAAAATAAAAGTTTCAAGTAATAAAATAAAACACAATCACCCTTTTCCCTTATCAGGTCCTTTT
The DNA here is from genome assembly GCF_050947455.1 of Rhinoderma darwinii. NCBI lineage: Eukaryota > Metazoa > Chordata > Amphibia > Anura > Rhinodermatidae > Rhinoderma > Rhinoderma darwinii. Next base: position 334,772,619 of record NC_134688.1, on the reverse strand, counting down.
ATTATTTAAAAAAAATATACAAACCATACATATTTGATATTGGCACATCCATAACAGCCTGAACTATAAAAATATTATGTTATTTATCTGCGCAGTGAACAAAAAAAAAACACCTAAGAAGCAATGCCAGAATTGTTGTTTTTTGGACATCTTGCCTTCTGAAAACTGGAATAAAAAGTGATAAAAAAAGCAGCATGTGTCCAAAAATGGTACCAATAAAAACTATAGCTCGTCTCGAAAAGACAAGCATTTATACAGCTCTGTCAATGAAGAATTAAAACGTTATGGCTCTCAGAATCTGGCGAAAGAAAAAATACATTCTTCAATTTTATTGTGCAAAAAGTTGTATAAATTTGGTATAGCCGGAATCATACTGACCCGCAGAATAAAGTTAACATGTAGTTTATAATGCATGCTGAATGTTGCATACAAAAATAACTAAAAAAAACTATGCCAGAATTGCTGTTTTTTGGTCACCTTGCCTCTCAAAAAATAGAATAAAGAGTGATTAATAAGTCGCATTACCCAAAATGGTGCCAATAAAAACTACAGCTCGTCAAAAAAAGCAGCCCTCATACCATTACATCTATGAAAGAATAAAATAAGTTAAGGCTCCAATAAGTCAGGAAAGAAAAAATATGCAGTTGTGCAGGCCCGAGGGGAACATTTCTTCTGTATCAAGAGGCGATTTATAAAGGCCCTAAAAATAGGGAACCAGGAAGGGGAGGGCCCAAACATATCTGCTGGAAGCAGGGGCGCCCGCATTATACCAGGACAACACATTCCCAGTAAAATTCCCCAAACTGCAATAGGTGCAGAGTTGTGGACCAAATGGGGGATAAGTGAGGACACCATTTATCAGTGCAACACTGGCCGATGCATAAAGGATTGCTTCACAGCGTAACACACATCTATGGATTATTTTATTGTTTTTTTTACCCCATTATCATATTATCTGATAATACCCTGATGTACTCCGCACAACTTACATATGCCCCCACATTATAAACTGAAATACCAGTAATACTCCAAACAAAAGTACTACCAAGCAAAATCCGCCCTCCAAAAGCCAAATGGCACTGCCTTACTTCTGAGCCCTACACTGTGCCCAAAAAGCAGTTTACTACCACATATATGGCATCGCCATACCCGGGAGAACCATTTTTAAAATTTTTGGGGTTGTGTCTCCAGTGGCACAAACTGGGCACTACATATTTGCCACTGAAATGGCATTTCTGGGGAAAAAATGACAATATTTACTTTGCACCATCCACATTGCATTAATTGATGGAAAAAACCTGTGGGGTGAAAATGCTCACTACAACCCTTAATAAATGCCTTGATGTGTGTAGTTTCCAAAATGGAGTCACTTTCCAGGGGTTTCTTTTGTTATTTCACATCAGAGCCTCTGCAATTGTGAACAAATACCTTGTAAGTCGCCAAATTAGGCCTCAATTTCGCATGGTACTCTTTCACTCCTGAGCCCTGTCGAATGTCCAAACAAAAGATTAGGGCCACATGTAGGGTGTTTCTAAAACCAAGAATCACAGCATAATTTCTTTGTCTTTTCATGGTGGCACAAGCTGGTCACCACATATTAGCATATCTATGGAAAAAAAATATTTTCATTCTGCAGCATCGAGTGTACACTAATTTCTGGAAAAGACCTGTGGGGTTAACATGCTCACTAAACCCCTACTGTTTTGGTCCCAGAGGGGCTTTGTAAAAGCAACATAGCGCAAAGAAACAAGTCCAGCAAAAATCTGCACTCCAAAATACAACTGGCACACCTTCTGTTATGGAATCACCATTTGAGCAATTCCCATGGTGGAAGTTTATGGGATTGCTAGGTAAGCGATTCCCCAAAGGCTGCTGGAGAGTGTCAGGAATGAGCATGCAAATAAATCTGCAACCCCAAATCCGTCACAACTCAGATCAACAGAATCTAAGGATACTCTATGGTTTTCGCCAGAGCCCACCGCAAGGCAGGTTGGACTTTGCAGCATAGAACCCAGGTTGTTTTAACAGAGTTCAGCGTTGGATAAGAGGTGCAATGCAGGCAATACCAGAGCAGACAACAAGACAGCCCGAGGGTAAACAGAAAGTCCAAATCACAAAGCTAGTGGATATCAGAAAGTCCAAATCAGTAAGCAAATGGTAATCCAGAGACGAGCCGAAGCCCAGTTCCAAAAGCTCAAATAGTCAAAGGTAAAAGGTATAATAAGGAGCTTGATCAAACACATGCAAACATGGAGAATCACAAGCAAAGAAGACACAACCAAACCAGATTTAAATACTTCACCCTTCAATCTGATAGGAAAAAAGACAGAGAAGTAGGATAGGCTCTGCAACTAAAACCAGAGCCGCCCAGAATCTAGGCTAGTAGTCATGGCAATCTTAAAGGGATGGACGTTTCCTAACACCTTCCCTTCTGAGCCTTCCCTTCTAAGCCCTGCCGTATGCCCAAACAGCCGTTTTTGACCACATATGGGGTATTTCCATGCTCTGAAGAAGTTGTTTTACAAATGGTAGGGTTCTTTCTCTCTTTTATTTGTTAAGAAAATGACACTTTTGATCTTCCTGACAGAGCCTTATTTTTCAAACGTGACATGTCCATCAAGTTCAACCAAAGAATGGGAAAGGGAAGGGAAAAATTTCTACACACAGAAGCTAATATTTTTTTGTTCTAGGAAATTATCGGAGCCTTTTTGAAAGCCATCTACTGTAGCTACTGTGCCCAGCTCCTGCGGTGACTATTCCATAGACTCACAGTTCTCACAGTAAAGAAGGCTTGTCGTCTCTGCAGATTGAACCTTTTTTTCTCCAGACGGAAGGAGTGCCCCCTTTTTTATTTGAGGGGGTTTTACCTGGAACAGGATTTCACCATATTTTTTGTATGTGCCATTCATATATTTCTATAAGTTATTCGTGTTCCCCCTTAGTCATCTTTTTTCAAGGCTAAATAGGTTTAATTATTTTAATCTTTCCTCATAACTTGGATTCTCCATGCCCCTTATTGGCTTCGTTGCTCTTCTTTGTATTTTTTTCAACTCCAGGGCATCCTTTCTATGAACTGGAGCCCAGAACTGAACTGCATATTCTAGATGAGGCCTCACTAATGCTTTGTAAATTTGTAATATTATATCCCTGTCCCGCTAGTCCATGCCTCTTTTAATACATGACAATATCTTGCTGGCCTTTGAAGCAGCTGATTGACATTGCATGCTGTTATTTAGTTTTTCATCCACAAGTACACCCAGATCCTTCTCAACAAGTGACTCACCCAGTATAGCTCCCACTAGGACATATGATGAATGCAGATTGTTGGTACCCAGATGCATAACTTTACATATATCTGTGTGGATGCCCAAACACTTAGTGTGTTCAAATCAGCTTGCAATTTACAAACATCTTCTATAGACTGAACATTACTACATAGCTTGGTGTCATCTGCAAAAATAGAAATAGTGCTATTAATCCCATCCTTTATATCATTAATAAATAAGTTGAATAATAGTGGTCCCAGCACGGAACCCTGGGGTACACCACTTATAACCAGGGACCATTCAGAGTAAGAATCATTGATCACAACTCTCTGGATACGGTCCTTGAGCCAATTCTCAATCCAATTACAAACTATACTTTCTAAGCCTATAGTCCTTAATTTACCCATTAGACGTCTATGAGGGACAGTGTCAAATGCCTTTGCAAAGTCCAAAAACACTATATACACAGCGGCCCCTCTGTCTAGGCTTCTGCTCACCTCTTCATAAAAACAAATCAGGTTAGTTTGACAACTTCTGTCCTTAGTAAAACCGTGCTGGCTGTCACTTATAATACCAAATTTTGTCACATACTCCTGTATATAGTCCCTCAATAGCCTCTCAAACATTTTCCCAACGATGGATGTTAAGCTTACTGGTCTATAATTACCCGGGGAAAACCCAGAGCTCTTTTTGAAAATAGGCACCACATTTGCCCTGCGCCAGTACCTTAGCACTATACCAGTCACTAGGAAATCTCTGAATATTATGAAGAGGGGATAGAAATAACTGAACTAAGCTCTTTAAGAACTCTAGGGTGTAACCCATCTGGTCCCGGGGCCTTGTGCACATTTTATTTTATTTAACTTAGCTTGGACCATATCTACATTCAGCCAATTCAGTATATCAACTGATATATTAACAGCACTGGCACCGGCTACATCAGCTGCTCTCTCTTCTGTTGTATATACAGAGCTAAAGAACCCATTTAGTAACTCTGCCTTATCTTGATCCCCTGTGATCAACTCCCCATTACCTCTATTTAGGGGTCCTACATGTTCAGACCTTGGCTTTTTTTTTCATTTACATACTTGAAGATTTTTTTGGGATTTATTTTACTATCATTGGCTACTTGCCTTTCATTTTGTATTTTTGCTGATTTTATTACCTTGTTACAGATTTTATTACGCTCTTTATATTTACAAAGACTACAGTAGTACCCTCAGATTTGTATCTTCAAATGCCCTTTTTTGGGGATATATTGTCCTTTTTACAGAAGGTGTGAGCTATGTGGGGTTTAATTTTAGTTAATTTTATAGCCTATAGGAATACATTTTGCACTATAATTACACAGACTGGATTTTAAAATCTCCCATTTATCATTTGTACCATTATTTGAGATTCATTCTTCCCAGTCTATATCCTGAATTGCAGCCCTTATCCTGGTGAAATTGGCCTTCTAAAAATTAAGTATTTTTGCCCTCCCAGACTGTGTTTGTTTTTTACAATATAGGTAAAATATAACTATATTGTGATTACTGTTACCGAGGTTTTCACGAACATTGACATTCCCAACAAGCTCTGCATTATTAGAAATTACCAGATCCAATAGAGCTTCACCTCTAGTTGTGTCTTTCACAAACTGGCCCATAAAATTTTCCTGCAACACGTAAAGTTACAGAGCAGGGTCGCCGAGTGCTGAGGCGCATAATGCATAAAAATCACCAATACTCTGCTAACTCAATAACTGCACAGCTACAAACCTCATTTATCATTAACATCGGCACAACTGTGTGGCGGTAGGTTCATGGCATGAGTTTCTATGGCTGAGCAGCTGCATGCCAGCCTTACATCACCAAGCACAATGCCAACAGTGGATGGAGCTATGTTAAGCATGCCACCAATGGACTCAGGAGAAGTGGAAACATGTTCCGTGGAGTGACAAATTATGCTTCTCTATTTGGCAGTCTGATGGACAAGTCTTGGTTTGGCAATGCCAGGAGAACGTTACCTGCCTGACCGCATTGTGCCGACTTTAAAGTTTGGTGGAGAAGGGATCATTCTATGGGGTTGTCCCTTAGATGCAGTGAAGGGAAAACAACTTAATGCTTCTGCATAAAAAGACATTTTGAACAATTGTATGCTTCTAAATTTGCCCAATTGCACAAAGCAAGGTCCATAAGGGCATGGTTGGGTGAGTGTGGTGTGGAAGAACTTGGCAGGCCCGCACTGAGCCCTGACCTCAACCCCATCGAACACTTTTGGGATGAAATAGAACATGTGTGCTGGGACACTTGTCCAACATTGGTCTCTGACCTCACAAATGCTCTTCTGAAGTAATGGGCAAAAAATCTTGTAGAAAGCCTACCTAGGGGAGTGGAAGCTGTTTTAGTTTCAAAGGGGGACCAACTCTATATTAATACTTAGGGATTTAAAATAAGATGTCATAAAAGCTTCTGTAGATACAATGTGTAGATGTCCCAATACTTTTGTCCATATAGTGTGTGTTGATGTCTCTTTGACATTACTAATTCATTAAAGAGATTGAAAGGGTTGGATACAGACCTAGAAGATCCCACAATTTTTCAGGGCAATATGGGCACTTTCAATTTGCGACAAATTTATTTGGCTGAATTGTGGGTAATTCTCTCTTTTCTGATTTTTAATATTACTCTAAAAATATGTTTATTGAGCCTGACAAGGAAGCTCCGCATGCCACACTGTAGTGTCCATTGCAAAGATATGTGCCATCAGACCAGATGAAGGTAGATTAATTTTTTTTATAATTTTTTTGTGAAATACAAATTGGCAAAGAAGTCAAGGGGTTCCATTGTAACATCCGTTTCTGAATGTATTTTAGTCACAAAAGACGGACAAAATGGATAAAAGAAACTGATAGACTGGGAAAATTCTAAGCGTTCTTTTACATGGACCAATGTGACCTGTGAAAACAAGCACCGATCATCGAGACAGCTCGTTGATAGACGCTGATTTGCATAAACAATGCTTGGTTATGTATGGGAAGGAGCGATTGTTACTACAATTGTTCATCCCCATACATTTCCATCATGTCTGCAGCACATTTCCCTGGTTACACAGGAAGATGTGCTGCCAACAACGATAATATTTAGTGCTACATAAACTACACGATGAATGAGTGCTTGTTCATCGGCTGATCGTTGCTCTGTTTACACAGGGCAATGATTCCTTCATGAATTTTGTGGCAGATTTAGAATTGACAGCGTTATTTGACGTTTTTTTTGTGTTTTATTCTTAAGCCGTTGAAGCTAATGCAGAAGACGCAGGCAAAAAAAGCACTCCAAACGAGCGCCGCAAAAAAGTGTCAAAACAAAAGTTTTAAAACATATAATAAAAGTTTCAAGTAATAAAATAAAACACAATCGCCCTGTTCGCTTATCAAGTCCTTTATTATTGAAAAAATAATAAATCATACATTTTTGATATCGCCGCTTCCGTAACCGCCTGAACTATAAAAATATTATGTTATTTATTAAACGCGGTGAACAGCGTAGAAAAAACCCCGAAAATAAATATACCAGAATTTCTGTGTTTTGGTCACTTTACCCTACAAATATTGGAATAAAAAGTGATCAAACAGTTGCACGTATCCAAAAATGGTACCTATAAAAACTATAGCTCAACTCACAAAAAACAAGCCCTCACACAGCTCAGTCGACGAAAAAATTAAAACGTTATGGTTCTCACAACTTGGCGACAGAAAAAATACATTCTTTTTACAAAATAAATTTTATTGTGCAAAAAGGTGCAAAACATAAAAAAGTGTTATAAATTAGGTATCGCCGGAATCGGACTGACCCTCAGAATAAAGTTAACATGTAGTTTATAACGCATGGTGAACGCTGTATAAAAAACCCTAAAAGACTATGCCAGAATTGCAGTTTTTTGTCCCTTGCCTCCCAAAAAAATATGATAAAAAGTGATCAAAAAGTCGCATGTACCCCAAAATGGTACCAATAATAACTACAGCTCGTCCCTCAAACAAAAACAGCCCTCATACCACTACATCTATCAAAAAATAAAATTAGTTAAGGCTTCCATAAGTCAGGAAATAAAAAATATACAGTTGTGCAGGCCCGAGGGGAACATTTCTTCTGTTTCAAAAGGAGAATTACCAAGGCCCTAAAATTAGGGAACCAGGAAGGGGAGGACCCAAACATATCTGCTGGCAGCGAGGGTGCCACTTTCCCAGAAAAATTCCCGAAACTGCAAAGGTGCAAATTGTGGACCAGAAGGGGGATAAGAAAGGACATTTATCAGTGAGACACTGGCCTGTGAAGAAAGGATTGTGTCACAGCGTATCACACATCTATGGATTGTTTTACAGTTTTTTTTAACCCAATTACTATACCACCTGACTATGCCCCTCATGTAATCTGCCCGGCTTACATGTGCCCCCACATTATAAACGGAAACACCAGCAATACTCAAGCAAATCTATGCTCCAAAAGCCAAATTGTGCTCCCTTCCCTCTGAACCCTGCAGTGTGCACAAACAGCAGTTTACTTCCACATATATGGCATCGCCATACCCGGGAGAACTCTTAACAATTTTTGCAGTGTGTGTCTCCAGTGGCACAAGCTGGGCACAACATATTTGCCACTGAAATAGCATATCTAGGGGAAAATTTTAATTTTTACTTTGCACCATCCGCAGCGCAATCATTTATGGAAAATACCTGTGGGGTGAAGATGCTCACGACACCCCTTAATAAATGCCTTGAGGGGTGCAGTTTCCAAAATGGGGTTACTTCCCTGGGGTTTCTTTTATTATTTCATATTAGAGCTCTGCAATTGTGAACCAATACTTATTAAATTGCCAAATTGGGCCTCAATTTTACATGGTACTCTTTCACTCCTGAGCCTTGTCAAATGTCCAGGCAAAAGATTAGCACCACATGTAGGGTGTTTCTAAAACCGGGAAAGACAGCACAATAATTAGAGAGCTGTCTTGTTATGGTGGCACAAGTTGGGCACCACATATTGGCATATCTATCGAAAAAATAAAATTTTCACTCTGCAACATCGAGTTCACACTAATTTCTGCAAAACACATGCGGAGTTAACATGCCTACTACACCCCTAGGTGAATACCTTGAGGGGTGTAGTTTCCAAAATGGGGTCACTTCTGGGGGGTTTCCACTGCTTTGGTCCCACAGGGGCTTTGCAAATGCGACATAGCGCCCAGAAACCAATCCAGTAAAATCTGCACTCCAAAAGCCAAATGGCATTACTTCCTTTCTGACCCCTACTGTGTGCTCAAAAAGCAGTTTATTACCACATATGGGTATATTGCCGTACTTGGGAGAAATTGCTTTACAAATATTGGGGTTCTTTTTTTCCTCTATTTGTTGAGAAAAGGAAACATTTTGAGCTAAAGCTATGTCTTATTGAAGAAAAAGGATTGTTATATTTTTACTGGCCAATTCTAATAAATTCTATAAAACACATGTGGGGTCAAAATGATCACTACACCACTGGATGAATTCCTCAAGGGGTGTAATTTCCTAAATGGAGTCACTTTTTGGGCGTTTTCATTGCTTTGTACCCTCAGGGGCTTTGCAAATGTGACATGGCCTCCGCAAACCATTCCTGCTAAATGTGATCTCCAAAAGCCAAATAGCTCTCTTTCCCTCCTAAGCCCTGCCGTGTGTCCAAACAGCCGTTTATGACCACATGTGGGGCATTGTAATACTCGGGAGAAATTGCTTTACAAATTTTGCAGTGTTTTTTTTCCTTTAGTCCTGCGGTGGAAGGCTTCAAATATACCACTAACACCTCAATTTGAAATACTTTAGTCCTTGTGGAAATAAAAAAATTTAGCTAAACCTTCATATTCTTTGAAAAAAAATGTAGATTTTAATTTTTACGGCCTAATTCCAATAATTTCTAAAAAAAACCCTGTGAGGTCAAAATGCTCATTATACCTCTAGATAATTTCCTCAATGGGTGTAGTTTCCAAAATAGGGTCACTTGTGGGGGGTTTCCACTGGTTTGTCCCCTCAGGGTCTTTGCAAATGCGATATGGCCTCCGCAAACCATTCCTGCTAAAATTGAACACCAAAAGCCAAATGGCGCTCTTTCCCTTTTGAGCCCTGCCGTGTGTCTAGAGATGAGCGAACTTATCAAAAGTTCGGTTCGGCTAGTTCGCCGAATTTCACAAAAAAGTTCGGTTCGGACCGAACTAGTTCTGACCGAACCTGTCACTTACGTGCGCCGAGCATGCTACTGTCCGGGGTGCTGATAGAGTTAATGGGCTGCACTAACTCTTTCAGCAACCTTGACAGTACATGCTCGGCGCGCGGAAAATACTATTTTAAATGTAATAAAAAAATAAAAATTATACGTTCGTACTTACTTTCCTCCTGTCCGGCCTCCAGCGATGACGTTTCATCCCTTTCGCCGCTGCAGCCAATCACAGGCTGTAGTGGCGGTCACGCACGTCAGGATGACGCTTCATCCCACGTGACCGCCTCTGCAGCCAATCACAGGCTGCAGCGGCGACATGGATGAAACGTCATCGCTGGAGGCCGGACAGGAGGAAAGTAAGTATCAACGTATTATTATTATTTTTTGGCATGTATGTATGTATGTATGTTGGCATGTATGTATGTTGTCATGTATGTATGTATGTATATCTGTGCATGTATGTTGGCATGTATGTATATATGTGCATGTTTGTATGTATATTTGCATGTATATATTTGCATGTATGTATGTATGTTTGCATGTGTGTATGTTTGCATGTATGTTGTCATGTATGTATGTATGTATGTTGTCATGTATGTATATATGTGCATGTGTGTATGTATATTTGTATGTATGTATGTATGTTTGCATGTATGTGTGTTTGCATGAATGTATGTTTGCATGTATGTATGCATGTTTGTATGTATATTTGCATGTGTATATATATATATATATATATATATATGTATGTATGTTGTCATGTATGTATGTATGTATGTATGTTGTCATGTATGTATATATGTGCATGTATGTTGGCATGTATGTATATATGTGCATGTGTGTATGTATGTATGTATATTTGCATGTATGTATGTTGTCATGTATGTATGTATATATGTGCATGTATGTTGGCATGTATGTATACATGTGCATGTTTGTATGTATATTTGCATGTATATATGTTTGCATGTGTGTATGTATGTTTGCATGTATGTATGTTTGCATGTATGTATGTTGTCATGTATGTTTGTATGTATGTTGTCATGTATGTATGTATATATGTGCATGTATGTATGTTTGCATGTTTTTATTTTTGCATGTATGTTTGCATGTATGTTTATATATATGTGCATGTATGTAATTATGTTTGCATGTATTTATGTTTGCATGTATATTTGTGCATGCTTGTATATATGTATGTATGTATCTTTGCATGTGTGTTTGTATGTATGTATGTTTTCATGTGTGTGTGTATGCATGTATGTATGATAGTTTGCATGTATATATGTGTGTATGTTTGCATGTATGTATATTTGCATGTGTATATGTGTATGCTTGTATATATGTATGTATGTTTGTATATATGTATGTATGTATATTTGTATATATGTATGTATGGCCATGTATGATACTGTCTGCTGGCGCCCTGTATCTAAGTCAACTTCGCGGCAGGCTTCTATACATGGTATAACAGTCCGTATCACACATTAAACTGAATCTAAGCCTACGACATGTTTTATTTCATTTTTTTTTTTTTTTACAGGTTTGGTGTTTGGACTACGTCGGTTTCGAGGACTACTTCGATGACGTTTTTTTTTTTCTACAATAAAATGGTTAATGAGGGTTGTGTTGGGGGTGCTTTATTTCAATAAAATATTTTATCTATATCTTTGTCTTTTTCTTTTCAAATTTTATTACTACCACTTTAGTAATGGCCGCTGTCTGAGTGACAACATCCATTACTAATGCGAGGCTTAGTGTTAGCCGGTGCAGAGGCTAACACTAACCACCATTATTACCCCGGTACCCACCACCACCAGGGGTGCCGGGAAGAGCCAGGTACGATCCAGTACCCGACCATCTGTTGTGATGGTCGGGCTCTGGGGCGGCCGCAGGCTGGTATTATGAGGCTGGGAAGGGCCAAAAACAGTGGACCTTCCCACCCTTGTAATGCTAGGCTGCTGCTGCTGTGTTGTATCTGGCTGGTTATAAAAGTGGGGGGGACCCCACGTCATTTTTTTAAATTATTTATTTATTTACATTTTTTTTTTTTAAAAAGACATGGGGTTCCACCCAATTTATCATAACCAGCCACATACAACACAGTGTTATTAGCCTGGGAATGGACAAAACCAGTGGCCCTTCCCACCCATGTAATGCCAGACTGCTGCGGCCTTGTATATGGCTGGTTATTAAAAATGTGGGGGACCCGTCTATTGCTAAATTTGTTAAATTCAAAAAAAAAAACGACGTGGGGGTCCCCCCCATTTTTATAACCAGCCCGATACAACACAGCAGCAGCAGCCTAGCATTACAAGGGTGGGAAGGTCCACTGTTTTTGGCCCTTCCCAGCCTCATAATACCAGCCTGCGGCCGCCCCAGTACCCGACCATCACAACAGATGGTCGGGTACTGGATCGTACCAAGCTCTTCCCGGCACCCCTGGTGGTGGTGGGTACCGGGGTAATAATGGGTGGTTAGTGCTAGCCTCTGCACCGGCTAACACTAAGTACCGCCTTAATAATGGACGCTGTCAATCAGCCAACTGCCATTATCTAGGCACTAATAAAGTTTGAAAAAAAAACACAAAGACAATTCTTTTTTTATTGAAATAAGAAATCCCCAACAAAACCCTCGTTAACCATTTTATTAAAATTTGAAAAAACGCAGATCTACGCAGTAGTCCAACGAATCGAAGACGTAGTCCAATCGGTACATCAAAATCTGCAACAACATAAAAAAACAGTTATCAATGTGAACAATACCAATACTTCTACTCACCTACACACATATATACACGCACACACAAACAAACAACCATACTCAGACACACACACACACACATAAACACACACATATACACGAACTCACACATATACAAACAAAAACACACATATCCAAACACACCCACACACAGTTATACACACATACACGAACACATATACACAAACACATATACAAACAAAAACACACATACCCAAACACACATATACACAAACACACCCATATATACACACAAACACACACCCATATACACACATACAAAAACAAACACAAACATCTACACACAAACATATACACAAATACACCCATATATACACAAACATATACACAAAACACATCCATATATACACACACATATACACAAACACACATATAAAAACAAAAACAGACAAAGTCACATACCCAAACACACATATATACACAAACACACACATACACAAACACGGTTTCTTTTAAATGCTGCTGGGGAACCCGCTCGATCCACTATATAAGGCTGCGCTACAGTGCAGCATTTAAAAGAAACAGGATCCTGACCGGTCCATAGAGTTTAAGGCAGCACAGAGTATTTCAGGAGATGAGCGTGCAGATTCAGTGCTGCTGCGAACTCTGCTCTTACCATTACGTAGCTCTCAGCCTGTTACCTCTCCTCCACTCCTGTCCTCCAGAACACCTTCACATGATTGGCAAGTCACCACGTAATGGTAAGAGCAGAGTTCACAGCAGCACAGAGTATTTCAGGAGATGAGCGTGCGGATCTTGTGCGTGGTGGTGACTTGCCAATCATGTGAACGTGTTATAGAGGACAGGAGTGGAGGAGATGTAACAGACTGAGCTACGTAATGGTAAGAGCAGAGTTCACAGCAGCACTGAATCTGCACGCTCCTCTCCTGAAATACTCTGTGCTGCTGTGAACTCTGTTCTTACCATTATGTAGCTCAGTCTGTTACATCTCCTCCACTCCTGTCCTCTATAACACGTTCACATGATTGGCAAGTCACCACCACGCACAAGATCCGCACGCTCATCTCCTGAAATACTCTGTGCTGCTGTGAACTCTGCTCTTACCATTACGTGGTGACTTGCCAATCATGTGAAGGTGTTCTTGAGGACAGGAGTGGAGGAGAGGTAACAGACTGAGAGCTACGTAATGGTAAGAGCAGAGTTCACAGCAGCACTGAATCTGCACGCTCATCTCCTGAAATACTCTGTGCTGCCTTAAACTCTGTGGACAGGTCAGGATCCTGTTTCTTTTAAATGCTGCACTGTAGCGTAGCCTTATATAGTGGATCGAGCGGGTTCCCTAGCAGCATTTAAAAGAAACAGGATCCTGACCTGTCCACAGAGTTTAAGGCAGCACAGATTATTTCAGGAGATGAGCACGGGCAGCCGTTCGTTTTTCCGAGCCGTGCTCCCATTATGCACACAACCGTAAAAACACCCGTTATTGCGGGTCGTAATTACGACCCGCAATAACGGGCTCATAGACTTCTGTTACCCACGGGTACCTTTCCGTATTCTCACGGGAAGGTGCCCGTGCCGTTAAAAAAATAGAACATGTTCTATTTTTCTATTTTACGGGCCGTGCTGCTATAATTATAATGACAGCACGGTTCGCAAAAGCGGCCGGCTGCCCGTGGCCGGCCGGCCGTGCTCGTAGTTACGAGTCGTAATTACGAGCACGGCCCGTAAAATAAAAAAATAGAACATGTTCTATCTTTTTAACGGCACGGGCACCTTCCCGTGAGAAAACGGGAAGGTACCCGTGGCTAACAGAAGTCTATGGGCCCGCTATTTCGGGTCGTAATTACGACCCGTGATAACGGGTGTTTTTATGGTCGTGTGCATGAGGCCCCGTAATGACGGGTGGCTACATGTGTGCACCCGTCATTACGGCAGCGTTGCTAGGCGACGTCAGTAAGGGTATGTGCACACACACTAATTACGTCCGTAACTGACGGACGTATTTCGGCCGCAAGTACCGGACCGAACACCCTGCAGGGAGCCGGGCTCCTAGCATCATATTTATGTACGATGCTAGGAGTCCCTGCCTCTCCGTGGAACTACTGTCCCGTACTGAAAACATGATTACAGTACGGGACAGTTGTCCTGCAGAGAGGCAGGGACTCCTAGCATCGTACATAACTATGATGCTAGGAGCCCGGCTCCCTGCACTGTGTTCGGTCCGGTACTTGCGGCCGAAATACGTTCCTCATTTACGGACGTAATTAGTGTGTGTGCACATACCCTAAATAGTCACTGTCCAGGGTGTTGAAAGAGTTAACTGATCGGCAGTAACTGTTTCAGTACCCTGGACAGTGACTACCGATCACAGCACCTGTAAAAAAAAAAGACGTTCATACTTACCGAGAACTTTCTGCTTCCTCCAGTCCGGTCTCCTGGCCGTTGCCTTGGTGACGCGTCCCTCTCGACATCCGGCCCGACATTCCTTGATGACGATGCAGCCCATGTGAGCGCTGCAGCCAATCACAGGCTGCCGCGGCCTCTGCAGCAAATCACAGGCTGCAGAGGCCTCTGCAGCGAATCACAGGCTGCCGCGTCAGAAAAGGTCGGACTGGAGGAAGAAGAGGGACTCGTCACCAAGACAACGACCGGGTACGTATGAAATGCTTTTTATTTTTAATCAGCAGCCTCTTTTCTCTATCAGTGATTGATAGAGATAAGTGGCTGCCGATTTGTATAATGTTTTTGACCGGGTTCGGTCAAAACGGGTTCGGCCGAACCCGGTGAAGTTCGGATTCGCTGCGAACCGAACTTTACCGGAAGTTCGGACCGAAACCGGGTTCGGTTGTCCCGGTTCGCTCATCTCTACGTGTGTCCAAACAGCCCTTTATGACCACATGTGGGGTATTGTTTTACTCGGAAGAAATTGCTTTACAAATTTTGTGGTGCTTTTTTTCCTTTACTCCTTGTGGAAATGAAAAAAACAATATCTAAACCTAAACTTTTTTTGAAAAAATTTAGATTTTAATTTTTACGGTCTACTTCCAATAATTTCTGCAATAAACCTGTGGGGTCAAAATGCTCACTATGCCCCTAGATAATTTCCTTGAGGTATTTAGTTTCCCAAATGGGGTCACTCTTTGGGGATTTCCACTGTTTTGGCACCGCAAGAGTCCTTCAAACCTGACATGGTGCCTAAAATATAGTCTAATAAAAAGAAGAAAGCAGGCCCCAAAATCCTTTAGGTACTCCTTTGCTTCTGAGTCCGGTGCTTCAGTTTATTACCACACTAGGGACACATGTGGGATATTTCCTAAATCTGCAGAACCTGGGCAATAAATATTGAGTTGCATTTCTCTGGTAAAACTTTCTGTGTTTGTAATGACGGGGTAGGGAGATAGACAGGTGAGCCCTAATCTACCCGCCACTCAGTCCCTGCCTACTTGCAGCGACCCGCCCTAGGCGACGGGGTACAACTGGGCGACGGTCCCTACACTCAATAGGTGCACGATAGACAAACAGACAAGGGTACAAAGAAGCCAGGGAAATGGGGAAGTTGCCTGCGGGAACACCGTGAGCAACAAGCGAGGTGAACGAGCCGAGTCAAACCAGGAGATGAGCGAGGTAAAAAAACGCAGAGCAGAAGAGTGGTCAGTAAAGCCAAGGTCAATAACAAGCAGAGGGTCAGTAGTTCAAGAAGCTGCAGCAGGGCCAGGAAACCAGCAGAGAAGAATCACAAGCAAAGGAGGAACAGGAAAGGCAGGTATAAATAGACAGAGGGCGGGAGCTAGCTCCATCTGGCCAGGCTGTGATAGGCTCTCCCACTCCTAAGCCTGCCATCCTGAGTGGTGGAAGATGGAGTCAGTCTCACAGACATAGAAGCAGGTGCAGACTGATTACCTATGGGCGTTGACACAGAAGCTGTGTCTGGCAGATCCTTTACAGTACCCCCCCTCCATCTAGACCCTTTCTAGATGGACCTGGTTTATTGACGAAACGAAGGTGGAACCTCCTGAGCAATACCCCAGCGTGAACATCCCGGGCGGGTACCCAAGTCCTCTCCTCAGGCCCGTATCCCCTCCAATGGACCAGGTACTGGAGGGAGCCTTGGACCATCCTGCTGTCCACAATCTTGGCCACCTCGAATTCTACCCCCTCAGGGGTGAGAACAGGGACCGGAGGTTTCCTCGAGGGGGCCAAGGACGGGGAGCAGCGTTTAAGGAGGGAGGCATGAAACACGTTGTGTACTCGAAAAGACGGGGGCAACTCCAGTCGGAAGGAGACAGGGTTAACAACTTCAATGACCTTGTATGGCCCTATAAACCGGGGAGAAAACTTCTTGGACGGGACTTTAAGGTGCAAATTTTTTGACGATAGCCACACCAGGTCCCCGACCACAAACAAGGGGTTAGCAGAACGTCTTCTATCTGCCTGAGTCTTTTGTATGCTCTGGGACGCCTTTAGGTTCTTCTGAAGCTGGGCTCAGACTGTGCACAATTCCCGATGAACGACATCTACCTCGGGATTGTTGGAACTACCAGGTGAAACGGAGGAGAACCGTGGATTAAAACCAAAATTACAGAAAAAGGGGGATACCCCTGACGAGTTATTGACCCGGTTATTAAGGGAAAAATCGGCGAGGGGAATGAATGAGACCCAATCATTTTGACAGTCAGAGATAAAACACCTTAAATATTGTTCTAGAGACTGATTAGTCCTCTCAGTTTGGCCATTAGTTTCAGGATGGAAGGCAGAAAAGGACAGATCAATCTCCAACTTTTTACAGAAGGCTCTCCAAAACAATGAAACAAATTGTACCCCTCTGTCAGAAACAATATTGACAGGGACCCCATGGAGATGCAGGATGTGTTTGACAAACAAGGATGCTAACGTCTTAGCATTGGGTAGTTTCTTGAGGGGCACAAAGTGGCACATCTTACTGAAGCGGTCTACTACAACCCACACCACCGACTTGCATTGAGATGGAGGCAAATCGGCGATGAAATCCATGGAGATATGGGTCCAAGGTCTCTGGGGAATGGGCAAAGAACATAGTAAGCCCGCTGGTCGGGACCTGGGAGTCTTGGACCTAGCACAAACTTCACAAGTGGCAATGTAGGCCTTAACGTCTTTGAGCAACCCAGGCCACCAATAGTTTCTGGCAATGAGGTGCTTGGTACCCAGGATGCCTGGATGGCCAGATAGTGGAGATTCATCATTTTCCCTAAGTACCCTTAGCCGGAATTGCAGGGGAACAAACAGCTTGTTCTCAGGAAGGTTCCCGGGAGCTGAACCTTGATCAGCGTAATTTCAGAGACTAAATCAGAATCAATAGAGGAAATGATTATACCTGGAGGCAAAACACAAGCAGGATCTTCCTCCGAAGGAGGGCTGGCCATGAAGCTACGCGACCCAGCCCTATAGGTGACCAAAATGTTGAATCTGGTAAAAAATAACACCCATCGAGCTTGTCTCGGGTTTAGCCTCCGGGCACATTCTAGGAAAACCAGATTCTTGTGGTCAGTAAGGACCGTTACCTGGTGCCTAGTCCCCTCCAGGAAGTGGCGCCACTCTTCAAATGCCCATTTAATGGCTAAGAGTTTGCGGTTGCCAATATCATAGTTACTCTCAGTGGGTGAAAACTTCCTGGAGAAGTAGGCACAGGGGCGGAGATGGGTGAGGAACCTGGTACCCTGGGACAAGACAGCCCCCACTCCCACCTTGGACGTGTCAACCTCCACGATAAATGGCTCCATTTGGTTGGGCTGAACCAGCACTGGGGCCGAGATAAAGCACTTCTTAAGGAGCTCAAAAGCCTGGACAGCCTCAGGAGGCCAGTGGAGGAGATCAGCACCTTTGCGAGTGAGATCCGTAAGAGGCTTAGCGATGACCGAGAAGTTAGCAATAAACCTCCTATAATAATTAGCGAACCCCAGGAAGCACTGTAACGCCTTTAGTGAAGCAGGTTGGACCCATTCCGCCACAGCCTGGACCTTGGCGGGGACCATGCGGAATTCATGAGGAGTGAGGATTTGACCCAAAAATTGTATCTCCTGCACCCCAAACACACATTTTTCGGTCTTAGCAAACAGTTTGTTTTCCCGAAGGGCCTGGAGCACCTTCCTGACATGCTCAATGTGGGAGGACCAGTCCTTGGAAAACACAAGTACGTCATCAAGGTACACTACAAGAAATACCCCCAGGTAATCTCTTAAAATCTCATTTATGAAATTCTGGAAGACCGCGGGAGCATTACACAACCCAAAGGGCATGACGAGGTATTCCAAATGACCTTCGGTCGTGTTAAACGCGATCTTCCACTCATCCCCCTCTTTGATGCAGATAAGGTTATAAGCCCTCCTTAGATCAAACTTAGAGAACCATTGGGCCCCCTGAACCTGATTGAAGAGATCAGGAATCAAAGGAAGGGGATACTGGTTCCTTACAGTGACCTTATTCAAGTTTCGGTAGTCAATGCATGGCCTAAGACCACCATCCTTCTTCCCTATGAAGAAGAAGCCAGCACCTACCGGAGAAGTAGAGGGGCGAATGTAACCCTTGGCCAGGCATTCCTGGATATACTCTCTCATGGCTTCACGTTCGGGACAAGAGAGATTAAATATCCTACCCTTAGGGAGCTTTGCTCCTGGTACCAAATCGATAGCGCAATCGTATTCTCTATGAGGAGGTAACACTTCGGAGGCTTCCTTAGAGAAAACATCAGCGAAGTCCTGAACAAACTCAGGTAGTGTGTTCACCACCTCAGGGGGAGAAATAGAATTAACAGAAAAACATGACGTCAAGCATTCATTACCCCATTTGGTAAGATCCCCAGTATTCCAGTCAAACGTGGGATTATGCAACTGCAACCAGGGAAGGCCAAATCGGACGATAATCCCTGCATCAACAGTACAGAGCACTGCTCCAAATGCATGGAGCCAACAAGGAGTTCAAAAACAGGGGTATGCTGTGTAAAATAACCATTAGCAAGAGGAGTGGAGTCAATACCCACTACCGGGACAGGTTTAGGCAAATCAATCAATGGCATAGCAAGAGACATAGCAAATTCCACAGACATAATATTAGCAGAAGACCCTGAATCCACGAAGGCACTGCCGGTAGAAGACCTACCACCAAAAGAGACATGAAAGGGAAGCAAGATTTTATAACGTTTCATATTTACGGGAAATACCTGTGGGCCCAAGTGACCTCCCCGATGGTCACTTAGCCGCGGAAGTTCCTCCGGCTGCTTATTCTTATGCCTAGGACATTTGTTCACTTGATGCTTGTCATCCCCACAGTAGAAGCAGAGACCATTCTTCCTACGGAACTCTCTACGTTGTTGGGGGGACACGGAGGCTCCGAGTTGCATAGGTACCTCCGAGTCTTCCGTGGAAGAACGAAGCAATGGAACCTCGGGAGGCATCATGGGGGAGTCAGAGGAGAAAACACAAAAACCTTCAAGTCGTCGTTTTCTGAGACGTCCGTCAAGTCGTACCGCAAAAGCCATAACCTGATCTAGGGAGTCAGAAGAGGGATAGCTAACTAGCAGGTCTTTCAGGGCGTTCGACAGACCCAATCTAAACTGGCACCTTAAGGCAGGGTTATTCCACCGAGAAGCTACACACCACTTCCTAAAGTCAGAACAATACTCCTCAACAGGTCTCTTACCCTGACGTAAGGTCACCAGCTGACTCTCGGCAAAGGCAGTCTTGTCAGTCTCGTCATAAATGAGCCCGAGAGTAGAAAAGAAAAGATCAACGGAGGAAAGTTCAGGGGCGTCAGGAGCCAAGGAGAAGGCCCATTCTTGGGGCCCGTCCTGGAGCCGGGACATAATTATACCCACCCGCTGGCTCTTAGAACCAGAGGAGTGGAGCTTTATGCAAAAATAGAGCCTACAACTCTCCCGAAAGGAGAAAAAAGTCTTCCGGTCCCCTGAGAACCGGTCAGGCAACTTGAGGTGGGGTTCAAGAGGTGAGGTATGGGGCACTACCAGGGTAGCATCAGGCTGGTTGTCCCTCTGAGCCAGGGCCTGGACCTGTAGGGAGAGGCCCTGCATTTGCTGAGCCAGGGTCTCAAGGGGGTCCATAGTAGTGTCAGGGACCAGGGTAGACTAGGTATATGGGCTTGTGATTATGTAATGATGGGGTAGGGAGACAGGTGAGCCCTAATCTACCCGCCACTCAGTTTCTGCCTACTTGCAATGACCCGCCCTAGGCGACGGGGTACAACTGGGCGACGGTCCCTACACTCAATAGGTGCACGACAGACAAATAGACAAGGGTACAAAGATGCCAGGGAAATGGGGAAGTTGCCCACGGGAACACCGTGAGCAACAAGCGAGGTGAACGAGTCGAGTCAAACCAGGAGATGAGCGAGGTACAAAAACGCAGAGCAGAAGAGTGGTCAGTAAAGCCAAGATCAATAACAAGCAGAGGGTCAGTAGTTCAAGAAGCTGCAGCAGGGCCAGGAAACCAGCAGAGAAGAATCACAAGCAAAGGAGGAACAGGAAAGGCAGGTATAAATAGACAGAGGGCGGGAGCTACCTCCGTCTGGCCAGGCTGTGATAGGCTCTCCCACTCCTAAGCCTGCCATCCTGGGTGGTGGAAGATGGAGTCAGTCTCACAGACATAGAAGCAGGTGCAGACTGATTACCTATGGGCGTTGACACAGAAGCTGTGTCTGGCAGATCCTTTACAGTGTTACAGAAAAAATTGAATAAACATGAATTTCTACAAACAAAAATGAAACTTGTAAATTTCACCTCTACATTGCTTTAATTCCTGTGAAACTGTCACGAAGCGGGTTGTGGACCCACTAGGCCGTACCGCCGTAGCGGGGAGGCAGCTGGCCAAACAACAGGAAACCCCAGAAATACAATGTCCCGCACAAGGGTACCTGGATAGTCCAGACGGTGGCCGCAGCTATGGCACAGATGTAGATGGGTGCAGCAGATAACTGTAAAGGATCTGCCAGGCCCTACGTCTGTGGATACTCCCAGGATTAATCAGTCGACACCTGAGGCCAGACCTCTTAGACTGACACCGGCTCCCACCAATCAGGGTGGCAGGCTCAGGATTGGGAGAGCCTATCGCGGCCTGGTCAGTCGGAGTTAGCTCCGCCCCCTGTCCATTTATACCTGCCGTTTTCTCTTCCTCATTGCTTGTTATTTCTTCTTGGATTCCTGGCCCCACTGCTGCCTTGCTCCAGCCTGCTTCTGCCGTGCTTCTGCCTTGCTTCAGTTCCCGCTTATCCTGCTTCGCTCTGCCCCTGGCTTGCTTCCTGCTCCGTGCTCTGCGTTTGTATACTCCACTACATCCTGATCCTGACTGGCTCGTTCACCACTCCGTTTCCTCACGGTGTTCTGTGGGCTACTGCCCCTTCCCTTGCTTGTTCCCTGTTTGTACCCCCTTGCACTTAGTCAGCGTAGGGACCGCCACCAAGTTGTACCCCGTCGCCTAGGGCGGGTCGTTGCAAGTAGGCAGGGAGAGGGCGGTGGGTAGATTAGGGCTCACTTGTTCCCTTCACCTCCTTCCTGCCATAACATAATAACAAGCCCATACCTAGTCTACCATTTCTCCTACGCTGACGCTATCATGGACCCCCTTGAGACCCTGACCCAGCAGATGCAGGGCCTCTCCCTACAGGTCCAGGCCCTGGCTCAGAGGGTCAACCAGTCTGACACTGCCATAGTAGTACCCCTCACCTCACCTCTAGAACCCGACCTCAAGTTACCTGACCGGTTCTCAGGGGACCGTAAGACTTTTCTCTCCTTCCGGGAGAGTTGAAGACTTTACTTCCGTCTAAAACTTCACTCCTCAGGTTCCGAGAACCAGCGGGTGGGTATCATTATATCCCGACTCCAGGAAGGGCCCCAAGAGTGGGCCTTCTCCTTGGCTCCTGACGCCCCTGAACTTTCCTCCGTTGATCGTTTTTTCTCTGCCCTCGGACTCATTTACGACGAGACTGACAGGACTGCCTTAGCCGAGAGTCAGCTGGTGACCTTACGTCAGGGTAGGAGACCTGTTGAGGAATACTGTTCTGATTTTAGAAAGTGGTGCGTAGCTTCTCGGTGGAACGACCCGGCCCTAAGGTGCCAGTTTAGGTTAGGATTATCTGACGCCCTGAAGGATCTGCTTGTTAGCTACCCCTCTTCTGACTCCCTAGACCAGGTTATGGCCCTAGCAGTACGACTTGACCGACGTCTCAGGGAACGTCAGCTTGAACGTTTCAATGTTTTCCCCTCTGACTTCCCTGCGATTCCCCCCGAGGTCCCGTCTCCTCGCTCTTCCACGGAAGACTCGGAGGTACCTATGCAACTCGGGGCCTCCATGTCCCCTCGACAACGTAGAGAGTTCCGCAGGAAGAATGGTCTCTGCTTCTATTGTGGGGGTGACAAGCATCTACTGAACACCTGTCCCAGGCGCAAGAATAAGCAGCCGGAAAACTTCCGCGCCTAAGTGATCATCGGGGATGTCACTTGGGCGCACAGGTATTTCCCGTTAATATGAAACGCAATAAAATTTAGCTTCCCTTTCAGGTCTCGTTTGCTGGCCGGTCTGCCACTGGCAGTGCCTTCGTGGATTCTGGCTCATCTGCTAATATCATGTCTGTGGAATTTGCTATGTCTCTAAAAATGCCTTTTATTGATTTGCCTTATCCTGTCCCGGTAGTGGGTATCGACTCCACTCCTCTTGCTAATTTTTATTTTACTCAGCATACTCCTGTTTTTGAACTCCTTGTTGGCTCCATGCATTTGGAGCAGTGCTCTGTACTGGTGATGCAGGGATTATCGTCCGATCTGGTATTAGGTCTTCCCTGGTTGCAGCTGCATAATCCCACGTTTGATTGGAATACTGGGGATCTCACCAAATGGGGTAGTGAATGCCTGACGTCATGTCTTTCGGTTAACTCTATTTCTCCCCGTGAGGAGGTAAACACGCTACCTGAGTTTGTTCAGGACTTCGCTGATGTGTTTTCTAAGGAGGCCTCCGAGGTGTTGCCCCCTCATAGAGATTACGATTGCGCCATCGATTTGGTACCTGGTGCTAAGCTTCCTAAGGGTAGGATATTTAATCTTTCATGTCCTGAACGTGAAGCTATGAGGGAGTATATCCAAGAACGCCTGGCCAAGGGTTTCATTCGCCCCTCGACTTCTCCTGTAGGTGCTGGCTTCTTCTTCGTGGGGAAGAAGGATGGTGGTCTTAGGCCGTGCATTGACTATCGGAACTTGAATAAGGTCACAGTAAGGAACAAGTATCCCCTTCCTTTGATTCCGGATCTTTTTAATCAGGTTCAGGGGGCACAATGGTTCTCTAAGTTCGATCTACGGGGGGCATATAACCTTATCCGCATCAAAGAGGGGGATGAGTGGAAGACTGCGTTCAACACGCCCGAAGGTCATTTCGAATACCTGGTCATGCCCTTTGGGTTGTGTAATGCCCCTGCCGTCTTCCAGAATTTTATTAATGAAATTCTGAGAGATTACCTGGGAAATTTTCTTGTAGTGTACCTTGATGACATACTGGTGTTTTCCAAGGACTGGTCCTCCCACGTGGAGCATGTCAGGAAGGTCCTCCAGGTCCTCCGGGAAAATAATCTGTTTGCGAAAACCGAAAAATGTGTGTTTGGGGTACAGGAAATACCATTTTTGGGTCAAATCCTCACTCCTCATGAATTCCGCATGGACCCTGCCAAGGTTCAGGCTGTGGCGGAATGGGTCCAACCTGCCTCCCTGAAGGCGCTACAGTGTTTTTTGGGGTTCGCTAACTATTACAGGAGATTTATTGCCAACTTCTCGGTTGTCGCTAAGCCTCTTACGGACCTCACTCGCAAGGGTGCTGATGTCCTCCACTGGCCTCCTGAGGCCGTCCAGGCTTTTGAGACCCTCAAGAAGTGCTTTATCTCGGCCCCCGTGCTGATTCAGCCCAACCAAATGGAGCCATTTATTGTGGAGGTTGACGCGTCCGAGGTGGGAGTGGGGGCCGTCTTGTCCCAGGGTACCAGCTCCCTCACCCATCTCCGCCCCTGTGCTTACTTCTCTAGGAAGTTTTCGCCCACGGAGAGTAACTATGATATTGGCAACCGCAAACTTTTAGCCATTAAATGGGCTTTTGAAGAGTGGCGTCACTTCCTGGAGGGGGCCAGACACCAGGTAACGGTCCTTACTGACCACAAGAATCTGGTTTTCCTAGAATCTGCCCGGAGGCTTAATCCTAGACATTCTTGATGGGCGCTATTCTTTACCAGATTTAACTTCTTGGTTACCTATAGGGCTGGGTCCAAAAATATTAAGGCTGATGCACTGTCACGTAGTTTCATGGCCAATCCTCCTTCTGAGGAGGATCCTGCTTGTATTTTACCCCCTGGTATAATCGTTTCTGCCACTGATTCTGATTTAGCCTCTGACATTGCGGCTGATCAAGGTTCAGCTCCCGGGAACCTCCCTGGGGACAAGCTGTTTGTCCCCCTGCAATACCGGCTAAGGGTACTCTGGGAAAACCATGACTCCGCACTATCTGGTCATCCTGGCATCTTGGGTACCAAACACCTCATTACCAGAAACTATTGGTGGCCTGGGTTGCCTAAAGACGTTAGGGCTTACGTCGCCGCTTGGGAGGTTTGTGCTAGGTCCAAGACCCCTAGGTCCCGACCTGCGGGCTTACTACGTTCTTTGCCCATTCCCCAGAGACCTTGGACCCATATCTCCATGGATTTTATCACCGATTTGCCTCCATCTCAGGACAAGTCGGTGGTGTGGGTGGTAGTAGACCGCTTCAGCAAGATGTGCCACTTTGTGCCCCTTAAGAAACGACCTAACGCCAATACGTTAGCTTCTTTGTTTGTTAAACACATTTTGCGTCTCCATGGGGCCCCAGTCAATATCGTTTCTGACAGAGGGGTACAATTTGTTTCCTTATTTTGGAGAGCTTTTTGTAAAAAGTTAGAGATTGATCTGTCCTTCTCCTCCGCCTTCCATCCCGAAACTAATGGCCAAACGGAAAGGACTAATCAATCCCTGGAACAATATTTAAAGTGTTTCATCTCTGACTGTCAATTTGATTGGGTCTCATTCCTTCCGCTCGCCGAATTTTCCCTGAATAACCGGGTCAGTAACTCGTCAGGGGTCTCCCCGTTTTTCTGTAATTTCGGGTTTAATCCAAGGTTCTCCTCTGTTTCTCCTGGTTGTTCCAATAATCCCGAGGTAGAGGACGTTCATCGGGAACTGTGCACAGTCTGGGCCCAGGTTCAGAAGAACCTAGAGGCGTCCCAGAGCGTACAAAAGATTCAGGCTGATAGAAGACGTTCTGCTAACCCCCGGTTTGTCATCGGGGATGTGGTGTGGTTGTCGTCTAGGAACTTGCGCCTTAAGGTCCCGTCCAGGAAGTTTGCTCCCCGATTTATTGGGCCTTATAAGGTCATTGAAGTCCTCAACCCTGTATCCTTCCGTCTGGAGATGCCCCCATCCTTTCACATACACGACGTCTTTCATGCCTCCCTCCTTAAACGCTGCTCCCCGTCCTGGTCCCCCTCGAGGAAACCTCCTGTTCCCGTTCTCACCCCTGAGGGGGTGGAATTCGAGGTGGCCAAGATTGTGGACAGTAGGATGATCCAGGGCTCCTTCCAGTACCTGGTCCATTGGAGAGGATACGGCCCGGAGGAGAGGACTTGGGTACCTGCTCGAAATGTTCACGCTGGGGTATTGGTCAGGAGGTTCCACCTTCTCTTCCCCACTAAACCGGGTCCTCTTAGTAAGGGTCCGGTGGCCCCTCATAAAAGGGGGAGTACCTTAAAGGATCTGCCAGGCACTACATCTGTGGATACTCCCAGGATTAATCAGTCGACACCTGAGGCCAGACCTCTTAGACTGACACCGGCTCCCACCAATCAGGGTGGCAGGCTCAGGAGTGGGAGAGCCTATCGCGGCCTGGTCAGTCGGAGTTAGCTCCGCCCCCTGTCCATTTATACCTGCCGTTTTCTCTTCCTCATTGCTTGTTATTTCTTCTTGGATTCCTGGCCCCACTGCTGCCTTGCTCCAGCCTGCTTCTGCCGTGCTTCTGCCTTGCTTCAGTTCCCGCTTATCCTGCTTCGCTCTGCCCCTGGCTTGCTTCCTGCTCCGTGCTCTGTGTTTGTATACTCCACTACATCCTGATCCTGACTTGCTCGTTCACCACTCCGTTTCCTCACGGTGTTCCGTGGGCTACTGCCCCTTCCCTTGCTTGTTCCCTGTTTGTACCCCCTTGCACTTAGTCAGCGTACGGACCGCCGCCAAGTTGTACTCCGTCGCCTAGGGCGGGTCGTTGCAAGTAGGCAGGGACAGGGCGGTG
Organism: Rhinoderma darwinii; assembly: GCF_050947455.1. Lineage (NCBI taxonomy): Eukaryota > Metazoa > Chordata > Amphibia > Anura > Rhinodermatidae > Rhinoderma > Rhinoderma darwinii. The sequence goes on along the minus strand of NC_134688.1, from coordinate 334,746,057 downwards.
GGTAGATTAGGGCTCACTTGTTCCCTTCACCTCCTTCCTGCCATAACAATAACGGCAAACGTGGTGGATGACACAGGTGCCGCAGGTTGCGCCAGATGTGGCGGATTCCTCCGGACGTGGCAGATGACACAGGACGTGGCAGATTCCTCGGGAAGTGGCAGATGACACAGGACGTGGCGGATTCCTCCGGACGTGGCAGATGACACAGGACGTGGCGGATTCCTCCGGACACGGCAGATGACACAGGACATGGCGGATTCCTCCGGAAGTGGCAGATGACACAGGACGTGGCATGACTAGATACTAAAGGCACAGCACGGGAAACAGGAACAGGGAACAAGGCACGGGTAACAACTGGAACGGGAAAACACTAAGGGACCATTTGCAAGACAGACTGGGAAAACTAACAACGCTCAGGCAAGTATTAGAAGGCCTGGGGCCTTCTTATAGACCATGAAATTGTGGCAGTTGATGATGATGACGACTTCCTATTTACCCTACAGGACACAGCAGAACGGAGCGTAAGTGAGCGCTGGCATCTCCTAGGAAGGAGATGGGGACCAGCGCTCACGGATCCATGGCTGCGGGCATCGGGAGGTGAGTAAACCCGATGGCCCACGGCCATGGACGCTACAGTATCCCCCCTCTTACGCCCCCTCTTCTTGGGGCCAGAGCGAGAGAGGAATTTTTTAATAAGAGCATGAGCGCTGAAGTTCTCCTCTGGCTCCCAGGACCTCTCCTCAGTACCAAACCCTCTCCAGTCCTACCCTTTTGCAGTCCAGGATCTCTTTTACCTTGAATACATCTGAAGGACCGCTTGGAGCAACTATGGAACTAGAAGTCTTGCTGTAGCAGCTCAGGACCACTGGTTTCAGGAGGGACACATGAAAGGAGTTGGGGATTCTGAGGGTAGGAGGCAGCCGCAGCTTATAGGAGACAGGGTTATTTGTTGCAGGATCTCGAAAAGGACCAAGGAACCTGGGAGCAAACTTGTATGAAGGCACCCTCAAGCGAATGTTCCGAGAGGACAGCCAGACTTTAGTCCCCGGAAGATACTGAGGTGGCTCTCTTCTCCTAGTATCTGCCTATCGCTTCATGCGATCTACTGCCAGCAAAATAGAGGACCCGGTCTGTTGCCAGATTTGCATGAAGTCCCCATATGCAGAGTCAGCAGTGGGTAGCTGAAATGAAGTCGACACAGGAAGAGGGACTCTAGGATGTTTACTGTATACATTGTGAAACGGAGTGGAATTGGTGGACTCACTTGTGTGGTTGTTGTATGAAAACTTGGCCCATGGAAGAAGCTGTACCCAGTTATCGTGCTGTGAAGAGATGAAGTGGTGGAGATAATACTCCATGAGGAAAAGTCCAAACTCACATCCAGGAGTTTACAGAGGGCTCTCCAGAACCTTGAGGTAAACTGAACACCCCGATCTGACACGATGTGAAGAGGCAAGCCATGCAAACGAAAGATGTGTAGAATGAAGAGACTCGCCAGTCGAGGAGCAGAAGGTAGGCCGGTCAGCGGGATAAAATGTGCCATCTTAGAGAACCGGTCCACCACCAGCCAGACAGTATTGCATCCTGCTGAGGGGGGAAGGTCTGTGACAAAGTCCATCGCGATGTGCTGCCAGGGGGCATTGGGTACAGGCAGAGGTTGAAGCAGGCCAGCAGGCTTGGAGTGAGTCACTTTGTTAGAGGCACACACCGTGCAAGAAGAGACAAAATCCAGAACATCTTTAGGTAGCGTGGGCCACCAGAAGTGACGAGCAATCAGGTCTCGGGTTTTACGGACACCAGCGTGCCGAGCCAATTTAGAACTGTGTCCCCAGCGGAGAATTCTTCTCCTGTCTGCCAACCGAACAAAAGTCCTCCCAGGAGGGATGTCTCTAACCTGCAGAGGATTAGCAGTGACAATGCAGGACGGGTCTATGATAGTCTGAAGGGACTCCACCGTGTCTTCCGTCTCAAACGATCTGGACAGGGCATCGGCCCTCACATTCATGTCCGCGGGGACGGTAGTGGAGCACAAACTGGAAACAGGTGAAGAACAGAAACCAACCTGGCTTGACGGGGATTCAGTCATTGTGCAGACTGAAGGTAGGTAAGGTTTTTGTGGTCGGTGAAGATCAGGATGGGGTGAGCAGCAACCTCTAGAAGATGTCTCCACTCCTCCAGGGCCAATTTGATGGCAAGTAGCTCCCGATCTCCAATGGAGTAATTGCGCTCAGCAGAAGAAAAAAGTCTTGAGTAGTAGCCACATACTACTGCCTTTCCTTTGGAGCTCCTCTGGGACAGAAGTGCACCTGCACCAACAGAGGAAGCGTCCACTTCCAGAGAGAACTGCCGAGATACGTCAGGATGATGGAGGATCGAGGCTGAAATGAAGGCTTTCTTGAGGCTAATAAATGCGGACTCTGCCTCTGGAGTCCACACCTTGGCGTTCACAACCTTCTTGGTAAGGGTCGATATGGGGGCCGTCAGAGAAGAGAAGTTAGGAATAAACTAACGGTAGATATTGGCGAATCTCAGGAACCGCTGTATGGCCCTTAAGCCTTAAGGACGTGGCCACTCCAGGGCAGTTTTCACTTTCTCAGGATCCATCTTGAGGCCTTGATCCGAGATGATGTAGCCCAGGAAGGGCAGAGAATTCCAATCAAAGACGCACTTCTCCAGCTTGGCGTATAAATGATTCTCCCTTAATCGTAGTAGAACCTGACAGACATGCCTCCGATGAGTCGTCGGATCTGGGGAGAAAATCAAAATATCATCGAGATAAACAACAAAACAGACATAGAGTAGATCTCGGAAGATATCGTTAACGAACTCCTTGAAACACTGCGGGAGCGTTACACAGTCCGAAGGGCATCACTAGGTATTCGTAGTGCCCGTCTCGGGTGTTAAATGCCGTCTTCCATTCATCACCCCGGCGAATCTGGACTAGATTGTAAGCCCCCCGCAGGTCTAGCTTAGAAAATTTGGGCTCCTCGTATGCGATCAAACAGCTCAGAAATAAGTGGCAACGGGTATTTGTTCTTGACTGTGATCTGGTTGAGACCATGGTAGTCAATGCAGTGTCGAAGGGATCCGTCCTTCTTTTTAACTAAGAAGAATCCAGCCCCGGCCGGGGAGGAAGACTTTCGTATTAAACCCCTCTCCAGATTCTCCTTGATATAGGCCGACATGGATAGAGACTCTGGCGAGGAGAGAGGATATACCCGTCCAAGGGGGAGGGAGGCATTAGGAACCAGTTCAATGGGGCAGTCATAAGTCCGATGTGGAGGTAGCATCTCAGCCTTCCTTTTGCTGAAAACATCTGCATTCTGAGCAAACTGGGGAGTCAGACCCGCCAATGACTGAGGCAGAGGAGGCCTGACAGGATGGATCTGCAACAGACAACGACCATGGCACTTGGAGCCCCATTGGAAAACCTCTCCAGAATTCCAGTCCAGGACTGGGGCATGTAGTCGAAGCCAAGGCAGGCCCAGTAGAACCGGATTGATGGCCTTGGGCAAAACAAGGAAGGAAATTAATTCAGAATGAAGTACTCCAACCTGGAGCTTCAACGGTTTGGTTTTAGAAATGATGGGATCCGGCAGAGGCAGTCCATTAACTGAGGCAACAGCCAAAGACGTCTCTAGGGGAACTGTGGGCAACTGAAGATGATCCACAAGCTCTTTCTGGATGAAGTTTGCAGCAGAACCAGAGTAAAGGTAGGCAGAAACTTGATGTGTCCTCTCCCCGGATACTAGGGTCACAGGAAGAGTCAACTTGGAACAGAAGTCTTTATTAGGTACCGTTCCATCTAGGGTTGTCATTCCAACCAATCCTAGGCAATGGGGTCTCTCTGGCCTCTGGGGACACAAACACTGAGGACGCAATACAGACAAAGTTCAGAAGTGCGTCTGCGTTGTTTCTCCTGGGTAGACAATTTGACAAAGTTACTCTGCATCGGATCCTCTGTTGGGACGACTGAGGAAGATTGCTGAAAAGTAGAATCCAACCTAGGAAGTTCTCCCGGAGAACCTCTTGGGAACGTTCCCGGATCCTCATGTCAACCGGGAAGCGAGTAGGATAAGATTGTCCAGGGTAAAAGGCAGATCGCGAGCAGCCAGCTCGTCCTTGATCCCTGAAGACAGTCCCTGCCAGAATGTGGCCACCAAAGCCTCGTTGTTCCAGGTCACTTCAGCAGCCAGGGTACGGAACTGAATGGCATACTCGCCCACGGAGAGGTCTCCCTGGTGTAGGGTCAGCAAGCATGCAGCAGCCAAATAAACTCTCCCAGGTTCCTCAAAGATCGAGTGGAAGGTCTGTAAAAAGTACTGGGTCACGGGTCTCTGGTCCCTGATGTTCCCACAGAGGATTAGCCCATGCCAGGGCTTTGCCAGTAAGGAGAGAGATGATGAAGGCGATCCTGATGTCGTCCGAAGAGAAGGACCTGGCATGTAGTCTGAAATAGATCAGGCACTGATTCAAAAATCCCCTGCAGGACCTTGGATCTCCATCATAGCGTGGAGGTAGCGGCAAGAAACACAGGGGGTTGGTACCGGTACAGACAGGAAGTGTAGCAGGAGGAACCGCAGGAACGGGTGCGGTGACGACTATGGTGGGAGCAAGCAGCCGATGGGCTATGGTGTTCACCGACAGGAGGAGCTGGTCTTGTCGTGACTGGAGATCCTCCATCTCGGCCAGCATGGCTTGTGTCGTCAAAGTCTCAGGTTGACCAGCGGGGTCCATGGCCTGAGCGTACTGTCACGAAGCGGGTAGTGGACCCACTAGGCCGTACCGCCGTAGCGTGGAGGCAGCTGGCCAAACAACAGGAAACCCCAGATATACAATGTCCCGCACAAGGGTACCTGGATAGTCCAGACGGTGGCCGCAGCTCTGGCTCAGATGGAGATGGGTGCAGCAGATAACGCCAAACGTGGTGGATGACACAGGTGCCGCAGGTTGCAGATGACACAGGACGTGGCACGACTAGATACTAAAGGCACAGCACGGGAAACAAGACCAGGGAACAAGGCACGGGTAACAACTGGAATGGGAAAACACTAAGGGACCATTTGCAAGACAGACTGGGAAAACTAACAACGCTCAGGCAAGGATTAGAAGGCCTGGGGCCTTCTTATAGACCAGGAAATCGTGGCAGTTGATGATGATGACGACTTCCTATTTGCGCACGCTGGCCCTTTAAGGCCGGGCACGAGCAAGCGCGCGCACCCTACTGGACTCAGCAGAACGGAGCGGAAGTGAGCACTGACATCTCCTAGGAAGGAGATGGGGACCAGCGCTCACGGATCCATGGCTGCGGGCGTCAGGAGGTGAGTAAACCCGACGGCCCGTGGCCATGGACGCTACAGAAACATCTAAAGGGTTAAGAAACTTTCAATATGCTGTTTTGAATACTTTGAAGGGGTCTTGTTTTTAAAATGGGGTGACTTTTTGTGAGTTTCTAATATATAAGGCCCTAAAAGCCACTTCACAACTGAACTGCCCCCTGTAAAAATAGCATTTTGAAATTTTCTTGAAAATGTTAGAAGCTGCTGCTAAAGTTCTAAGCCTTGTAACGTCCTTGAAAAATAAAAGCATGTTCAAAAAATGGTGCCATTATAAAGTAGACATATGGGGGATGTTAATTTGCAACAATTTTGTGTTGCCTAACTGCCTGTCTTACAAGCAGATCCATTTAAATTTAGAAAAATGCAAATTTTTGCTAAATTTTGGTGTTTTTCGCAATGAAATACTGAATGTATCGAGCAAATTTTTCCAGTAGCATAAAGTCCATTGTGTCACGAGAAAAAAATCTTAGAATCACTTGGATAGGTAAAAGCATTCCGAAGTTATTACCACCTAAAGTGAAACAGATCAGATTTGAAAAATGAGGCTCTGTCAGGAAGGTCAAAAGTGGCCAAAGATGGAAGGGGTTAAATGATCCAACAGTCTGGTTCAGTAGGCTACACAATCATGGGGAAGACTCTTCTGGACTACTCTCAAGTCAGCCCAGTCATTAACACCCTTCCCAAGGAGGGTAAGCCACAAAAGGACACTGCTAAAGAAGCTGGCCGTTCAGAGTGCTGTATCCATGCATATTAATGGAAGGTTAAGAGGAAGGAAAAAGAGTGGTAGGAAAATATGCACAAACAACAGGGATAAATGCAGCCTGTTAAGGATCTGCCAGGCACAGCTTCGGTATCCACGCCCATAGGTAATCAGTCTGCACCTGCTTCTATGTCTGTGAGACTGACTCCATCTTCCACCACTCAGGATGGCAGGCTTAGGAGTGGGAGAGCCTATCACAGCCTGGCCAGACGGAGCTAGCTCCAGCCCTCTGTCTATTTATACCTGCCTTTCCTGTTCCTCCTTGCTTGTGATTCTTCTCTGTTGGTTTCCTGGCCCTGCTGCAGCTTCTTGAACTACTTGTCCCTGCTTCGTATTGACGCTGGCTTACTGACTACTCTTCTGCTCTGCGTTTGGTACCTCGTACACTCCTGGTTTGACTCGGCTTGTTCACTACTCTTTTGCTCTGCGTTTGGCACCTCGTAGTCTCCTGGTTTGACTCGGCTCGTTTACTACTCTTGTTGCTCACTGTGTTGCCGTGGGCAACTGCCCCGTTTCCCTTTGTTCTGTGTTTCCTTGTCTGGTTGTCTGTCGTGCACTTACTGAGTGTAGGGACCGTCGCCCAGTTGTACCCCGTCGCCTGGGGCGGGTTGTTGCAAGTAGGCAGGGACTGAGTGGCGGGTAGATTAGGGCTCACTTGCCTGTTTCCCTATCCCTGTCATTACATAATCACAAGCCCATATACCTACTCTACCCTGGTCCCTCACACCACTATAGACCCCCTTGAGACCCTGGTTCAGCAAATGCAGGGTCTCTCCCTACAGGTCCAGGCCCTGGCTCAGAGGGTCAACCAGCCTGATGCTACCATGGTAGTGCCCCTCACCTCACCTCTTGAACCCCACCTCAAGTTGCCTGACCGGTTCTCAGGGGACCGGAAGAATTTTCTCTCCTTTCGGGAGAGTTGTAGGCTCTATTTTCGTTTAAAGCCCCACTCCTCAGGTTCTGAGAGCCAGCGGGTGGGTATAATTATGTCCCGGCTCCAGGAAGGGCCCCAAGAATGGGCCTTCTCCTTGGCTCCGGACGCCCCTGAACCTTCCTCCGTTGATCTTTTCTTTTCTGCTCTCGGACTCATTTATGACGAGACTGACAGGACTGCCTTTGCCGAGAGTCAGCTGGTGACCTTACGTCAGGGTAAGAGACCCGTTGAGGAGTATTGCTCTGACTTTAGGAAGTGGTGCGTCGCTTCTCGGTGGAATGACCCTGCCTTAAGGTGCCAGTTTAGGTTGGGTCTGTCGAACGCCCTGAAAGACCTGCTAGTTAGCTATCCCTCTTCTGACTCCCTAAACCAGGTTATGGCTTTAGCGGTATGACTTGACCGACGTCTCAGGGAACGACAACGTGAACGTTTATGTGTTTTCTCCTCTGACTCCCCCATAATGCCTCCCGAGGTTCCGTTGCTTCGTTCTTCCACGGAAGACTCGGAGATACCTATGCAACTCGGGGCCTCCGTGTCCCCCCCAACAACATAGAGAGTTCCGCAGAAAGAATGGTCTCTGCTTCTATTGTGGGGATGACATGCATCAAGTGAACAACTGTCCTAGGCGTAAGAATAAGCAGCCGGAAAACTTCCGCGCCTAAGTGATCATCGGGGAGGTCACTTGGGCGCACAGGTATTTCCCGTAAATATGAAACATAATAAAATCTTGCTTCCCTTTCAGGTCTCTTTTGGTGGTAGGTCTGCTACCGGCAGTGCCTTCGTGGATTCAGGGTCGTCTGCTAATATCATGTCTGTGGAATTGGCTATGTCTCTAGCTATGCCTTTGATTGATTTGCCTAAACCTGTCCCGGTAGTGGGTATCGACTCCACTCCTCTTGCTAATGGTTATTTTACACAGCATACCCCTGTTTTTGAACTCCTTGTTGGCTCCATGCATTTGGAGCAGTGCTCTGTACTGTTGATGCAGGGATTATCGTCCGATTTGGCCTTCCCTGGTTGCAGTTGCATAATCCCACGTTTGACTGGAATACTGGGGATCTTACCAAATGGGGTAATGAATGCTTGACGTCATGTTTTTCTGTTAATTCTATTTCTCCCCCTGAGGTGGTGAACACACTACCTGAGTTTGTTCAGGACTTCGCTGATGTTTTCTCTAAGGAAGCCTCCGAAGTGTTACCTCCTCATAGAGAATACGATTGCGCTATCGATTTGGTACCAGGAGCAAAGCTCCCTAAGGGTAGGATATTTAATCTCTCTTGTCCCGAACGTGAAGCCATGAGAGAGTATATCCAGGAATGCCTGGCCAAGGGTTACATTCGCCCCTCTACTTCTCCGGTAGGTGCTGGCTTCTTCTTCATAGGGAAGAAGGATGGTGGTCTTAGGCCATGCATTGACTACCGTAACTTGAATAAGGTCACTGTAAGGAACCAGTATCCCCTTCCTTTGATTCCTGATCTCTTTAATCAGGTTCAGGGGGCCCAATGGTTCTCTAAGTTTGATCTACGGGGGGCGTATAACCTTCCCGCATCAAAGAGGGGGATGAGTGGAAGACTGCGTTTAACACACCCGAAGGTCATTTCGAATACCTCGTCATGCCCTTTGGGTTGTGTAATGATCCCGCGGTATTCCAGAATTTCATAAATGAGATTTTAAGAGATTACCTGGGGGTATTTCTTGTAGTGTACCTTGATGACATACTTGTGTTTTCCAAGGACTGGTCCTCCCACATTGAGCATGTCAGGAAGGTGCTCCAGGTCCTTCGGGAAAACAAACTGTTTGCAAAGACCGAAATATGTGTGTTTGGGGTGCAGGAGATACAATTTTTGGGTCAAATCCTCACTCCTCATGAATTCTGCATGGACCCCGCCAAGGTCCGTGCTGTGGCGGAATGGGTCCAACCTGCCTCCCTGAAGGCGTTACAGTGCTTCCTGGGGTTCGCTAATTATTACAGGAGATTTATTGCTAACTTCTCGGCCATCGCTAAGCCTCTTACGGACCTCACTCGCAAGGGTGCTGATCTCCTCCACTGGCATCCTGAGGCTTTTGAGGCCCTTAAGAAGTGCTTTATCTCGGCCCCGGTGTTGGTTCAGCCCAACCAAATGGAGCCATTTATCGTGGAGGTTGACGCGTCCGAGGTGGGAGTGGGGGCTTTCTTGTGCCAGGGTACCAGGTCCCTCACCCATCTCTGTCCCTGTGCCTACTTCTCCAGGAAGTTTTCGCCCACTGAGAGTAACTATGATATTGACAACCGCGAACTCTTAGCCATTAAATGGGCATTTGAAGAGTGGCGCCACTTCCTGGAGGGGGCTAGGCACCAGGTAACGGTCCTTATCGACCACAAGAATCTGGTTTTCCTATAATCGGCCCGGAGGCTAAACCCGAGACAAGCTCGATGGGCGTTATTTTTTACCAGATTCTATTTTTTGGTTACCTATAGGGCTGGGTCTAAAAATATTAAGGCTGATGCACTGTTGCGTAGCTTCATGGCCAGCCCTCCTTCGGAGGAAGATCCTGCTTGTATTTTGCCTCCAGGTATAATCATTTCCTCTATTGATTCTGATTTAGTCTCTGAAATTGCTGCTGATCAAGGTTCAGCTCCCGGGAACCTTCCTGAGAACAAGCTGTTTGTTCCCCTGCAATTCCGGCTAAGGGTACTTAGGGAAAATCATGACTCCGCACTATCTGGTCATCCAGGCATCCTGGGTACAAAGCACCTCATTGCCAGAAACTATTGGAGGCCTGGGTTGCCTAAAGACGTTAAGGCCTACGTCGCCGCTTGTGAGGTTTGTGCTAGGTCCAAGACTCCCAGGTCCCGACCAGCGGGCTTACTACGTTCTTTGTCCATACCCCAGAGACCTTGGACCCATATCTCCATGGATTTTATCACCGATTTGCCTCCATCTCAAAGCAAGTCGGTGGTGTGGGTTGTAGTAGACCGCTTCAGTAAGATGTGCCACTTTGTGCCCCTCAAAAAATACTCAATGCTAAGATGTTAGCTACCTTGTTTGTCAAACACATCCTGGGTCTCCATGGGGTCCCTGTCAATATTGTTTCTGACAGAGGGGTACAATTTGTTTCTTTGTTTTGGAGAGCCTTCTGTAAAAAGTTGGAGATTGATCTGTCCTTCTCCTCTGCCTTCCATCCTGAAACTAATGGCCCACACTGCCAAAAGTACTAATACCTGGTTTAATAACCACAGGATAACTGTGCTTGATTGGCCAGCAAACTCGCCTGACCTAAACCCCATAGACAATCTATGGGGTATTGTCAAGTGGAAGATGAGAGACACCAGGCCCAACAATGCAGACAAGTAGAATGCCGCAATCAAAGCAACCTGGGCTTCCATAACACGTCAGCAGTGCCACAGTGTCATGTCCATGGCTACGGGCTGTCAGCTCCGTTCCTCCCATGACAGCCGCAGCCACAAGTCGGCAAGCGCTGGCCCCAGCCTCCTCCTAAGGAGAAGCCAGCGCTCGCGTCTACTCACTATTGCCGGATTCCGTAGGGTGCGCACGCTCGTGCCCGCTCTTAAAGGGGCAGCGCGCGCACCGGACCTCGTTCCTGACCTTTGAACTGTGAGTACTCTGGACTATAAGAGTGGTACAGCCCCCTAGTTCTATGCCTGAGCTTTGTTGTTGTATCCCTAGTCTGTCTTGCAAATGGCCCCCTAGTGTTTCCTGCTCCCAGTGGTTTCCTGCTCCTGTTCCTGTTCTTGTTTCCTGTTCCTGTATCCTGAATCTAGTGTCGTGTTTGCTGTAGCCGTGCTGTGCTATATTCCACGCCTGACCTGCCTCTCCACACCTGACGTCCACCTGCTGCCAAGTTCCTGCCTAGCCTGCCTTGCTATTGTCCGAGCTGCCACAGGTACCCTATACGAACTATAGATTTTGACCTGCGTCTTGTTGGCCAGCTGCCATACCGCCAAGACGGTACGGCCCAGTGGGTCCACGAACCCTTCGCGACACACAGGCAGATCGCCTCCATGCCACGCCGGATTGATGCAATAATTCATGCAAAAGGAGCCCCGACCAAGTATTGAGTGCATATACTGTATATACTTTTCAGTAGCCCAACATTTCGGTATTAAAAATATTTTTTTTAAATTGGACTTATATAATATTATAATTTTCTTCTGAGATACTACATTTTGAGTTTTCATTAACTGTTAGCCATAATCTTCAACATTAAAATAAAAAAAAATTTGAAATATATCACACTGTGTGTAATGAATCTATATAATATATGAGTTTTACTTTTTGAATTGAATTACTGAAATAAATTAACTTTTTGATGATATTCTAATTCATTGAGAAGGACTAGTAGGGGGCGTGGCTTGGACATGGCGCTGACCAGACGTGCTGCTTGAGAGCTTTGTTCCTGCACTTCCCTAACCCGATCATAAGCACATTAATAAGTATCATTTTATCACCCTGATGGTCAGGAAATCCAAGGCCTCCACGGGGACTCCTTACTGTATACGGCAGATGTCTTCAGCTGGCTCCATCCAGAGATTTCTGACTGATGCTGCAGCTGGAACATCATCTAAGATGGCGCCGCTGGAGGGGAGGCGAGATGGCGCCGGGACTTCGCTTCCAGAGGGGCTATCATCTGCGGCCGGCGCTGCTGCATCAGGTACCGCTAGTACCTTCCCCTCGATATCGGGCTCTCAGGGGCAGTTTCCCTCCCTGCTGGATGGGATTGAGCCGTGCTCTTCTGGGGCTGAGATGGCGCTGCCTGCGCGGGACTGCTCGGCACGTGGTGCCTGTCATGGCGGCCGGGTTTCTCCCTTATCCTCCCCTCATGTGCTGGGGCCTGCAATGTTGCCTTCTACCTCTCCCAGAGATATGGCTGTTCATCCCTCCTCTCATATAGGTGGTTCTGCTGTCCTAGGGGATGATTTACAAGGCCTGAGACGACAGTTATCAGCATTGCCCACTAAACAGGACATGGAACGTTATGTAAATCGTCTTGAGACGACGTATAAATCAGAGATACAATCTCTTTCTACCAATTTATCTCAATTGTCCGATCAAGTACAGCGGATGGAAAGTGATGTTTCCGGTATTACACAGCAACAAGTTTCTCATGCCGACCGATTGGATCAACACTCTCATCAGATTCACACATTATTTAACCTTGCTGAGGATCATGAGAATCGGAATCGCCGTAATAATATTCGGCTTCGGGGCATCCCTGAGGATATCTCTCCGGGTCAACTCATTCCTGCTCTACAGTCTCTGTTTAATTCATTACTCGGGCGCCCTGCTGATGATCCTCTGGAGCTGGATAGAGCTCACAGGACTCTAGGCCCGCGTAACCCGGATCCTGATAGGCCTAGAGATGTGCTATGCCGTGTCCATTTCTTTTCTCTTAAGGAGCAGATTATGAGGAAGGCACGGGATAAAGGCGAGGTTTTATTACAGGGAGTCAAGATCCAGCTGCTGTCTGATTTGTCCAGGATGACTCTGGACAAGCGCCAGGTGCTACGTCCTTTGCTGGATGTCTTGAGAGAACATGAGATCTCCTATTCCTGGGGTCTCCCCTTTCAGTTGCAGGTTCGCAGGGACGGGGCACTGCTGAGTGTTCATGACCCGGGGGATGTTCCGAATTTCTGCGCTGCTCTCCGTTTGCCTAGAGTCTCTCTCCCTGATTGGCCTTATGTTCCCATCCTGCCGCCGCATCCACGATCACGCAGGCAAGGTCGTTCTCCTGCTTCTCCTATGAGGCGTCATGATGGTCGTCCTGCGGAGCCGATGTGATGCCCTTTTAATGTCTCCTAATTGCAGCCTGCTGTCGGAGCCTAATTGCAATGGTTATTGTGTTCATCAGCTGAGGCAATTATATTCGGAGTTACATGTGGTCATTACTGTGTGGGTCTGCATTATGTTTTAGGTGATTGCTGTTGGAGACCTGGTGGCTACTGATGTCGGTTGATTGCTGTTAATATGCCACAATCGTGAATGTTTATTTTTATTATTTTTCTTTATTGCTAACCTGTCTGTTCATTTATGCTGACAATGAATGTATTCAGGGATGTTCTCTGCTGGGGTTTCTTTAGGGCCCTACTAATAATGTATATTCTTATTTAATTATTTTTGGGTATTATACTAAGTGCCTTGGTTTTCCTTTCTTTTCTGTTATATCGTTATTTGCTATATAAAAATTGCTGGGTTGGGGGGTGCGGGGCGCTGGCTAGACCTTGTCCTGACACTTCTCCTCTTAGGGTCTCACTGGTTATATCCGGTGTATATTGGATTGTTTCTCCTTGATTAGATCAAGGAGTGGGTGCTTGTTTCACCCACTTGTTTGTCCTTGTTGTCGTGTCTCCCTTCCTTGTCTGTCTTGTCCTTCTCTTCATTGTGGTAGCACATTTCTTGACTTGCTAGACCTACGGGCGTTGGAGATGGCACAGTTGAAAGTCTGTACCTTTAATGCTAGAGGGCTTAATGTCCCGGAAAAACGCTCGCAGATATTGTACAACATGCACAAAGAGCGTGTAAATATCCTGTTTTTACAGGAGACTCATTTTCAGGTGGGCCACACTCCACAGTTTACAAATCGTTATTATCCAGTCTGGTTCCACAGTGCCAACCCGGAATCCAAGTCCAAGGGCGCTAGTATATGTATTCACAAGTCACTCTCTCATAAACTGGTAGACGTCCTGGTTGACCCGCGTGGTCGGTATGTGTTTCTTAAACTGTCCATTCGGAATAAGCTGTTCACATTGGCTAATGTGTACCTCCCCAATCAGGATCAGGCGCGAGTGTGCTGCGGGTATTTGCAGAAATTGGAGGAGTTCACGGAGGGAGTTTTGATTGTGGGCGGTGATTTTAACCTGACGTTCGATTCCAGGCTTGACACCTCCTCGGGCAGGTCTGCGGTTCCGAAGTCCCACTTGGGAACCTTGAAAACTGTGATGCATTCCATGCAATTGATTGACGTGTGGAGGATTCTGCATCCTCAGGTAAGAGAATATACTTACTTCTCTCCGCTACACAATATGTACAGTAGGCTGGACGCCTTTCTTATTAGCCCCCATTTGCTTACCTGGCATCCTACCTCTGAGGTGGGCCCTATGGTTTGGTCGGATCATGCCCCTGTATTTCTGACACTCACGTTTCCTAGTTCGGTACCCAATTTCCAATCTTGGAAACTTAACGATAATTTATTGCATGACTCAGTGTGTGTGTCAGCCCTTAAGGACTCGCTAACCGGTTTTTTTGAGGTACATACACGTGACACCACCCCATTACCATTACAGTGGGAGGCGCTAAAGTGTGTAGTAAGGGGAGTCCTGATCCAACATGGGGCTCGTTTGAAGCGGGAAAAAGGGGTAGCCATTGCGCGGCTCCTTGCTCAGATACGGGACCTTGAATCTTGTCATAAGCGTGTGCTTTCCTCACAGATATTTGCGGAACTTACTACAGCGAGAGAATAATTGCGTTCTCTGATAGACCAGTCACACGCTCGCTTCAGGGACCGTATGCGAAAACATTCGTACGAATTTGCAGACAAATGTGGCAGATCTCTGGCACGAATACTACATCCTCGCACCCAGGCGTCTTATATCCCTAAAATTACTTCTCCCTCGGGCGGTGAGGTTCATGATCCGGTGGGCATCACTGATTGCTTCAGACAGTATTACTCGGCATTATATAATCTTAAAGGCCATTTTCAGGATATGCAGGCGGATGCGTTGCGGGATAAAATAGACCGGTATGTGCGCGACACTGCGTTGCCGTCATTGGGAAGTGGAACTGAAGTGGAGCGCGCTATTGGAGACTCCCCCTTGGGCAAAAGTCCGAGACCCGATGGGTTTAATAATAAATTCTACAAGACATTTAAGGATCAATTGGCTCCGTTCTTGACGAAAGTTTTTAATTCTGTGTCTTCCTCGTGTCCCTTTGCACCTCAGTCCCTTGAGGCTCATATTACCCTTTTACCAAAACCGGGCAAGGATCCGACGTCGTGCGCAAATTTTCGACCAATATCATTGATAAATGTAGACGTTAAGATTTTTGCGAAGTTGCTGGCCTCTCGACTCTCGCCTTTCTTACACGATCTGGTCACAGATGACCAGGTGGGGTTTGTGCGTGGTAGGGAAGCACGGGACAACACTAACAAGACCCTCCTTTTAACATCATACTGCCAATCCCATAAGATACCGATGTGTTTACTCTCGGTCGATGCTGAAAAAGCTTTTGACAGGGTACATTGGGTGTTTCTCCGCAGTGTCCTGACACAGGTTGGCCTTGGCGCCACTATGGTGGATAGGATTATGGCATTATATCATGGGCCTACGGCCCGGGTTCGAGTTAATGGTTTGTTATCTGACTCTTTGTCTATTACTAATGGCACGAGACAGGGGTGCCCACTCTCACCTTTAATCTATGTTTTGGTCATGGAACACTTGGCCGTGGCACTGCGGAACAACCCTAATGTTAATGTGTTGGCGCGAAACATCACAAACTAGCATTGTATGCCGATGATCTCCTTGTGTACATTACGACTCCCATGGTTTCTGTAAAGGATCTGCCAGGCACAGCTTCGGGGTTAACTCCCTTAATTAATCAGTCAGCACCTGAATCTACATCCCTGAGACTGACTCCAGCTTCCACCACTCAGGCTGGCAGGCTTAGGAGTGGGAGAGCCTATCGCAGCCTGGCCAGACTCAGCTAGCTCCCGCCCTCTGTCTATTTATACCTGCATTTCCTGTTCCTCCTTGCTTGTTATTCTTTTTCGTGTGGTTTCCTGGCCCAGCTACAGCTCCTTCTATTTTGTTCCTGCTCCATACAGACCCTGGCTTACTGACTACTCTTCTGCTCTTCGTTTGGTACCTCGCACACTCCTGGCTTGACTCGGCTCGTTCACCACTCTGGTTGCTCACGGTGTTGCCGTGGGCAACTGCCCCTTTCCCTTGCTTGTATTCCCTTGTATGTTTGTCGTGTTTGTTGTGCACTTACTGAGTGCAGGGACCGCCGCCCAGTTGTACCCCGTCGCCTAGGGCGGGTCGTTGCAAGTAGGCAGGGACAGAGTGGCGGGTAGATTAGGGCTCACTGGTCCTTTTCCCTACCCCCCGGTCATTACAGTTTCCTTGCCATCTTTGACCAGGGAATTTGAGCGATTTGGTAATTTGAGTAATTTTAAAGTCAACTATTCTAAATCGGAGGCATTGAATATATCTCTCGATACTGCTCTAGCCACCCATCTCGCTCGTGTTTTCCCATTCAAATGGCAATCTAAATCTCTAAAATATCTGGGGGTGCATATTCCCACACAACAGGCGGATTTGTTCGCTTTGAATTACACACCCATTCTGCAGCGCACCTTGAAGGATTTAATGTCATATGGTGGGAACCGCATATCGTGGTTTGGGCGCATTAACGCGGTTAAAATGGACATTCTGCCCAAATTCCTATACATATTCCAAACCGTCCCTATCATAATTCCAACGAGCTTCTTCAAAACCTTACATAGGGCCATAACTAAATTTGTTTGGGGCTCCTCTAAGCCTCGTGTTCGTTTTGCTGTCCTTAGTCGGCCGAAAGTGGAGGGGGGGGGCAGGATTGCCGGATTTTAAACGCTACCACCAAGCTGCGGTCCTCATGCGACTGGTAGACTGGTTCCGCTCAGGTACGGGTAAGCAATGGGTGCACATTGAGAAGGCTATGTCTCCCCTAGCACTGTCGTCTCTGCCTTGGTTGTCTGCTCTTCAGCGACCTTCATCTTCTCTGCCTTCCCTCACACGTCAGTTTCTTGTAGTCTGGGAGCGGATCATTGCTACGATGGACATTGTTCACCGTCCAGGTCCTCTAACTCCTCTTTTTGATGATCCTTCCTTCCCTCCGGCGGTGGGTGTGGACACATTCCTCTGTTGGGAGAGACAGGACGGTGGTTTCTTGGCTAAGACTCTTACACCTGAGGGTACAATCTTGTCACAGTCTGTTGTCTCTGAGGCCTGCCCGGGGGGACGTCCGGTTTGGTGGTCCTATTTTCAGTTGCGCTCCTATCTTTTTTTCCATGGGGGACCGTCTTGTATTGCTGCAGGATAAGACTCCTCTTTAGCACTACTTGTTGTTGACTACTGCCCCCTCTCATGTGTTGTCCTATTTACACGGGATCCTTCTACCTAAATACGATTACTCTCAAATGACATTCACTACCGCATGGGATGAGGAATTGGGGACTCGACACTCTGCTGAGGAGTGGGGCACATCTTTCTTCCTGTCGCATAAGCTACCGACCTCGTGCTTTGCCCAGGAAAAAAATTATAAGATTCTCACCAGATGGTACCGCTGTCCTTCTTTGCTGCATAGGATATTCCCTGATGTATCTGATGAGTGCTGGAGGTGTGGGGAGGCTCCTGGAACCATGCTGCACATTTGGTGGGATTGTCGCAAGCTTCGTCCCTTTTGGGGAAAATTTTTTGATCTTGGTAACAAACTTTTTCATACTGAGGTTCAGACTTCGGCCTCCATTGGCTTACTTTCCATGGTTCCTGTAATGGCAGGAAGGAGGTGAAGGGAAAGTGAGCCCTAATCTACCCACCGCCCTGTCCCTGCCTACTTGCAACGACCCGCCCTAGGCGACGGGGTACAACTGGGCGGCGGTCCCTACGCTGTCTAAGTGCACGGGAGACCAAACAGGGAACACGCAAGGGAAGGAGCAGTAGCCACGGAACGCCGCGAGGAAACGGAGCGGTGAATGAGTAGTCAGGACCAGGATGAAGTGGAGTATACCAAAGTGAGCACGGAGAAGGAAGCAAGCCAGGGGCAAAGCAAAGCAGGTTAAGCGGAACTGCAGCAAGGCAGAAGCACAGCAGAAGCAGGCTGGAGCAAGCAGCAGTGAGGCCAGGAATCCAGAAGAATTACAAGCACTGAGGAAGAGAACACGGCAGGTAATAAAGGACAGGGGGCGGAGCTAACTCCGACTGACCAGGCCGCGATAGGCTCTCCCACTCCTGAGCCTGCCACCCTGGTTGGTGGGAGATGGTGTCAGTCGAACAGGTCTGGCCTCAGGTGTGGATTGATTAATCCCAGGAGTATACCTAGACGTAGTACCTGGCAGATCCCTAACAGTACTCCCCCTTTTATGAGGGGCCACCGGACCCTTACTAAGAGTACCCGGTTTAGTAGGGAAGAGAAGGTGGAACCTCCAGATCAATACCCCAGCGTGAACATCACGGGCAGGTACCCAAGTCCTCTCCTCCGGCCCGTATCCTCTCCAATGGACCAGGTACTGGAGGGAGCCCTGGACCATACTACTGTCCATAATCTTGGCCACCTCGAATTCCACCCCCTCAGGGGTGAGAACGGGAACAGGAGGTTTCCTCGAGGGGGACCAGGACGGGGAGGAGCGTTTAAGGAGGGAGGCATGGAAGACGTCATGTATGCGAAAGGATGGGGGCAGCTCCAGACGGAAGGATACAGGGTTGAGGACTTCAATGATCTTATAAGGTCCAATAAATCGGGGAGCAAACTTCCTGGACGGGACCTTAAGGCGCAAGTTCCTGGACGACAACCAGACCAAATCCCCGATGACAAACCGGGGGTTAGCAGAACGTCTACTATCCGCCTGAATCTTTTGTGCGCTCTGGGACGCCTCTAGGTTCTTCTGAACCTGGGCCCAGACCGTGCACAGTTCCCGATGAACATCCTCTACCTCAGGATTATTGGAACAACCAGGGGAAACGGAGGAGAACCTTGGGTTAAACCCGAAATTACAAAAAAACGGGGAGACCCCTGACGAGTTACTGACCCGGTTATTCAGGGAAAATTCAGCAAGGGGAAGGAATGAGACCCAATCGAATTGACAGTCAGAGATGAAACACCTTAAATATTGTTCCAGGGATTGGTTAGTCCTTTCCGTTTGGCCATTAGTTTCTGGATGGAAGGCGGAGGAGAAGGACAGATCAATCTCCAACTTTTTACAAAAAGCTCTCCAAAATAAGGAAACAAATTGCACCCCTCTGTCAGAAACTATATTGACTGGGGCCCCATGGAGACGCAGGATGTGTTTCACAAACAAAGAAGCTAACGTCTTGGCGTTAGGTAGCTTCTTAAGGGGCACAAAGTGGCACATCTTGCTGAAGCGGTCTACTACCACCCACACCACCGACTTGCCCTGAGATGGAGGCAAATCGGTGATAAAATCCATGGAGATATGGGTCCAAGGTCTCTGGGGAATGGGCAAGGAATGTAGTAGGCCCGCAGGTTGGGACCTAGGGGTTTTGGACCTAGCGCAAACCTCACAAGCGGTGACGTAAGCCCTAACGTCTTTAGGCAACCCAGGCCACCAATAGTTTCTGGTAATGAGGTGTTTGGTGCCCAAGATGCCAGGATGACCAGATAGAGCGGAGTCATGGTTTTCCCTGAGCACCCTTAGCCGGTATTGCAGGGGAACAAACAGTTTGTCCCCAGGGACGTTCCCGGGAGCTGCACCCTGATTAGCCGCGATATCAGAAGCTAAATCAGAATCCGTGGCAGAAACGATTATACCAGGGGGTAAAATACAAGCAGGATCCTTCTCGGAAGGAGGATTGGCCATGAAACTACGTGACAGAGCATCAGCCTTAATATTCTTGGACCCAGCCCTATAGGTAACCAAGAAATTAAATCTGGTAAAGAATAGTGCCCACCGAGCTTGTCTAGGATTAAGCCTCCGGGCCGATTCTAGGAAAACCAGATTCTTGTGATCTGTAAGGACCGTTACCTGGTGTCTGGCCCCCTCCAGGAAGTGCCGCCACTCTTCAAAAGCCCATTTAATGGCTAGAAGTTCGCGGTTGCCAATATCATAGTTACTCTCCGTGGGCTAAAACTTCCTAGAGAAGTAAGCACAGGGGCGGAGATGGGTGAGGGAGCTGGTACCCTGGGACAAGACGGCCCCCACTCCCACCTCGGATGCGTCAACCTCCACAATAAATGGCTCCTCTTGGTTGGGCTGAATCAGCACAGGGGCCGAGATAAAGCACTTCTTGAGGGTCTCAAAGGCCTGGACGGCCTCAAGGGGCCAATGGAGGACATCAGCACCCTTGCGAGTAAGGTCCGTAAGAGGCTTAGCGACGACCGAGAAGTTGGCAATAAATCTCCTGTAATAGTTGGCGAACCCTAAAAAACACTGTAACGCCTTAAGGGAGGCAAGTTGGACCCATTCCGCCACAGCCTGAACCTTGGCAGGGTCCATGCGGAATTCATGAGGAGTGAGGATTTGCCCTAAAAATGGTATCTCCTGTACCCCAAAGACACATTTTTCAGTCTTAGCAAACAGATTATTCTCCCGAAGGAACTGGAGCACCTTCCTGACATGCTCCACGTGGGAGGACCAGTCCTTGGAAAACACCAGTATGTCATCAAGGTACACAACAAGAAAATTACCCAGGTAATCTCTCAGGATTTCATTAATAAAATTCTGGAAGACAGCAGGGGCATTACACAACCCAAAGGGCATGACCAGGTATTCTAAATGACCCTCGGGTGTGTTGAACGCAGTTTTCCACTCATCCCCCTCTTTGATGCGGATAAGGTTATATGCCCCCCGTAGATCGAACTTAGAAAACCATTGGGCTCCCTGAACCTGATTAAAAAGATCCGGAATCAAAGGAAGTGGGTACTGGTTCCTTACGGTGACCTTATTCAGGTTACGATAATCAATGCACGGCCTAAGACCACCATCCTTCTTCCCCACGAAGAAGAAGCCAGCACCTACAGGAGAAGTCGAGGGGCGAATGAAACCCTTGGCCAGGCATTCTTGGATATACACCCTCATAGCTTCACGTTCAGGACATGAAAGATTAAATATCCTACCCTTAGGAAGCTTGGCACCAGGCACCAAATCGATGGCGCAATCGTAATCTCTATGGGGGGCAACACCTCGGAGGCCTCCTTAGAAAACACATCGGCGAAGTCCTGAACAAACTCAGGAAGCGTGTTTACCTCCTCCCGGGGAGAAATAGAGTTAACAGAAAGACATGACATAAGACATTCACTACCCCATTTGGTGAGATCCCCAGTATTCCAATCAAACGTGGGATTATGCAACTGCAACCAGGGAAGACCTAATACCAGATCAGACGATAATCCATGCATCACCAGTACAGAGCACTGCTCCAAATGCATGGAGCCAACCAGGAGTTCAAAAACAGGAGTATGCTGAGTAAAATAACCATTAGCAAGGGGAGTTGAGTCGATACCTACTACAGGGATAGGATAAAGTAAATCAATAAAAGGCATCTTTAGAGACATAGCAAATTCCACAGACATGATATTAGCAGATGAGCCAGAATCCACGAAAGCGCTGCCCGTGGCAGACCGGCCAGCAAACGAGACCTGAAAGGGAAGCAAAATTTTATTGCGTTTCACATTAACGGGAAATACCTGTGTGCCCAAGTGACCTCCCCGATGATCACTTAGGCGCGGAAGTTTTCCGGCTTCTTATTCTTGCGCCTGGGACAGGTGTTCAGTAGATGCTTGTCGTCCCCACAGTAGAAGCAGAGACCATTTATTCTGCGAAACTCCCTACGTTGTCGAGGGGACATGGAGGCCCCGAGTTGCATAGGTACCTCCGAGTCCTCCGTGGAAGAGCGAGGAGACGGGACCCCGGGGGGAATCGCAGGGAAGTCAGAGGGGAACACATTGAAACGTTCAAGCTGACGTTCCCTGAGACGTCGGTCAAGTCGTACTGCTAGGGCCATAACCTGGTCAAGGGAGTCAGAAGAGGGGTAGCTAACCAGCAGATC
This sequence comes from Rhinoderma darwinii, assembly GCF_050947455.1. Lineage (NCBI taxonomy): Eukaryota > Metazoa > Chordata > Amphibia > Anura > Rhinodermatidae > Rhinoderma > Rhinoderma darwinii. Next base: position 334,724,269 of record NC_134688.1, on the reverse strand, counting down.
CTTCAGGGCGTCAGATAATCCTAACCTAAACTGGCACCTTAGGGCCGGATCGTTCCACCGAGAAGCTACGCACCACTTTCTAAAATCAGAACAGTATTCCTCAACCGGTCTCCTACCCTGACGTAAGGTCACCAGCTGACTCTCGGCTAAAGCAGTCCTGTCAGTCTCGACGTAAACGAGTCCGAGGGCAGAGAAAAAACGATCAACAGAGGAAAGTTCAGGGGCGTCAGGAGCCAAGGAGAAGGCCCACTCTTGGGGCCCTTCCTGGAGTCGGGATATGATGATACCCACCCGCTGGTTCTCGGAACCTGAGGAGTGGGGTTTTAGGCGGAAATACAGTCTGCAACTCTCCCGGAAGGAGTGAAACGTCTTACGGTCCCCTGAGAACCGGTCAGGTAACTTGAGGTCGGGTTCTAGAGGTGAGGTGAGGGGTACTACTAAGGCAGCGTCACCCTGGTTGACCCTCTGGGCCAGGCCCTGGACCTGTAGGGAGAGGCCCTGCATCTGCCTTGTCAGGGTCTCAAGGGGGTCCATGATAGCGTCAGCGTAGGAGAAATGGTAGACTAGGTAGGGGCTTGTAATTATATAATGGCAGGAAGCAGGTGAAGGGAAAGTGAGCCCTAATCTACCCACCGCCATGTCCCTGCCTACTTGCAACGACCCGCCCTAGGCGACGGGGTACAACTGGGCGGCGGTCCCTACGCTGTCTAAGTGCACGGGAGAACAAACAGGGAATACGCAAGGGAAGGGGCAGTAGCCACGGAACGCCGCGAGGAAACGGAGCGGTGAATGAGTAGTCAGGACCAGGATGAAGTGGAGTATACCAAAGTGAGCACGGAGAAGGAAGCAAGCCAGGGGCAAAGCAAAGCAGGTTAAGCGGAACTGCAGCAAGGCAGAAGCAGGCTGGAGCAAGCAGCAGTGAGGCCAGGAATACAGAAGAATTACAAGCACTGAGGAAGAGAACACGGCAGGTAATAAAGGACAGGGGGCGGAGCTAACTCCGACTGACCAGGCCGCGATAGGCTCTCCCACTCCTGAGCCTGCCACCCTGGTTGGTGGGAGATGGTGTCAGTCGAACAGGTCTGGCCTCAGGTGTGGATTGATTAATCCCAGGAGTATACCTAGACGTAGTACCTGGCAGATCCCTAACAGTTCCTGGATCACTCCCACACCTCAAAAAGAGTGTCTTTCGGCATTTTTTGACCGCAGCAAGAACAGTGATTCCCCGTCATTGGAAATCCAGCACTGTACCTTCCTTGAAGGAATGGGTGACGGAGGTGAACGGAATTATGAGGATGGAGGAGTTGATGTCTGCTGATCAGGGTAAAGCTGAGCTCTTTGTCCGCACTTGGGCAGTGTGGTCTGGATTCCGGGGTGGTAATGATCTGCCTCTCTGGCTGGATGGCCTCTTTTGAACACCTATATAAGCCTACCTTTTGCGTGCTAGGTCTGTATGTGTTTCCCCTTGTTGTCTTGTGTCTGCGTTAGTCTGACGTATAATGTGCACTTATATGCGATAATTTTTATCCAACTGTGGGGACTGGCTTCCCTAAATAATGCACTATCTTTGCTGCACTTATGGTATTGTTATTCTCATTGCATTCTTATTTAGTTTTTGCTTACTGATTAGGAGGTTACCTCCTACTGTTGTTTCTATGTCTTTGTATATTTTATGCGATATTGAAGTGGTTATATTGCACTGTGTGTGAATTTTGCAAATTTATGAAACCATATGTATGCTGTTATGTTTTGTATATTTTCAAAATAAAAATCTTTGATAAAGAAAAAAAAAGAGAAGGACTAGTAGTGCGTCCTCGAGTGCATTCAAATAAATTAAGATTTTTACCTGTACTGCATTCCTTATACACTTCATGAACTGAACATTATGACATTATTGAGGAGTGGATAAACGATTCCAGAATTTTCTCTTTACCTTGTTATACACCGTGTTCAAAGTTATTATGCAAATGTTATTTTTCGCTGATTTTCCTAAATAGTCGATGCAAATGACAGTCAGTATAATCTTCAAGCCATCAACCGTTGGAGTATAATGCAAATTTTATTAAACAAATCTCCTAATGATAACAGATTTTTTTTTAGAAGTAAAAAACTCAAAATGCACTGTTTCAAATTATTATGCACAACAGTGATCAAAACATTTTAAAGATTTTAAAGAGAACTGAAATGCTAATTTGTTGAATTTGCAGCATCAGGAGGTCATATTTACAGAAATCAAAAGCTCTTTCAATAAAAAAAAACTTAGCAGGCCAAGTTACATGTTAACATATGACCCCTTCTTTGATATCACCTTCACAATTCTTGCATCTATTGAATTTGTGAGTATTTGGACACTTTCTGCTTGAATATCTTTGCAGGATGTCAGAATAGCCTCCCAGAGCTTCTGTTTTGATGTGAACTGCCTCCCACCCTCTTAGATATTTTGCATGAGGATGCTCCAAAGGTTCTCAATAGGGTTGAGGTCAGGGGAACATGGGGGCCACACCATGAGTTTCTCTCCTTTTATGCCCATAGCAGCCAATGACACAGAGGTATTCTTTGCAGCATGAGATGGTGCATAGTAATGCATGAAGATAATTGTGCTACAGAAGGCACGGTTCTTTTTTTTGTACCACGGAAGAAAGTGGTCAGTCATAAACTCTACGTACTTTGCAGAGGTCATTTTCACACCGTCAGGGACCCTAAAGGGGCCTACCATCTCTCTTCTCATGATTCCAGCCCAAAACATGACTCTGCCACCTCCTTGCTGATGTTGCAGCCTTGTTGGGACATGGTGGCCATTCACCAACCATCCACTACTCCATCCATCTGGACCATCCAGGGTTGTACGGCACTCATCAGTAAACAACACGGTTTGAAAATTAGTCTTCAACAGTTTCTGCTTGTGAGCATTGTGGCGGGGGGGGGGGGAATAATAGCTTTATGCACACTTGCAAACCTCTGGAGGATCCTACACCTTGAGGTTCGCGGGACTCCAGAGGCACCAGCGGCTTGAAATACCTGTTTGCTTCTTTGCAATGGCATTTTAGCAGCTGCTGTCCTAATCCTATTAATTTGTCTGGCAGAAACCTTCCTCATTATGCCTTTATCTGAACGAACCCGTCTGTGCTCTGAATCAGCCACAAATATTTTCACAGTACGATGATCATGCTTAAGTTTTCTTGAAATATCCAATGTCTTCATACCTTGTCCTAGGTATTGCACTATTTCATGCTTTTCGGCAGCAGAGAGATCCTTTTTCTTTCCCATATTGCTTGAAACCTGTGGCCTGCTTAATAATGTGGAACGTCCTTCTTAAAGAGGCTCTGTCACTAGATTTTGCAAGCCCTATCTGCTATTGCAGCAGATAGGCGCTGCAATGTAGATTACAGTAACGTTTTTATTTTTAAAAAACGAGCATTTTTGGCCAAGTTATGACCATTTTTGTAGTTATGCAAATGAGGCTTGCAAAAGTCCAAGTGGGTGTGTTTAAAAGTAAAAGTCCAACTGGGCGTGTATTATGTGCGTACATCGGGGCGTTTTTAATACTTTTACTAGCTGGGCGTTCTGACGAGAAGTATCATCCACTTCTCTTCACAACGCCCAGCTTCTGGCAGTGCAGATCTGTGACGTCACTCACAGGTCCTGCATCGTGTCAGACGAGCGAGGACACCGGCACCAGAGGCTACAGATGATTCTGCAGCAGCATCAGCGTTTGCAGGTAAGTAGCTACATCGACTTACCTGCAAACGCCGATGCTGCTGCAGAATCAACTGTAGCCTCTGGTGCCGGTGTCCTCGCTTGTCTGACACGATGCAGGACCTGTGAGTGACGACACAACGTGATCTCTCGAGAACACGGCTGTGTCTGCACTGCCAGAAGCTGGGCGTTCTGAAGAGAAGTGGATGATACTTCTCTTTAGAGCGCCCAGCTAGTAAAAGTATTAAAAATGCCCCGATGTACGCACATAATACACGCCCACTTGGACTTTTACTTTTAAACACACCCACTTGGACTTTTGCAAGCCTCATTTGCATAACTACAAAAATGGTCATAACTTGGCCAAAAATGCTCGTTTTTTAAAAATAAAAATGTTACTGTAATCTACATTGCAGCGCCTATCTGCTGCAATAGCAGATAGGGCTTGCAAAATCTGGTGACAGAGCCTCTTTAAGTAGTTTTCCTTTGATTGGGCACACCTGGAAAGCTAATTATCACAGGTGTCTGAGATTAATTACAATGATCCAAAGAGCCCTAAGACACAATACCATCCATGAGTTTAATTGAAAAACTAATAATTAAATGTTTATGATACTTAAATCCAATGTGCATAATAATTTGGAACACGGTGTAGTGCTTTACATGAGAAATGTAGGTAAAAAAAAACATTTGGTATAATAGGGAATGGAAACTCTATTCTACTTTTATGGAAAGCAAATATCTAAACTAAAAAGATTTCACACTGTGGGTAATTAATGCAAAATAATTTGGCAATGTATAATTGTTAGTTAGTATTGCACACTTTGAGCTGACAGGAGCATGTTTTCAATCACAATGCTCCGTCTCATTTTTTTTCATTAATTTCCCCAGTGAATGTACATTGTATGGATTAATTTATAGATAGTAAAACAAGTCAGACGTGATTCTGCAGTGCAGTTGGTGTATGCCATAGGGAATATTCAGCGATTAACTGTATTAAATTACATATCTTCTTCACATATCAAACTATTTCTTACAGGTCATAAAGGGTTAAACTTTGCAAAGGCTGGTTTCATATATGCAATAGGTAGTTAAGCTTAATAGAAGAAAAGAGTGATCCAGCGCTGATGATAGTTAAAAGGGAAAAACACATCCCATATTTATTGGAGAAATCCTTAAAATCGAAAGGGAGACGCAGTCCCAAGGTAGGAGTAGTCAGGGTGTATACCCGAGCCTACACGTTTCGAACGCGGTCTGCGTTCTTTCCTGCCATGATTAAGAACGCAGACCGCGTTCGAAACGCGTAGGCTCGGGTATACACCCTGACAACACCTACCTTGGGACTGCGTCTCCCTTTCGATTTTAAGGATTTCTCCAATAAATATGGGACGTGTTTTTCCCTTTTAACTATCATCAGCGCTGGATCACTCTTTTCTTCTATTTTGCTGTTCCACACCGCGGGCCGTCGCGGGGATCCGAGCGACGCTGCTGGAGACGCAGACCGGTGAGCTGGAGGTTCTCTCCCTGTTTCTACATTACCCGTAGTTAAGCTTACTTAGCTTAACACATTCACGACTGCCATGCGGCTATATACGTTCCAACTGCCGATGCCCCGTGCAGTTGCGTCATGTATAAACGTTGACAGTCTTAAACAGGGTTTAATGAGTGCAGTGCTGCGACAGTGTGAGCAGCGCTTAATTCTCATGTCTGCCGGGGCTTTAAGAGCCCCGGACTACACCCCCCCCCACTGTAGATAGCGCCACACACAACTCCCTGTAGATAGCGCTATCTAAGCTCTCCGTAAGAGCGGAATCCCCAACCAGCTCTCTGGTTGGGGATTCCCCTCCTAAAGGGAGCCACCGATGTCTCTCCATCCCTGCTGTAAATAGTGCCCCCCCTGTAGATAGCAACCCCCTTTTTGATAGCGCCACCTAAACTCCCACTAGGAGCAGAATCCCCGGTATCAGATCGCTCTGTTCCGGGGATTACGCTTCTAGAGAGAGCCCCTGACATCACCGTCCACCGTCAGTGGCTCTCTCTAGGAGCGGAATCCCCGGGGATTCCGCTACCGGAGAAGCCCCTGGCGTCACTATTCATATATGGGCAGTGATGTTAGCGGCTCTCTCTAGGAGCGGAATCCCTGGTGTCAGATAGCTCTGTGTCGGGGATTCTGGTACTGGAGAAGCCTCTGGTGTCACTAGCCATATATGGACAGTAACGTCAGGGGATACTCCTGGAGCAAAATCCCCGGCCACAGCGCTGCCAAAGCTGAGGCAGGGGATTCTGCTTTTAGAGTTAGCCCCTAACGTCACTGTCCATATATGGACGGAGACATAAGGGGCTCCCTCTAGGAGCGGATTCCCCAGTCAGATGGATTCCATACCTACATGGAGCTACAGTGGTGCTATTTACAGGAAGGGGGTGACAATTACGGGGGGGAGGTACTGATACATACACTACCGTTCAAAAGTTTAGGGTCACTTAGAAATTTCCTTATTTTTGAAAGAAAAGCACAGTTTTTTTCAATGAAGATAAAATTAAATTAATCAGAAATACACTCTATACATTGTTAATGTGCTAAATGACTATTCTAGCTGCAAACGTCTGGTTTTTAATGCAATATCTACATAGGTGTATAGAGGCCCATTTCCAGCAACCACCACTCCAGTGTTCTCATGGTACATTGTGTTTGCTAACTGTATTAGAAGGCTAATGGATGATTAGAAAACACGTGAAAACCCTTGTGCAATTATGTTAGCACCGCTGTAAACAGTTTTGCTGTTTAGAGGAGCTATAAAACTGACCTTCCTTTGAGCTATTTGAGAATCTGGAGCATTACATTTGTGGGTTCGATTAAACTCTCGAGAGCTTTCATGTGAAACTCGACAGTCTATTCTTGTTCTTTGAAATTAAGGCTATTCCATGCGAGAAATTGCCAAGAAACTGAAGATTTCCTACAACGGTGTGTACTACTCCCTTCAGAGGACAGCACACACAGGCTCTAACCAGAGTAGAAAGAGAAGTGGGAGGCCCCGCTGCACAACTGAGCAACAAGACAAGTACATTATAGTCTCTAGTTTGAGAAATAGACGCCTCACAGGTCCTCAACTGGCAGCTTCATTAAATAGTACCCGCAAAACGCCAGTGTCAACGTCTACAGTGAAGAGGCGACTCCGGGATGCTGGCCTTCAGGGCAGAGTGTCAAAAAAAAAACCTTATCTGAGACTGGCTAATAAAAGGAAAAGATTAATATGGGCAAAAGCACACACACATTGGACAGAGGAAGATTGGAAAAAAGTGTTATGGACAGACGAATCGAAGTTTGAGATGTTTGGATCACACAGAAGAACATTTGTGAGACGCAGAACAACTGAAAAGATGCTGGAAGAGTGCCTGACGCCATCTGTCAAGCATGGTGGAGGTAATGTGATGGTCTGGGGTTGCTTTGGTGCTGGTAAAGTGGGAGATTTGTACAAGGTAAAAGGGATTTTGAATAAGGAAGGCTATCACTCCATTTTGCAACGCCATGCCATACCCTGTGGACAGCGCTTGATTGGAGCCAATTTCATCCTACAACAGGACAATGACCCAAAGCACACCTCCAAATTATGCAAGAACTATTTAGGGAAGAAGCAGGCAGCTGGTATTCTATCTGTAATGGAGTGGCTAGCGCAGTCACCAGATCTCAACCCCATAGAGCTGTTGTGGGAGCAGCTTGACCGTATGGTACGCAAAAAGTGCCCAACAAGCTAATCCAACTTGTGGGAGGGGCTTCTGGAAGCATGGGGTGAAATTTCTCCCGATTACCTCAGCAAATTAACAGCTAGAATGCCAAAGGTCTGCAATGCTGTTATTTCTGCAAATGGAGCATTCTTTGACGAAAGCAAAGTTTGAAGGAGAAAATTATTACTTCAAATAAAAAACATTATTTCTAACCTTGTCAATGTCTTGACTATATTTTCTAGTCATTTTGCAACTCATTTGATAAATACAAGTGTGAGTTTTCATGGAAAACACAAAATTGTCTGGGTGACCCCAAACTTTTGAACGGTAGTGTACAGGGGTGGTGGCACTATCTTCTGGGAAAGTGGAGCTATCTACAGAGGGGACGTTGCTATCTACAGAGAGGGTGGCACTACCTACAGGGTGGGTGGCGCTATCTACAGGTGGGTGGCGCTATTTACAGTGGGGTGGCGCTATCTACAGGGGGATGGTGCAATCAGCAGGGGGTGGTGCTATCTGCAGGGGGGTGCCGCTATCTGCAGGGGGTGGCGCTATCTGTAGGGGGAATGGTGTTATCTACTGGGGGTGGCGCTATCTGCAGGTGTGGCACTATCTACAGGGGGTGTGGTGCTGTCTACAGGGGGTGCTATTTACATGGGGTTGGCACTATCTGCAGTGGGGTGGCACTATCTATAGGGGAAGTGGTGCTATCTGCAATGGGTGGCACTATCTACAGAGGGGATGTTGCTATCTACAGAGTGGTGGCACTATCTACAGGGGGCAGCGCTATCTACAAGGGGGATGGTGCAATCTGCAGAATGAGGTGCTATCTGCAGGGGGTGTGGTGCTGTCTACAGGGGGTGCTATATACAGGGGGTGTGGCATTATTTACATGGGCACTGTGGCATTATATGGGCACTGCCTACAGGGGGACACTATGTGGGCACTATCTACAGTGGGAACTGTGGCACTATGTGGGCACTGGCACTATCTACAGTGGGCAATGTGGTGTTTTCAGGTGGCTGCGACAAAAAACCCTAACAAATAAAATTCATCCATTTTTGTTTTTTAACGTCCATGAAAAATGGATGGTAAATGTCGGTGAAAAATGGTCAGACGGCCGGGAAATGGATTCAAATTTTGAGACACATTGATGCAAAACCATGACAAACTGACAGTTGATCCGTTGTTTTTCGGCCTTTTTTCACGTCGTGTGAATATAGCCTTATAGCCCTCTTTTTCGCTCACAGCAATCCAGGGTGACGGTGTATGCGTGTGTGTATATATATATACAGTGAAGGAAATAAGTATTTGATCCCTTGCTGATTTTGTAAGTTTGCCCACTGTCAAAGTCATGAACAGTCTAGAATTTTTAGGCTAGGTTAATTTTACCAGTGAGAGATAGATTATATAAAAAAAACAACAGAAAATCACATAGTCAAAATTATATATATTTATTTGCATTGTGCACAGAGAAATAAGTATTTGATCCCCTACCAACCATTAAGAGTTCAGCCTCCTCCAGACCAGTTACACGCTCCAAATCAACTTGGTGCCTGCATTAAAGACAGCTGTCTTAAATGGTCACCTGTATAAAAGACTCCTGTCCACAGACTCAATTAATCAGTCTGACTCTAACCTCTACAACATGGGCAAGACCAAAGAGCTTTCTAAGGATGTCAGGGACAAGATCATAGACCTGCACAAGGCTGGAATGGGCTACAAAACCATAAGTAAGACGCTGGGTGAGAAGGAGACAACTGTTGGTGCAATAGTAAGAAAATGGAAGACATACAAAATGACTGTCAATCGACATCGATCTGGGGCTCAATGCAAAATCTCACCTCGTGGGGTATCCTTGATCCTGAGGAAGGTGAGAGCTCAGCCTAAAACTACACGGGGGAAACTTGTTAATGATCTCAAGGCAGCTGGGACCACAGTCACCAAGAAAACCATTGGTAACACATTACGCCGTAATGGATTAAAATCCTGCAGTGCCCGCAAGGTCCCACTGCTCAAGAAGGCACATGTACAGGCCCGTCTGAAGTTTGCAAATGAACATCTGGATGATTCTGAGAGTGATTGGGAGAAGGTGCTGTGGTCAGATGAGACTAAAATTTAGCTCTTTGGCATTAACTCAACTCGCCGTGTTTGGAGGAAGAGAAATGCTGCCTATGACCCAAAGAACACCGTCCCCACTGTCAAGCATGGAGGTGGAAACATTATGTTTTGGGGGTGTTTCTCTGCTAAGGGCACAGGACTACTTCACCGCATCAATGGGAGAATGGATGCAGCCATGTACCGTCAAATCCTGAGTGACAACCTCCTTCCCTCCACCAGGACATTAAACATGGCTCGTGGCTGGGTCTTCCAGCACAACAATGACCCGAAACATACAGCCAAGGCAACAAAGGAGTGGCTCAAAAAGGAGCACATTAACGTCATGGAGTGGCCTAGCCAGTCCCCAGACCTTAATCCCATCGAAAACTTATGGAGGGAGCTGAAGATCCGAGTTGCCAAGCGACAGCCTCGAAATCTTAATGATTTACAGATGATCTGCAAAGAGGAGTGGGCCAAAATTCCATCTAACATGTGTGCAAACCTCATCATCAACTACAAAAAACGTCTGACTGCTGTGCTTGCCAACAAGGGTTTTGCCACCAAGTATTAAGTCTTGTTTGACAAAGGGATCAAATACTTATTTCTCTGTGCACAATGCAAATAAATATATATTATTTTGACTATGTGATTTTCTTTTTTTTTTTATATAATCTATCTCTCACTGGTAAAATTAACCTAGCCTAAAAATTCTAGACTGTTCATGTCTTTGACAGAGGGCAAACTTACAAAATCAGCAAGGGATCAAATACTTATCTCCTTCACTGTATATATATATATATATATATATATATATATATATATATATATATATATATATAAACACACTTGAAAATGCCTTCATAGAGGAGGTGAATTGTTGTGGTTCCATGTTGGATGAACAAGTTCACTTTATTTGAGTGCTGCTTCACGTTCTCTTTTTTGGATATGTATGAACACATATGCACATACATATAATATATATAAAAAATTACAAAAAAGTGTTTTTTTCATGATTTTGTGATTTTTCTGCTCAAAATAGTTGTATTTTCAAAGCGGTTGCAAAGATATTATTGTTTAAAGAAGCGCATATCAGAGATGAAAAATTTGACCAGGACACAGGTGTATCAAAGACCCCTGGTCATGAAAGTGTTAAGGAGGACCTGCCATCTGCCAAAAAAACTGCAGTAGACATCTCAGTTAAAAGTGCTGTTTTTTTTTGTTTCTTTTTTTCTCCCACCGTTCATGAGATATCACTGCCATCAGTTTTTGTGTACAATATGCAAATTAAGCATTTGACGGTCAAGTCGGTGGGCAACACCGCACACTTGCCAAGGAGTAACCACCCGCTTGACCGTCAAATACCTCGTTTGAATATCGGGTAACAAAACTAACGGCACGAATATCTACAGAGCAGTCGGGCTACAAATGTCTTTTTTTTAATTTTTTTTTTTTAAACGTGCCCGAATCTGTGAGGCGCTGGAAATCTAACTGAAGTCAGCAGTTTTTTGGGCAGGTGACACGTTTTCTTTAACTATCAACTCATGGTTTAATAATGTTTAGACACAGCATATTATAAATCATAAGTAGATTTTGCAAACAGCTTCTGATACCCTGTCTAGGATTTATGTTTGTTACCTTGGAAGGACAGCATATCCTAATGTTTATTGGTCAGGGTACCCATATACCTCTTTTATACTAGAATACATGTACATATGTAGAAAGTACCAATAGCATAAATGGCACGCTATTCTATGTACATAGTTTGCCACGGCGTGCTACAATATTTACATAGCTGGGTATTCTAATAGTAGGTAGATTAGAATGGTGTACTATGTAAATAGGTTGATAGATTATTGTACCATTTGTTTTGTTGGTGCTTGCGACATCTGTACCTCAAATTTTCTCATTATTGAGCTGAAATTGTGCGTATTCACATGTGGTGGTGAATAAAAACCTTCAAGTTTTTGGTTTTTGAAAAAGGAGTCTGTTTGCTCCTTTTGGTTTGATTTGGATGGGATTTAAGGGACTGATCTGCCCTACTGGTAATGTGCACTACAGCCCTTACATTTTGAGGAGAGTGCTGCATCGGCATTTTTGTGTTTTTATTTTATATTAGAAAGAGAATTGTTGTTAGTCAAGTCAAATTCCTTGCTGTCATTGTCTCATTGTAAGTAATCTATATTATTGCAGCAGACTTCAAAATGTCCTGTTACTTTTACTCATGCATTCACCACAGAAGCTTGTGACCTTCCAACCCGCCATAAATATTCAAATTAATTCAATAAAGTCAAATATTTTGTGGAAAGTCCACAATTTTGTATGCACTGATTTATTAAGTCCTCAAAAGCAGTTTCTCATTATACCATAAAATGTAATCCCTAGTCAATAGCTTCTTTGACACATGTACATCTATTTTGTTTAATGTATTGCCACTTTTAGAGCTAAGTGTATGGTAATGACAACTATGTACTGCAATAAATTACATTACTTCATTTACCTAGTTAAAAATACAAATTGGGATACCAATGTGACCAGATTTTTGGCTGCTATCTCCATGACATTGGAGTCAGCGATAGCACTGCTCTATTGTTAGCTGCCGCCGAGTAGGGTACAGGAGGGGATCTCTTTAACGGCACTATTGAAGTAAATTAAACTTTGGGGATTTTTAGAGCACCATGACTCTGAACCAAAAGCTGAATTTTTAGTTTTTGACTGAAGTGAGCCTTGAAAGGCTATGTACACCTTTGAAGCAAATAAGTGTCACATTTAACTTCATCAACTTAGATGGCTTCAATATTATCTGAATCCTGTGTGTCAGAGACATGCAGGAAAAGTTTTCGGTGGTGCTGTCACTTCAGCAGATCTGACGGAATCCGCTTTGACAGAAGGCTACAGCTTTTATGTATACATTAAACATTGAAGCTTAAAAAGTAAAAAAAATAATGAAAGTAAATTTAAAAGTTGTCTTAAATCACTTAAAACATTGTTTTTTTTTACGTACAAATAGGTCACTTTGGAATTAAAATTAACCCCTTAAGGACATGGCCTGTTTTCGCCTTATGAACCAGGCCATTTTTTTCAAAACTGGCATGTGTCACTTTATGTGGTAATAACTTCGGAATGCTTTCACCTATCCAAGCGATTCTGAGATTTTTTTCTCATGACACATTGGACTTTACGTTAGTGGTAAAATTTGGTCTATACATTCAGTGTTTATTTGTAAAAAAACACCAACATTTAAAGAAAATTTGTAAAAATTAGCATTTTTCTACATTTAAATGTATCTGCTTGTAAGTCAGATAGTTATACCACACAAAATAGTTACTAGTTCACATATACCATATGTCTACTTTGTGTTGGCATCATTTTTTTAACATTCTTTTCTTTTTCTAGGACGTTACAAGACTTCGAACTTTAGCAGCAATTCCTCACAATTTCAAGAACATTTCAAAAGGCTATTTTTTTAGGGACAAGTTCAATTCTAAAGGGACTTTGAGGGCCTTATTAGGGGCCTCCTTTTTATTAGAATATATTTTAGGCACCATGTCAGGTTTGAAGAGGTCTTGTGGTGCCAAAAGTGTAGAAACCCCCCAAGAGTGAACCCATTTAGGAAGCTACACCCCTCAAGGAAATTATCTAAGGTTATAGTGAGCACCCTAAAATTTGTAGAGCCGTTTCTCCTGTTTGGACACACGGCAGGGCTCAGAACGGAAAGAGCGCCATTTGACTTTTGGAGGTCAAATTTAGCAGGAATGGCTTGCGGAGGCCATGTCACATTTGCAAAGCTCCTGAGGGGACAAAACAGTGGAAACCACCCAAAAGTGACCCCATTTAGGAAACTACACCTCTCAAGAAATTTATCTAAGGGTATAGTTAGCATTTTGACCCCACAGGTTTCTTGCAGAAATTATTGGAACTAGGCCGTGAAAATGAAAATCTAAATTTTTTTTCAATAAAATGTAGATTTAGCTAATCTTTTTTAATTTCCACAAGAACTAAAGCACAGAAAAGACCCCAACATTTGTAGAGCAGTTTCTCCTGAGTAAAACAATACCCCATATGTGGTCAAAAACGGCTGTTTGGACACACGGCAGTGCTCGGAAGGGAAGATGTGCTATTTGGCATTCGGATTTTGATGCATTGGTTTGTGGAGGCCATGTCGCCTTTGCAAAGCCCCTGAGGGACCAAAACAGTGTGAGCACCCCAAGAGTGATCCCATTTAGGAAATTACACCCCTCAAGGAACCTATCTAAGGGTATAGTTAGCATTTTGACCCCACAGGTTTTTTTACAGACATTATTGGAAGCAGGCCGTGAAAATGAAAATCTACATTTATTTCAATAAAATGTAGGTTTAGCTATTTTTTTTTCATTTCCGCAAGAACTAAAGCATAAAAAGTGCCCCAACATTTGTAGATCAGTTTATCCTGAGTAAAGGAATACCCAATATGTGGTCATAAACGTCTGTTTGGACACACGGCAGGGCTCGGAAGGGAAGAATTGCTAGTTGGCATTCAGATTTTGCAGGATTGGTTTGTGGAGGCCATGTCACATTTGCAAAGCCCCTGAGGGACCAAAACAGTGGGAACACCCCAAAAGTAATCACATTTAGGAAACTATACCCCTCAAGGAACTTATCTAAGGGTAAAGTTAGCATTTTGACTACACAGGTTTTTTGTCTGAATTTATTTGTATTAGGCCGTATTTACTGGTATTTTAATATATAATGTGGGGGCATGTGCATGTTGTGAAGAGCAAATCAGAGTATAATAAAAGGGTACATGAATAATAAAATTAATAATTCATAGATGTGTGGTAAGCCTTGAAGCAATCCTTTATGCACAGGCCAGGTTTTTTGGGGGAGGTGTCGCACTGATAAGTGGTGTCCCTTCTTATGCCCCTTTTGCTACACACGCTACACCTTTTTTGGGAACTTCCCTTCTTTGAAGTTTGGGGAACGATGCCGGCAAAGTGTTGCCCTGGTACAATACGGCACCCTCACTTTCAGCAGATGTGCTTGGGCCCTCCCCTGCCTGGTTTTCAAACACAAGCACCTTGATAATCTCCTCCTGAAAATTAAGGAATGAGCCTTCCCGGCCTGCACATTTGGATAGCACGTAAGCGTTATACATTACATCTGTACCATGTGCACGGCCACCTTTTTGTACCACAGCCAGTGGCGTAACTACCGCTGTAGCAGCCGTATTGGCTGCTATAGGGCCCGCAGCATGAGGGGGCCCGTGCCGCCCACAGGCACGGCCCCCCCATGGCTGGAGGCTCCGCTAGCAGCCGCTATGGCTGCTTCAGCGCAACGCCACTGAAGGGGTTGTTCCCACAAAAGACATGCATCCCCTATCCACAGGATAGGGGATACAAGTGGGATCACTGGGACGCCCAGCGATAAGGAGGACGGGGGATCGAAAATCCCCCGAAGTTCTCCATGACAAACCTCGGACTTCCGGGGTCTGTCAGCAGCTCCATAGAAATTAATTGTGCACCGGTCGTGCTTGTGTGCATGCTTGTCCAGCGCTCCTTTCATTTTTATTGAACTGCGCAGACCCCGGAAGTCCAAGGTTCACCATGGAGAACTTCGGGGGGACTTTCGGTCCCCCGTTCTCCTTATCGCTGCCAGCGATCACTCATGTATGGCGTTATCTGCAGGGGGGCTATATGGCGCTATCTACAGGGGGGTTTGGGGCTGTATGGCGTTATCTACAGGGGAGCTGTATGGCGTTATCTACAGGGGGGCTGTAAGGCGTTATCTACAAGGGGCTGTGTATGGCGCTATCTACAGGGGGGCACTATCTACAAGGGGGGGTTGTGTGATACTCAGAGGAGGGGGGCCCCCAGTCAAAAGTTTGCTATGGGGCCCAGTCTTTCCTAGTTACGCCCCTGACCACACCCTTGTTTTTCTCATGGCACTATAGGGCTTTAGCACTTGATCTGAGAGATCAACCCCTCCCATGTACTTGTTATAGCCCACGATGCAATCTGGCTTGTGGGACACTGTTGTGGTTCCTCGTACTGGGACAGGGGTGCTGCCGTTCCCATGTATTATGGTCAGGAGAAGGACATCCCTCTTGTCCTTATACTTGACGAACAACACGTTCTCGCTGCATAATGCCCTGCTCTCACCCCTTCTAACACGTCGGCCAAGCAGTATTTTAGAGAGGCCTTTCTTGTTTTTGCGCACAGTGCCATATGCAGCAGTATTTCTGGTGGAGAGGCATTTAAATAGTGGGATACTGGTGTAGAAGTTATCCACGTAAAGTTGATAACCCTGGTCCAGCAGTGTGTGCACCAAATCCCACACTATTTTCCCACTAACTCCCAGGACGGGGGGCATTCTGGGGGTTCAATCCTGGAGTCCTTCCCTTCATAAACCCAAAACTTGTTGGTGTACCCTGAGCTACTCTTGCACAGTTTGTACATTTTTATCCCATACCTTGCCCTCTTACTGGGTAGGTATTGGCGGAATTTTAGCCTACCCTTAAAATCTATAAGGGACTCGTCTATTACAATGTTCTTTTGGGGGGTATATGCTTCTTGAAATTTGGTGCAGAAATGATTAATTACTGGCCTGATTTTGAATAGACGGTCATATGCGGGGTCATCACGGGACGGGCACAGCATTATTATTATAATGCAAAAATGTAAGAATAGCTTCAAAGCGAGTCCGGGGCATTGCCATGCGGTAAATTGGGGTGTTGTACAAAACATCTGTACTCCAGTATTGCCTGATCTGTGGCTTCTTTACTAGCCCCATATGCGGCACAAGGCCCCAAAATTTGAGCATCTCCGCTGCATCTACAGGGGTCCACTAGAAGGGTCTAGCATATGATGATGTGGGGTTCTGGACAATAAATTGCTGGGCATATAAATTGGTCTGGGCCACCATTAAATTCACTAAATCCTCACTGAAGAAAACTTTAAAAAAAAATCTATTTCTGTAAACCCTTCAGTCTCAAAATGAATTCCTGAGCTACCTATGCATTCGGGGATCTGAGGCTCATAATTCTCAGGGAGTGGGTTCCACACGGGATCACTTATCTGGTGGGTTGCCTCAGCTGATGTCCTAAGTCGCCTTTGCGGGGTTCCTCATCACTGGATGATTAGGAGGAGGAGGAGGAGGACAAGATATATGGGGCAAATTCCTCTTCTCCCTCGCTGGCGGAATCAGTGTCAGAGGCCAGGATGGAGTATGCCTCCTCTGCTGAATAGACCCTTCGGGATGATTTGGACATTTTTATTAGTGGGGTGTGTAGTGCTTGAACACGTGTAAGGGTATGTTCACACGCAGTGACCAGAAACGTCTGAAAATACGGAGCTGTTTTCAGACGTTTTTTTAACAACTCACGTTTTTCGCTGCGTTTTTTTGCGGCCATTTTTGGAGCTGTTTTTCAATGGAGTCAATGAAAAACACCTCCAAAAACGTCCCAAGAAGTGTCCTGCACTTCTTTTGACGAGCCGTCATTTTACGCGCCGTATTTTGACAGCGACGCGTAAAATAAAGGCTCACGGGAAAAGAACCTCGTAATTCCCATTGAAACCAATGAGCAGATGTTTGTAGGCGTATTAGGGGCATTTTTTCAGCCGTAATTCGAGGCGTAAAATGCCCGGATTACGTCTGAAACCACTGCGTGTGAACATAACCTAACACTGACTTTGTTTTTACACAGGGGGTTGTGTGTGTTGTGCTTTTACACGTGTATTTCAAAGTTGCTGAATAAGAAAAAAAAAGAAGAGAAGAAAGAAAGAAAATAAAAGTTTAGAAAAAAATGGTAGTACAGAGAATTTACTGAACAAACTTCAGTAACAAAAAATTATGGCAATATAAAACTGTAAAGACTTTCCTGACTACCTGACTAACTAAAATTTAGTGACGTTAAATCTGCAAAAAAAAAATGTAGTATAAAAACGACTGCAGTAAATTTAGGCTAAAACTATAATTCTACGCTATGTAAAATTTAGTGAACGAACTTCAATAAAAAAACTGAATGTCCGTCTCTAACTGACGCTAAATCTGTAACCCTATATATTAGTGCTAAAAAAAACTGTAGTATAAAAATTATACTTCAGTCAATTTAGACTAAAACTATAAAGCTACAGTAACCACTGGCACTAAATGTAGCACTGTATTTTTAGAAAAAAACTGTAGTAGAAGAAATATACTACAGTAAATTTACACTGACTTTAGAAAATTCATATAGCTAAAACTACATAAAATGTTATGTAATTTTTTTATTATAAAACAGACGCTAACCTATACCAACGCTACCCTAATGCCCTACCTATGCAGGTACTAGGTACCCCTAAACTACCGCTACCCTAATGTCCTACCTATGCAGTACTAGCTACACCTAAACTACCGCTACCCTAACGTCCTACCTATACAGGTACTAGCTACACCTAACTATATTTTATTTAACTTTTTTTTTTACTTTTTTACAGTTTTATATAAAAAAAAAGTCCCAAAAAACCTGCGTCACCAAATTACCACTGAGGCTGATTATAGACTCAGCACTCAGTGGCCGCAGGGCGCACACAAGAAAATGGTGCAGTAAAAACAGGCCTGAAATAAAAAAACTGTGCCAAAAAATGAGCAAAAATGCCGATCAGTGATGGCGGTCACTGATCAGTGCTCAGAGGCTTCAAGGAACACACACACAGATGGTGCTGGCAGAAAAAGAAAAAATCAAAACCCGCGTCCATAAAAAATTACCACAGATGCTGATCAGTGATGTCGGTCACTGATCAGCACTCAGTGGCCGCAGGACATACACTGAGGAGGGGAGAAGGGGCAGGGGTGTGGGGGGCTGGAAGAGGGACTGGGAAAGGCAAATTCAGGAATCACTAGTGCTACTGCTAAAAAAAAAAAATCAGCAGCAGCACAGTTGGTGGTGATGATGATCACAGTCAGTGATCACACAGCAAGATGCACAAGATGATGATCGCAGCACAGAAGGTCTCAGCAACGGTAAGTATTCGGTTCACAGACTCACACACCAGCTCCGATCACCGTTCCAAACCGGAATGAGGTGGGCAGAGCTGGTGCAGTGTGTTTGAAACGCCCGCCATGGCTACGATTGGTTGGTCTATGGAGACCGACCAATGGTAGCGATCGGGGGGTGGCACCATCACTACTGCCTTACAAGTACATGGCAGGGATTTGTGCTGTTCTAGACAGCACCAATCCCCACTGTATCACTGTGCTCTGAATGGCTAGTCTGAACTGACCGACCAATCGCAGCGATCGCCGATGCGGGGGGGGGGGTGCCACCCCTCTGGGCCACGTGTAAAGATGGCCTGCTGTCAGGGACAGCAGCCATCTTCACTCTGTCACTGTGTCTTTAGACACAGTGACGACTTAACGCTCCAACGTACCCATATGTTTGATTGTGTTAAGTACCTAACGACAACGATGTACCCATATGTTGGATGTTGTTAAGGGGTTAATAAACTATAACAGAAATAATTCTGGAGGAGAGTACAAAAATCACACATATATGTGTTGTGATGAGCAGTAGGTGGAGCCCCTGTGTACTAGGGGATTGACACTGGATGACACGGAGGATGTCTAATGTTGCCCTATTCCTAAACGTAAAAACCTTCTCATGGATGTATAGATTCTACTGCACAGGACTCACATGTTGCATCCCCAACAGGTGGTCGTGGTTAGTGGAAATGACACAACAGACTAGCGTGATCATGGGATTAACCTGGTTGTGAAGCCAGGGTTGTAGCTAGGGGGGGAGCAGGTGTGGCATGTGCCCCGCGTGCAAATTAGAGGGGGGCGCTAGCGCCACCTCCTCCTGCACTATAATTGTACCTGTTAGGGTATGTTCACACGTAGTGACCAAAAACTTCTGACAATACGGAGCTGTTTTCAGGTGAAAACAGCACCTGATTTTCAGACGTTTTTCTTTAACAACTCGTGTTTTTCGCTGAATTTTTTGCTTACTAGTGTAGCAAAATGAAAAATTCGTTCATTTTAAGACTTTTCAGTTATTGTGCACAAAACAATATAGGGTGTATTTTGCTATGGTGGATGGAAAAGCTAAAACCCCTCCTGGCATACTTTTTGCATGCTATTGTTGCCATTTATGTCAGTACTCTATGTCCTATACCACAATAATTAATATTGGTGGGTGTGTGCTATTACAGTACTGTTGCCAAACTCTTGTATACCTAATGCCATTTAAAAATATGGACAATGCATTTTCTCCAACAGAAAACGTACACACTTTATATAAACGTGCACTATTGAGCCATAAACAGCAGCAATCTATTTAGCAGTGTCATATGCACCTGCAGATCTAAACAAGATTACTGAACCAAGAAAGGTATGGCAAAAATAGCAAGCAGAAAACACACAAGTTGTTAAAGGGCTTCTGCAAGCTCCCGAAACAAAAGTACTCTTTGCTGGCTGGTTCTCTCCACGTTTGGTGTAGCATGTTGATAGGATTGGTTTCTATTCACACCAACACTAATTATTGGCCAAGCAAGGGGGATAAGTAACAATAACAGAGGTCTTTTTGCTGCACAAGAGTTACATGAAGTAGATGCTCACAGGCTGCTTCTTAACTAATGTCTCAAAAAATGTCACGGCGTGCTGTGCCTATTGCCAGGGGTGTAACTAGGAAAGACTGGGCAACATAGCAAAACTTTTCATTGGTTCCCCACTCCGCTACCCTGGGTGCCACACACAGCCCCCCTTGTAGAAAGTGCCCCCTTTAGCTTGTACCATACAGCCACCCCCTGTGGATTGTGCGATACAGCCCCCACTGCAGATACAGTCCCCTATCTCCCCTTGTAAATAGTGCCCCCCACTTCCCCCTTGTAGACAGTGCCCCCCTCCCCTTGTAGAAAGTGCTGCCCACCCCCCCTTGTAGATAGTGCCATACAGTCCCCACCTCCCCCTTTTAGACAGTGCCATAAAGCCCCAACCTCCTCCTTGTAGACAGTGCAATTCAGCCCCCCCACCTCGCCCTTGTAGACAGTGCCATACAGCCCCCCACACCCCTTGTAGATAGTGCCATACAGCCCCCACCTCCCCTTTGTAGACAGTGCCCCCCAAACAAATAAAACAATAACATTGTACTCACCTAGGCCCCATTCTCATGACAACCGGAGCTGCTCCACAACGCCGACTGGATCCTTGCGTAGGCCGACGTGGTCTAGTGATGTCATTATGCCGGACTGCGCAGGGATCCCGTCCCTGCGCCTGATAGGCTGCAGTCTGAATGACCTGTAGCCTAGTAAATGGCAGAGTGGGGAGATACCTCCCTGCTCTGCCATAGTGTTTAATAGTATCTGTGTCCTAGGGATGTAGATACTATTGAATGTGGCATCTAGCAGCTAGCTATAGCACAGGCCCCCCCATGCCGTGGGCCACGTAGCATTCGCATACTTTTCCATCTTTTCCATGTTTTTATCTCTAGTGAGAGATTTAGTCATCAGGAAAATAATCTTTCCTACCTTTTTACAGGCCGTTTCCAAACGTGTTGTGATGATGGTGGAGATGGCATCAACCTTTCTCCATTTTAGAAACTGGATTGGAATTTACATAAAATTGGTATCCTTGCTTGACATTTAATGTTAGGTCTCATGCACATGACCGAAAGGGTTTTTGCTGTCCACAATTACGGATCCGATGGCTACAGATAGACATTCGTAGCCGTCCACAATTGCAGAAGCGCCCATAGACTTCTATGGGCGAGTCTGTGTCGCAATTGTGGACAAGAATAGGACATGTTCTATATTTTGCGGATCATTTCTACAGCACGGACACACATCCGTTAATATGTGTCAGTGGCCAATAGAAATGAATGGGTCCGCAATTTCATCCGTAATTATGGATCTGTAATTACAGATGATAACTACGGTTGTGTAAATCAGGCCTTACTGGTAGTGTAGCATGTTTAGGTGGTTAATGCAGGCGGTTTAGGACAGTAAAGTGTACCTTAAATGTGCAGTTATTTTATCTAATTAGGTCCAAAGTTCTTTATAGGAGTCAGTTGTTATTATAGAGAGCTTCAACCCCCTGTTTCCCTTCACACAGCCATAGTTACGTATTAAAATTCTGTCTGCCAGAACCCACCACTAGAGGGAGCTCACAGTATATGATATCTACAGCCCCTATTGAACTAAATAGTAAATCCATATGCAGTGAGCTGCCTCTTGTGGTGGCAGGATGAATTTCATCATTTATTTCACGGCTCAGAAGGGGGTTTTCAGGTATAATGTTGAACTCAGTTTAGCTAAACCTGTAAGGACTCATGCACATATGATTTTTAGGTGTACAGAGGCTGCATGGCGTCTACTGGTCAGCGTTGCGTAATTATTTTTGTGGTCTTCCATAGTCTGTAAGAAGAAAATGCTTTGTATCACCATGTGAAATGGCGGTACATGAAGGTACAGTATGGGCACTTAGCAGGTTATAGAAATTGTATTCAGGATCCATGTAATATTGTCACTAAATCTGAGCATATGAATAGGTGTAAGGCCTATGTTTAGGTTGAGCAAAGGTGAACCTACGCCTTACTTGTTTATTTAATTAAATTATATTATACTCAAAAATACTATTTATAGCATCTCCTAAACATACTTTGTTTTCCATTTTGTTCTCCATAGGATGACATAATGAAATTGTATTGTCTCTTTCTTTACAGGAATCTTCTGCTTCCATTCTAGATTTTTCACTTTTGAAAATAACTCTTTTATGCCCTCTGGTCAAAAAGCTGCCATGATATGTGTATTTATGTTTTATTGATTGTTTATTGTTGTCTCATGTTTTCATTTCATTTATGCTCTATTCTGCTTTAGGTCCCATGCACATGAACGTAAAAAATCGACATAATTTTGGACCGTAATACGGAAGGGTGTCCGTGCCGTAGAACCGTGCCGGGAATTATGGAGCATGCCCTACTTTTCTTATTTTACGGGCCGTGTTCCCATACTTTATATGGGAGCACGGCCCGAAAATGCGGCCCGCGGCATGAGGCCTTACACACAGTTTAACATGCACATAACAAAACTTATTTAGTGTTTATTTATGACCATCAAAACCTGTATGCATCGATTTAAAAGCTAAATAAATGAAGCATAATTGTTAGTACAATGGAATACAGTAGGCACTGACTCACATGTTATATCTCCAAAATAAATGCAAACATTTTTTATAATAATCAAGCATAGTACATCCGCCATTTCTTAATAATGAACCACTGCTGATCTGTCCGCAGAAGTGTAGAAGGGATTTGGTCTTCTCATCACATCATGATATATTGCGGCATCACGCTTACTATATTCCCAGACACTTTGTTGCCACATTTCCTTTGGGAACAGGTTTTCTAATTTCACTCCTCATTTTTATCCCTAAAGGCACACAAGGGCTTCGGCCTTCCTGGTGATTGCTGGATCATCTCCCTCACCGCTTGCTGCGTGTTGCCTCTGGGTCCTGTTTCAGCTCCGACATAATCAAATCTCATCTCTGCCTTCCAGACCATAAGCGCACTGAGAGAGTAATGACTGCAATCTACTCCAGGCAGAATGCACAAGCCGTCTCTAAATGTTTTGATTTATTCACATAATAAACTTTTCTATGCTAATATTTGGCCGATGCAAGGACAGGATCAGTTTAGCAGCGTGGTGATGTATTGCACTGCATTGTAACAGTAAAACAAGAGGCTGCCTTTTTTCTTGCTACACGCTGTTTATTAACACATACTGTTGCCAGTTCAAGAAACATAAGACAATCAAATGCTTTGTACTAGAGATATACATGAAAATTACGATAATTTGTCAGGAAATATTAATAGATACAAGACTAAGACTGCATACTGTGTATGATAATGGAGTTAAGGCATGTTTTGTTATTTCATTGACATCTATGAACAAATATAGAAATTAAGCAACAATAATTCAGATCTGATGTTCATATTAAATAAGCCAGTTCAGAGGAGTAACCAGGGGTGTAAATATAAGGCCATGATCAAATGGCATATGTTCAGGCTAAAAAATATGAGGCGGATTTCAAATCCAGGCGTTTCCGTAGCTGATTTTAAAAGTGTTCTTTTTATTTCTCACGTTTTTTTTAACCATATTTTGTGGCGTATTTTTGCAGTGTGAAATGGGAAATGGGAAAAATCAGCTTGTAAGATGCTTTAAGAAGTGACATGTCACTTCTTTTTTATGAAGAATATTTTTATAAGACGTTTTTTAATTCAGCAGCGCAAAATGCAATTTGTACGAACTACACATCGTATTCCCCATTGAAATCAATGGGAAACTGTTTGCAGGCATATTTCAAGTGTATTTTGGAGCGTAATACAAGCATTTTAATATCCGAAATACGGCTTAAAATATGCTGTGTGAGCATGGCCTATGGTGTGCAGAGGTTGCAGTTGTAGCTGGGCTTGAGAGAACCCAATGTTCACTCTGCTACATAAGAGTATAGCTGTGAGTAGTCTCCGTACTATCTTTTAGCCTTATTATTAATGTGTTTACTATCCCTGCTGGGGTACAGTTTTGTACCTGTATAGTGAAATCACTGTTTTTATTATCTCTGTACTGTGACATCATTACATGCATTGTACTAATATATTATATTACATCGTTACATAGGTTGAAAAAATACACAGGTCCACCAGGTTCAACCTTTCTCAAGAAATTACCTGTCATTCTTTGCTCGATTAATTATTAATTAACAAATTCAGACGTCTTCCAATCCTGTGGCACTGATCCTGTTACAAGAGAGTCTAAGAAGATGAGATACAATGGTCTTTCCAATACCTAGCTTAATTCCCTTAATACTCGTGGATGTATGCCATCTGGGCAGGGGATTTATCAATATTTAGTTTGCTCAGACGTAGCTGTACTTCTACCTGTATTAAGCAGGTAATATTGGGTGGGTTACCTTTATTACTGTCCTCCTGAATATCTTGTATTGGCAGCTCATCAGTGAACACAGAGGCAAATTATGTGTTTAATATCTCACCCCTCCCTTTGTCCTCTACAATTATAACCCTCAATGCCATTTGTCAGTAAATAATCATCTAGTCTTTTTATAAATGCTGCCATTACCACCTCTTGTAAAGAACCCTTTCCTATATTGATGTCTGAAACGTCTTTCTTCCACACGCAATGGTTGTCTCCTTGTACTTTGTAGAATAATTGTAAAGAACAGATCATGTGCTAGTTATCTGCATTGACCACATATATACTTATACATATTAATAAGATCCCCTCTAAGATGTCTTGTTTCCAAGCTGAACAAGCACAATTTTTCTAGCATTTCATTGTAAGCGACACCTCCCATCCCATTTAATAATCTTGTTGCCCGCCTTTGAACCCTCTCCAGTTCTCCTATGTCCTTTTTACAATGTGGAGCACAAAACTGAATTCTATATTCTAGATGTGGCCTTACGAGGGATTTATAGAGTGGTAATATTACATTTGAATCACAGGTTGTCATCTCTCTTTTTATACACCCTAAAATCCTATTTTCTTTAGCAGCTGCTGCCTGACATTGAGTGCTGATGCTTAGATTATTTGTTACCAGAATACCTAGGTCCTTCTCTTGTTCCATTAGCCCCAGTTTTATTCCATTTAATGTATATGAATTAATGCTATTATTGCGTCCTAAGTGCATTACTTTAGATTTATCAACATTAAATTTCATCTGCCATGCTTTTGTCCATGCTGCCAGCCTATCTAGGTCTTTCTGTAATATTTTAAAGTCAAGCTGAGTTTTAATTATCCTACAAAGTTTTTTATCGTTAGCAAAAACTGACACCTTGCGATCAATCCCATCCAATAGTTCATTAATAAAGATATTAAAAATAATTGGGCCTAACACCGATCCTTGTCGTACCCCGCTGCTAACTTCAACCCATTCTGAGTCATTTTCTGTCCCTTAGCCAATTCATTACCCACTTACATACACGTTCCTCCAGTCCCTGTGTCTGTAGCTTTAGAACAAGACTGTTGTGTGGAACAGTATCAAATGCTTTTACAAAATCTAAACAAATCACATCAGCCGCATGACCAACATCCAGATTTGCACTTACATCCTCATAGAAACCGAACATGTTAGTAAGGCACGACCTGTTTTAGTTGGGTATCAGTTATTAGACTTTTCTCTGCTATATACTTTAGTAGTTCATCACTTAGAATACCCTCAAATACTTTACATACCACAGATGTCAAACTTACTGGACGGTAGTTACTCAGTTCCACCTTTTTACCCTTCTTAAGTTTTGGTATAAATTCAGACGTCCTCCAATCCTGTGGCACTGATCCTGTTACAAGAGAGTCTAAGAAGATGAGATACAATGGTCTTTCCAATACTGAGCTTAATTCCCTTAATACTCGTGGATGTATGCAATCTGGGCAGGGGATTTATCAATATTTAATTTGCTCAGATGTAGCTGTACTTCTACCTGTATTAAGCAGGTAATATTGGGTGGGGTACCTTTATTACTGTCCCCCTGAATAACTGGTATTGGCAGCTCATCAGTAAACACAGAGGAAAATTATGTGTTTAATATCTCACCCCTCCCTTTGTCCTCTACAATTATATCCCATGCTCATCGCTAAGAGGGCCAATATTATCAGATTTGTTCTTTTTGGCATTAACTTGATTTCATTTTTACATTTTCTATTGAGATTTTTGTAAGTTTGGAATGCTTCTGCTGAGCCCTCAGCCTTCAATGTTTTGACTGTTTTTTGTTTTTGTCTTACTATATTCAGTAATTCCCTATTCATCCATATTGGTCTCCTTTTATTACTAGACATTTTGTTAAGTGTGATTTCCGATCATGAATTACGGAAATAACCTGTTTCCGTAAGTCCCATAGAACTGAATGGTAGTTACGGGAACAGCGTAGCTTGCATGCTACACTGCTTCAGTATCTGCCAATTCACTACTATGAGAGTTATGAAAACAGCGTAGCTCAGCGAGCTACGCTGTTTCCAAATTAATTTTTGGGAATTTCACTCTTCAGCCACAACACAGAGCAGTAGAACGGGGTTTAGGGGCCCACGTTCTAGAGATAGATGTGGGTCCCAGAGGTGGGACCAGCATCAATTTGACATTTATGACATATCATGTGGATATGTCATAAATATCTCTGATGGGAAAACCCCTTTAAGCCCACGGTATGTTTCACAAAGGCTCATATATTGAATGTAGTATAAGGTGTATATTATATCTACGGACAGAAAAGTTTCATATGAAGCTAAACTAGCATCACACGTTCTTTTCCTATTTGTGGAATGTCTACATTAAAAAAAGAATTGAAATGCAGCATGTTTTGGTAATCATTTTCTGAAGCATACTTTCTCTGAACTGTATGACTGAATTTAAATATCAACTTAGACAAGGTTCCTAGGTGGAGGGGGTCACGCTGTTGCTTGGTCTAAACTTATCTCTTACCCTTCTAGCCACACTCTAAGGTACTGAAGGACCATCATAACTATCACATCTCCATGTCAATATTTGCTGCTATGATTTAATCTGACCCCACCAAATGCCAACCACATACCAGGACACCACCTCATACGATGATAATACCTTCTACCTGCTAAATAAAACATGGGAGGACTGGAAGGCAATTCAGATGTTTACAATAAAATGTAATCTTTTCTCTTTTATAAAAGCATCCCCTCTGATTCTAATCGCCTTCTATTAAACTACATAGCCAGCCTACTTTGTCTCCTTATTTCATCCGATTATTAGACCCTATTCTACTCCCCAGCTCTAAATGGATTATTCTTGGAATACCATGCCTTTTTTCTGGGGCCTTCCAAAACTTAATTCCAATTTTATTCCTAAAAGGGGAAGCCGTGGCTAGCCAGGCACTTCCTCTGCAGGAAAAAAAAATTATTACTTGGCGGCTCTCCATTCTGGCTAATTGCAGGATGGGGGAGGGGAGGTCCTGAGCGTGACTATGATGTCCATATTCCCTAATAGGGCATTTGAGTAAAAACTGTCTTCATTAAACAACCCCTTTAAATAAAATATCATTCAAAATAAATTCATAAGAGTCTTTAATACTTTCTCATGAGGTCTATTTTTGACATTTATTGCTATCATTATTATGGTCTTTGCTAATTTAAAAAAATGTAGATTTGGTTGCAATTCACAAAGCTATTGCCTTTTGAACTGTTTTGGACTCAAAAAATAGTCCATTGACTACTATATAACTAAGAGCTGTACATTTTTTAACCAGATTTCCCCTGTCAGTATTAATCATTGTCTTTAAGACTCCTGGCTCAAGGCTAGAAGAATAACTTAGCAGCACCAAGGGAGTGACGAACAAAGCCTCATGACCTGAGAGTATGATACTCAGCCAGATGTGATATTATATGGATATAATATACTGTATACCACTTCACAGGTTAAAAACTCCACAGATATAAAATTAAAACTCTTGTTATTCATTCTATAAAATATGAATATGTAGGTTTATTTATTTCTGACTCCACAATTATATATATATATATATATATATATATATATATACATATATATATATGAAATTTTTGGTTATTAGAGACTTTGTTTACTTTAGAGAAATAGTATTGTACTCCATAGTCGGTAAGCAGGACTTGGTGCAACTCACAGCCGGTCCTTATTCTGCCGACCATCATCAATCTCAGAGCATGTGGGAGAAAGAGGGGGTAGTGGTGGGGTTATAGTAGAACAAATGTCACTTAGGAAAAATTCACCTATAACATAAAATAGGCACTAGTCTGCACATACAGTAGGAGACAGCCATACTATGTTCTTATAGGGTGTATATTAGAAAGCTGCACCACATCTTGATTTATGCCTATATGTAATACACCTTTAAGTTCAAAAGGTTAAAAAGTTATGTGGTCACACTGATGTAAAGAATGTATGTATATTTTTTATGTACATTACATTATATATTAAATTTTCAATATTAAAGTGACTGTCCGGTGTTATAGTGACTTTAGCTATGATGTCAGGGCTGAATTGTTATATTCAGCCCTGACATCCTCTTTCTCCCTAGTGGAAGTCACTACAATGTATGTCGCTGTTAGAGATGAGCGAACCGATTCGACACAAATTGAATTCGGTCTGAATTTCCCAAAAGTTTGGGATTTTACGATATTTGTCAAAAAGGCTGCAAAATGTGATTGCTGCAGCGGTCACATGGGACATTGGGAATTACTAGTACCACAATTGCCTTGTTTAACTTTTTAATCTGACAGGGCTATTGGGGGATAGATTGGCCCCAACACAGTCTTTGTGAATGTGACACTAGAAAATCATCTTTTTTTCTTATTGATTTTGTAGTTCTCCCCGATGCTTAGTATACTTCATGGGGAGCTATAAGGAGACTGGACAGTCAATTTCATTAAAAAGAGGGAAAATAAAAAATACATGAAGACTTGAGTCTTGAAGAAGCTTCCTACTATAATTTATTTTCACAGAAATCAGATTAATATGGCAGCAAGAAAGAGATAAATATATGTACTTTCAAGTCTCATTGCCTTATCTTATTCTGTGCCAGGTGGGCTTCCATCTGACTAATTTGAGTCAGACTTGTTGCTATGAACCCGCCGTCTGCCAACTCCCTATAAAAGATTGTAGCTGTTAGGAAACAAATCCTAAGCGACCGTTTAGTCTCAAATAACTAATTTTCGTATGCTGTGTTTACTGCAAGAAGTTGATTGCAATAGGGTATCAAGAGGTATACATGCTGTCATATATACCGTTTTATGATCCTTTTTGTTATTTGTTTGCTTGTATTTTTAAAAAATAATTGATTTGACTGGAAGATGTGAAAAGATTAGATATACTAAAATCAATGTCCCTTCTGTATAGCATAAAGAGTTGAAGTTGAATAGTTCTGGCCTATTATGCCCATCAATCTTTAGAAGCTGGAGAGTAAAAAAGGGACCTACAATATAAAGCCTTTAAAATTGTTGGAAGAATATTAAACTTTGGGCCAGTTGTTATGTTAATGCGAATACCATTCAAGTTATCAAGATAATACAATCTGTACCAATTTCCTGTATTATTTACTTTATATAGAGTATGCATGCAGTAATAAATATATATTCTGATGAACTACCCAAGCTAAGGACTTTTCTTTAGCTTGGTGCAGGTCACCAAGTGACCATAATTAACCTCTTCGGTTTCAAAGCTTTCAAAAAGATGTATCCTTACAACTCCCGCTGGTAATATACCCGAAGGACAAATCGAGAGAATTACTGGCCTATACAGAAAATACATGAAGGCATTATATAAATATAGTAAAGTTCTCTTTCAAGAAGATACATGAATTCTATTCTTCCCCAGAGTAGGCACTTCTCATCTTATTTGTGTTGATCAAATGTAACTTGACAGGAGCATCGTCCTGCATTAAGCTATGATCTGGCAGGTGATGCTGCTCCATCCATTTGCAGATGATGCTTTTAGTGTTTCATATAGTATGTACTCCGGGGGTGGAAGATAAACCACGGGAGAAAAAAGTAAATATGTGATTGATTAAAAGGGGACAAAGATTCAAAGCGACAGTACACACAAAAATGTATATGTATATATATATATATATATATATATATATATATATATACACATATATATATATATATATATATATACACATATATATATATATATATATATATATATATATATATATATATATATATATATATATATAAAAAATAAATAAATAAATATAAATATATATATATATATACACAGTGAAGGAAATAAGTATTTGATCCCTTGCTGATTTTGTAAGTTTGCCCACTGTCAAAGACATGAACAGTCTAGAATTTTTAGGCTAGGTTAATTTTACCAGTGAGAGATAGAATATACATATATATAAAAAAAAAAAGAAAATCACATAGTCAAGATTATATATATTTATTTGCATTGTGCACAGAGAAATAAGTATTTGATCCCCTACCAACCATTAAGAGTTCAGCCTCCTCCAGACCAGTTACACGCTCCAAATCAACTTGGTGCCTGCATTAAAGACAGACTGCATTAAAGACAGACTCAATTAATCAGTGTGACTCTAACCTCTACAACATGGGCAAGACCAAAGAGCTTTCTAAGGATGTCAGGGACAAGATCATAGACCTGCACAAGGCTGGAATGGGCTACAAACCCATAAGTAAGATGTTGGGTGAGAAGGAGACAACTGTTGGTGCAATAGTAAGAAAATGGAAGACATACAAAATGACTGTCAATCGACATCGATCTGGGGTTCCATGCAAAATCTCACCTCGTGGGGTATTCTTGATCCTGAGGAAGGTGAGAGCTCAGCCGAAAACGACACAGGGGGAAATTGTTAATGATCTCAAGGCAGCTGGGACCACAGTCACCAAGAAAACCATTGGTAACACATTAAGCCATAATGGATTAAAATCCTGCAGTGTCCGCAAGGTCCCCCTGCTCAAGAATCACGCTATAGGGAAAAAGGAAACAAAGCGCACATAGTGCATGAGCCTGTATTAGGTGAGAACAAAAGGAAAAAAGTGGTCAATTGTGCTGACCTGATGTTGTTATGCTCGGAGCATAACATCCCAAGGTGCGTGTCCAAGTTAGACTTAGGTAGAGACAGTTGCAGCCCAAATTCCGGTTTGAAGATTGGTAAAAATCCACTATGTAGATCCAGGAGATAGGGAGATAAAAAATGGAATATCCGAGGGCGCAGCTGTACTGGAAATGGCTTTTATTTGTACAACAACAACAACAATGTGTTTCAAGGCCGTACCGGCCTCTTCGTCAGGTTAGGTACAAGTGTTAGGTCTATTCATGATGACTGTGCATTTATAGCTGGCCTAGGAATCAGTACCGGGTTAAGTTACAGGTCAAAGGTCAATTGTGTAAGCAAGGTACGGCAGTGAGGTATAAAAATTATTCATTTAGAAACAAAACAGTTTTTCATTCATATTAAAGGTATAGACAAAGATACAAAACAAGGATCGTAGGTTCAAAAATATGAATAAGCATTTTTTTACAGAATGATAATAATATAAAAATAATAATATTAAATAAAACAATGATTAAAAAACATTAATGACAATATGTATAAAAGTATGTATAAAAAGATCATAGATGCATTTCAAGTGGAATGTCTCCGCAGTGTGTTTATTCGTTAGTTGTAGTATGAAGTTTTTTATTATTGTTTTGTATTTTCAATTTAAAACATCGTTTATTCCAAACTGTCAGTGGTGTGTATCATCGTCCTGGTGATATGACGCTCCTAGGTATGAGTCATATTAGCAAAGTGCGGTAATGAAGTGTGTAAGTTGTTCCCTATCAGAGAGCAGACCCGTTTTACATTAATATTCAAAATTAGTGCAAAAAGATAGAATAAGCATCTCATATATAATCATGGAAAAAGTGATTTAGAAACATGTAGAAATATATGTAGAAATATATACAAAAGCCTATTAGAGATGGAGCATCTTTGAAATGTGTATTTATTCAATGGGGGTGTTTATTTTTTGTTTATATGTACTTCAAATGTTTGGTGCTTATATTTTAGAGTATCGTTCTTTCAGAGCTGTCAGTGGTGTGTATCGTTGTCATGGTGATTTGACGCTCCTGGGTATGAGTCATTCATGCAGAGAGTGCTGCTGCCGACTCAGAGAAGGGAGCCGTGCGGTTCGAGGAAGATTGATCGGAACAAGAATACACAGCAGCCACGGGTGAGAGAATTGCCTGTATTATAGCGCACAAATGTTGGTATATTCGTTTGTATATATATATATAGGATGATTCCTATATATGTTGCTCTTAGGGTTGTGAAAACGGAGTTACATAATGGTCTCTGTTACTTCATTGAGACCTGTTGGTTTTAATGTCTTGAGTTTATACATCCAGAAGATTTCTCTTCTGCAAAGAATATTATAATATTCTTTGCAGAAGAGAAATCTTCTGGATGTATAAACTCAAGACATTAAAACCAACAGGTCTCAATGAAGTAACAGAGACCATTATGTAACTCCGTTTTCACAACCCTAAGAGCAACATATATAGGAATCATCCTATATATATATATACAAACGAATATACCAACATTTGTGCGCTATAATACAGGCAATTCTCTCACCCGTGGCTGCTGTGTATTCTTGTTCCGATCAATCTTCCTCGAACCGCACGGCTCCCTTCTCTGAGTCGGCAGCAGCACTCTCTGCATGAATGACTCATACCCAGGAGCGTCAAATCACCATGACAACGATACACACCACTGACAGCTCTGAAAGAACGATACTCTAAAATATAAGCACCAAACATTTGAAGTACATATAAACAAAAAATAAACACCCCCATTGAATAAATACACATTTCAAAGATGCTCCATCTCTAATAGGCTTTTGTATATATTTCTACATATATTTCTACATGTTTCTAAATCACTTTTTCCATGATTATATATGAGATGCTTATTCTATCTTTTTGCACTAATTTTGAATATTAATGTAAAACGGGTCTGCTCTCTGATAGGGAACAACTTACACACTTCATTACCGCACTTTGCTAATATGACTCATACCTAGGAGCGTCATATCACCAGGACGATGATACACACCACTGACAGTTTGGAATAAACGATGTTTTAAATTGAAAATACAAAACAATAATAAAAAACTTCATACTACAACTAACGAATAAACACACTGCGGAGACATTCCACTTGAAATGCATCTATGATCTTTTTATACATACTTTTATACATATTGTCATTAATGTTTTTTAATCATTGTTTTATTTAATATTATTATTTTTATATTATTATCATTCTGTAAAAAAATGCTTATTCATATTTTTGAACCTACGATCCTTGTTTTGTATCTTTGTCTATACCTTTAATATGAATGAAAAACTGTTTTGTTTCTAAATGAATAATTTTTATACCTCACTGCCGTACCTTGCTTACACAATTGACCTTTGACCTGTAACTTAACCCGGTACTGATTCCTAGGCCAGCTATAAATGCACAGTCATCATGAATAGACCTAACACTTGTACCTAACCTGACGAAGAGGCCGGTACGGCCTTGAAACACATTGTTGTTGTTGTTGTACAAATAAAAGCCATTTCCAGTACAGCTGCGCCCTCGGATATTCCATTTTTTATCTCCCTATCTCCTGCCCCTGCTCAAGAAGGCACATGTACAGGCCCGGCTGAAGTTTTCAAATGAACATCTGTATGATTCTGAGAGTGATTGGGAGAAGGTGCTGTGGTCAGATGAGACTAAAATTGAGCTCTTTGGCATTAACTCAACTCGCCGTGTTTGGAGGAAGAGAAATGCTGCCTATGACCCAAAGAACACCGTCCCCACTGTCAAGCATGGAGGTGGAAACATTATGTTTTGGGGGTGTTTCTCTGCTAAGGGCACAGGACTACTTCACCGCATCAATGGGAGACTGGATGGAGCCATGTACCGTCAAATCCTGAGTGACAACCTCCTTCCCTGCACCAGGATATTAAAAATGGCTCGTGGCTGGGTCTTCCAGCACGACAATGACCGAAACATACAGCCAAGGCAACAAAGGAGTGGCTCAAAAAGAAGCACATTAAGGTCATGGAGTGGCCTAGCCAGTCTCCAGACCTTAATCCCATCGAAAACTTATGGAGGGAGCTGAAGATCCGAGTTGCCAAGCGACAGCCTCGAAATCTTAATGATCTGCAAAGAGGAGTGGGCCAAAATTCCATCTAACGTGTGCAAACCTCATCATCAACTACAAAAAACGTCTGACTGCTGTGCTTGCCAAGAAGGGTTTTTCCACCAAGTATTAAGTCTTGTTTGCCAAAGGGATCAAATACTTATTTCTCTGTGCACAATGCAAATAAATATATATAATTTTGACAATGTGATTTTCTGTTTTTTTTTTAAATATAATCTATCTCTCACTGGTAAAATTAACCTAGCCTAAAAATTCTAGACTGTTCATGTCTTTGACAGTGGGCAAACTTACAAAATCAGCAAGGGATCAAATACTTATTTCCTTCACTGTATATATATATATATATATATATATATATATATATATATATATATATAACGAGAGATAGAGAAAGAGATAGAGAGGAAGACACAGCAAAAGCCAGATAGAGAGAGAGAGTGAGAAAGAGGGAGATAGAATCACACGCACAGACAGACACAGAGAGCGTGAGAAAAATTCATGTTTCAGGTGTTTTGTAATGTAAACTTTATATCAAAAATGCTATGCAGATAAATATATCATTGTATTTATCAACAGCCAATTTATTTTCCTAAAATATATTAACCATTTGACTTTTAATAAGCCACCGCAAAAGTAATAAACACACACTGAAATTCAATGACAGTAGTTTTCATGTATTAAGTAAATACAGCTTAAGCTTAGTATAATAAAACTTTGTGATATACCGTACTTTATGTTTCAATTCCTCACCATCTTCTAAGTTTCTAGTTGCTGTCAGTGAATGGAACCCTCTTGTTTACATCCAGGTCTGTGTACAAACCTAAGAGTATATTTATGTGAGCAGGCTTTGTGGATTTTTTTTTTACTGCAATTATCACAAAATCGCAGCAAAAATCGCAAGAAAAATAATGTTGCCTTATAGCATTCAATGAAACATGCCACAATATTTTTTTAAGCAGAAATTCTTCCTTGTCTACTCGATTCCCTACAATTGCAAAATCCATTGTGTATTATATGAAGTATGTTGTATATGTTGTTTTTCTTCTGGAAGGATAAATATAACTAATAATCTTTTAAATGTTTTTGGATTTAACTCAAGTTTTGGCTCAAAAAATTGCATGCCGTAACTGCATAAAATGCAAAGTATGAACTAGACTTTATGTTAGATTCTATAATGAGATGGTTGTAAGTTAATTGTAAATTAAACTGCAGCTTTCCTAACCCTCAATGATCTGTTGCCATTTTTTCTGCTCCATATTTAGACAGTTGGCATGAAAATAAAGGACACTCCAGAGTACAGGCTTAGGCCTCATGCACACGGCCCGTGATTACCGCATGATGCTGCGCTTTTCTTTCTATCAAAAATACCAGTAAGCCAGAAAGAAACCTTAGGGTATGTGCACACGATGAGAGGCTTTTACGTCTGAAAAGACAGACTGTTTTCAGGAGAAAAAAGCTGCCTCGTTTCAGACGTAAATGCTCCTCCTTGCATTTTGCGAGGCTTCTCTGACAGCCGTAAATTTTGAGCTGTGCTTCATTGAGTTCAATGAAGAACGGCTCAAATTACGTCCGAAGGAAGTGTCCTGCACTTCTTTTGACGAGGCTGTATTTTTACGTGTCGTCGTTTGGCAGCTGTCAAACGACGACGCGTAAATGACAGGTTGTCTGCACAGTACGTCGGCAAACCCATTCAGATGAATGGGCAGATGTTTGCCGACGTATTGTAGCCCTATTTTCAGACGTAAAACGAGGCATAATACGCCTCGTTTACGTCTGAAAATAGGTCGTGTGAACCCAGCCTTATAATCGCAAGCATGAACAAAGTCTAAAATAGATATAAAAGGTCCGTCCAGGCCTCCGGTAGCTATATTCATTTAGAGTTGAGTGAATCCATTCTTACCAATCTAATTTGGTCTGAATTGGCCAAAATTTTCTAACTCAGCTAAATACTAAACTTTTGGGGTTCACACCGCACTATTTGCGGCAAAATGTAAAGCGCCAGTCGATATTTTTAAAGATAAGAAAAAGGCTCAGATTTTCTTTTATCTGCACTGTTTAACAACCCTTGCACCCCCTGTATCGGCTCTGTCCCCCTGGATGGTGGCAGTGATCCTGTCTATAGCTTTCAAGATGGTGGCTGTCATGTGATTCAATATCACATGACCTCCTCCCTGAATGCCTGTTCATCTGTGCACATACCGAAGATTCTGGTGGCTGTATCTGTGCACGCGCTGTACGTGTCCAGTGTCGGTGCAGAAGAATGGGCATTCAGGGAGATGGTTATGCGTGTTAATCACATGACCACCGCCATCTTGAATCACATAACAGCTGACACCTCGAAAGCTATTTACAGGATCACCGTCGCATTTCACAGACAGTGCCAATCCAGGGGGAGCAGGCGGCCTTGGATTGTAGTGCAGGGGTAAGTAATAAGAGTAGTTTTCATGGCATTCGGGAAACTTTAGATTTGCACCAAAATAGTTTGGCACAAATCGAATAGAATCAACCTCGAAACG
Organism: Rhinoderma darwinii; assembly: GCF_050947455.1. NCBI lineage: Eukaryota > Metazoa > Chordata > Amphibia > Anura > Rhinodermatidae > Rhinoderma > Rhinoderma darwinii. The sequence continues at coordinate 334,687,545 of NC_134688.1, read as the reverse complement.
AATTTTAACAAATGTGCTTTTCTTTAGTGGCAAATATTAGTTCAGAAAAGGGGAAAAACCTTGATACTTGAATGTTAGGCAAATTTATATGGTGGAACTATAAGATGTGGCCTGTCTGTGACAACCACCTGGATACAACCTTGTGCATGATGGTTGTCTGTCCCTGCCCACAAAATAAAAAAAGACAGAGAATGGAGACACTCGACACTGAAAACATTGTTTTATGTCAAAATAACTTGTAACTTGAAGTTCATCGGCATTGAAGCAAAATCTGAAACAGGATTCCGAACTACCACCCCTCTTTAAAAATACTGGTCTCCTCATATGGGCTCCAGGGCTCGGGTACGACTGCTTCTGCATCCTCTACAGTTATTTCTCTGCAAAACGACATATGACTAATGTAACAGACATAAAATACCATGTAAAATGACTCATTATCCTGTGCGATACCCACTTCTGTTCCAAATTATGTCCTTCTGTCTGCATCTGTTGATCAAATGAACCACTTTCGGTCTCAGTGACCACAGAGTCTTGTCTCTTAATAGACCTAACTGAGGTCGCAAATAATTATTCACATAGGGGATTGGGAAAGAACAGGACAAGGAAGCTCCACCCATGAAGGAGGATGAAACAGAAAGAACAAATAAAAGGTGGTAATATGCAAAGAGCTAGATGTCTTGGGAAGTATTGTTTCATGTTGAGGGATTAGGCTTTTATACCATCACAAAAGTCATGGGAAGAAATGATAAATCTACTAAAAACTACTCTACAGAAAGATTTTTTTGTTACGGAAATGTAGAATTTGAATCAATGCCAGTTATATAGTTAAATATCAAAATAAATATATAAAGAGTAAGACATTTTATTCAATTTTATTTTAATTAGATTGCTTTTCTGACTTAGATTCTAATTTTTCAATTAGCAATTAGAAGTTGAAATTCGTCAGCAAAACTTACATGATGCTCGAGATGATAATTACAGCGCGGGAGGTGGGGGACATATATGAGGAGATTGAAAATAGAGAGAGGGGGAGGGTGAGTTAACAAATAGCCTGAAATGTTATGAGAATAAATAAATGATTGTGTTCCGTAATCAGGGCTCTGATATGAATTTAATTAGACAGAGAAATCAGGGAAAAAATTAAGATTAAAAAATGCATTATAATTAGATGCCTGTGGGTCATAATTTGTATTGCTAATACAGCTTTTTAATGAAGATATTTTATAGTATACACATATTTAAGGGGAATTATTCAACAGTTTTTATACATTATATTATAAAATTGACCTTTTTAATTATTAGAACAGTATGAAATTCTCACTAATACATTTATTATTCTTATGGTTATTTGAGGGTAAATATGTTGCTCCACACAGCTGTTTGTGGAAATTTCAATTTGAAGTCTGTTTGATATTCAGTTTTATGTGTCCACATTGATCTACACAAGAGCCAGCTATACCTATGTACAGAGCAGAATCTCTAGTGGAGGAAAAAGGAGTGAAATTATTTTAAAATATTGTGAGGAGGAACATAGAAATTGTACACTTTAGTAAATGTATGAAAAACTATAGCTAGACAAAAGTGAATGGCTACAAACAAATACCTTATTGTCAATATTCCTAATTGGGTTGAGTTATCTATATCTCGGCAATTGAGAATCTTTATTTAAAAAGCATTTAAGAGGAATGTAATGATAAAGGGGAAATGTGTTATTAATATTGAAATACAGTACATATATCTCACTTAGCACTTATGAGGATAAGGTTCTAAAGAGGCAGTAGTATCAACAAGGGGTGGTAGGTCCATATGCATACATCAGTGATGATTCTTAATGACAGATTAATTGTCTGTTTACCATATTTTTCAGACTGTAGGACGCACTGGACCATAGGGCACAACCATAATTTGAAGCTTAAAGGGAATGTGTCGCTAGAATTTTTATTTTTTTCAGTTAAACTATTAGTATTTGAGTGATTACACATTGTTTTAATTTATTTTATTTTTTTCACAAGTCAGGAAAATTATAAATTAGATTCTTATTTATAACATTTCCATATGCTTGTCACTAGAGGGAGCAGTTCCCAAAATTGAAGCATGGTCACTGTGATAAAGTATCCTCATTGATTTATGCTGCAAATTTGGGGTGGACACACTCTCCTCTAGTGTCCTCACACAATCCCCCCTCCCTTCTTCTGGCTAGTGCCAGAAGAAGGAAGGGTTTGAATCTTCAAACCTCCTACACTGTGTGCCGCCATTTTATGAGCGACTGCACAGTGTAGGAGGATTAGATACAGGGCTCAGCAGACAGTATCACACGAACATACACGAACATAAGTTACCTCCTCCTGCCGGCGCCTCGTCCGCTGGTCTACGCTCCTTGCGCCTTCGCTTCGTTGAACATATGGCCGGAAGCCGCAGCCGGAAGTCGTCATCTTACAGTCCGGCAGCAGCTTCCAGTCCACATGAAAATGGCGCCGGATTTCGCTCTACGAACGAGCTTCGTTTTGGTCTGTGTGGGAGCGGCGCAAGCGCCGTTCCCACACAGACGGCGTACGCTTCTGTGAATGGAAAGGCTCCTGTTCGCATTCTCTATGGGTTGTATGTGCCGTATAGCATCTCTGTATGTGTCGTTAATCGACACACACAGAGATGAAAAAAAAAATGGCAGCCCCATAGAGAAGTAAAAGTAAGAACACAGTAAAAAGTTTAAAGTCACAACACTAATAAATACAATTTTTGTTTTTATTTTATTAAAAGCAATATAATAATAAAAAAAAATTCATGACACCTTCCCTTTAAATGAGGAGAATTTTTTATTTTTTTTTTACTGTACATTTCCTATGAATAATATTCAGGCGATATGACACAGGTCCAGTAACCCACCACAATGCCAGCCACAGTTCCCCAATACAATGCCAAATGCAGTGATACAATGTATTGGCAGCTATTGATCCCTCGCCATCTCCTGAACTCACCAGACATCAGAGGAGTGGAGAGGCAGGGATTAATGGGGATAAAGCTGCTCAGGTCACTGCTTTAGGTTTGATGGTGCTTGTACATAAGAGCCCCGTGGCTAGAAGGTCCTTGGAGATCAGAACCTGCATAGATTTACTGTGCTGGGTGTACAAATGTCTGTGTTTTTTGCTCAATAAACAATCAGATTTACTGAATTTTGTGTGTAAGATTTGACTGTTCAGTGTGCAGATAACAGAGATTTTTTTTACACACAGCACAGGACACGATGCTTCTATAATACTGCACTGCAAGGACCTTTGATCACGGAGCTTAATCTCCTGCGTCTTCATACACTGACAGACTGTAAGACGCAGCGCAAGATTACAGCATTGTTTTTAGGACAAAAAGTGCGTCTTATAGTCTGAAAAATACGGTATAACATTTTTTTGCTTTATATTTAAAAATCCACAAATCCCAAAAAATATAATACAGTCAGGCCCCACACAAGGGACAGGTTATTGCCAAACTGTAATTGCACAATACTATAATACTATATACGCTATATACATATACTATATATATATATATATATATATATATATATATATATATACTATAATACTATAATACGATAATACTATATGTAATTCTACAGGTATATCAGTATATCATTTTTATCAACTTTATGCGTACTTGACTAGGCTTTTCTAGACAGAATGGTATATATAACCTGATGGTATTGTTCATCGTGATCTTCCCACTGAGAGCTCCACCAAATGTTCTATACCTTAAGATTGATGTCCACCATTCTGTTGTCAGGTCCCAAATTCTGTGCTGACTAATTTCATAGAGCGTTTTCATGACTTAAGATAAGACAAGATAACTTTATTAACCGCTTCCCAACCGCCCACAGTAAATTCACGCCGGCATTTGCTGGGCTCTGTGCAGCGCCAACGTGAATTCACGGTGGGTGTTAAAAGCGCGATCCGGGCGTCTCAGAGTAGTCCTGACACCCGGATCGCGCTGTTAACCCCTGCCTCTGGTCCCGGAGACATGACCGGGACCTAATTGGTTCAGGTCCCGGTCATGTGACCGCAGGGAAAGTTTGTTGCTACAACAAACTTTCCCGGGGACCGATTTCGTGGTGCCGCAATCGGTTATAAGGCAGAACCGGAGGCGATACAACGGCCCCCGGGTCTGCCATGCACAGCAGCCTATGAGAACCAGCCGGAGGCTGGTCCTCATAAGCTTCTTATCAGTGTGACTCTCAGCGTCACACTGACAGTTTATAATATGTTACACTACCTAGGTAGTGTAATGTATTATAGCAGCGATCAGTGCTGCCAGTCTTCAAGTAAAACAAGTAAAAAGTAAAAAATAAAGTAATAAAAATGTTTCATAAAATTGTAAAAACAAGTTATAAAAGTTACAAAAACAAAAAATGCTTTTTTTCCTATAATAAGTCTTTTATTATAGGGAAAAAATGAAAATGTTAAAAAAAGTACACATATTTAGTATCACGGCGTTCACAACGACCCAAACTCTAAAACTATAATATTATTTTTCCCGCACGGTGAACAGCGCAAAAAAATAATTAAGGAACAATGTCAGAATCACTATTTTTTTGGTCATCAACCCTCCAAAAATATAGAATAAAAAGTGATCAAAAAGTCGCATGTACCCTAAAATAATACCAATAAAAACTACAACCCGTCCTGCAAAAAACAAGCCCTTACACAGCTTTTTTTGACTGAAAAATAAAAAAGTTATGGCTCTCAGAATATGGTGACACAAAAAATAAATAATTTTATCGAAAAGTGATTTTATTGCGCAAATGCCACAAAACATAAAAAAACGATATACATCTGGTATCGCCGTAATCGTATCGACACGCAGAATAAAGTAAAATGTCATTTATAGCGCACGGTGAAAAGTGTAAAAAAATAAGAGACAAAAAACATTGTCAGAATTTGTTTTTTTGTCACTTTGCTTGCCAAAAAAATCTAATAATGTACCCTAAAATGGTACCAATGAAAACTACAGATGGTTCCGCAACAAATAAGTCCTCGCACGGCTCCGGTGAAGAAAAAATAAAAAAAGTTCTGGCTCTCAGAATATAGCGACAGAAATTGTGCAGTGTCCAAAAGCTGATAAGATCGGGCGCCATTTATCAGTGCGACATTGGCCACATATCTGCGGATTATTATTTATTTACCGAATTATTATACCCTCTTATTATGTCCTGATGTATTCTGCCCAATTTACACATACCCCCACATCATAAACTGAAATACCAGCAAAACCCCAAACAGAACAGTTACCAAACAAACTCTGCGCTCCAAAAGCCAAATAGCGCTCCCTCCCTTTTGAGCCCCACAGCGTGCCCAAACACCAGCTTACGTCCACATATATGATATTTTATATCCGGGAGAACCCGCTCAACATTGAATGAGATATTTGTCTTCAGTGGCACAAACTGGGCACAACATATTGTGCATTAAAATGGCATATCAGTGGAAAATTTTAATTTTCACTTTGCACCATCCGCTGCGCATTAACGCCTTCGCGCACAAAGACTTAATAGCATGTCGTGGTGCGGGGGGTTATATATGGAGCGGGCTCATGTGCTGCGCTCGCTCCATATTCTGCAGGTGTCCGCTGTGTAATACAGCTGACACCCGGGACTAATGGACAGGAACAGCGATCGCGCTGTTACAGGAGTCTGTAAAAATGATATTATACTGCAATACATTAGTACTGCAGTGTATTGTACCAGCAACCTAATGATCGCTTGTTCCAGTCCCCTAAAGGGACTTTTGGGAGGTTTCCACTGTTTTGGTACCTCAGGGGCTTTGCAAATGCGACATGACACCCGAAAACCATTCCAGCTAAATTTGAGCTCCAAAAGCCAAATATTGTTCCTTCCCTTCTGAGTCTTGCCGTGGGTCCAAACAGCAGTTTATTACCACATATGTCATATTGCTGTAATGAGGACAAATTGCTTTACAAATTTTGGGATGATTTTTCTCCTTTATTCATTATAAAAATTAAACATTTCTATGTTTTTTCAGAAAAAAGTTGATTTTCATTTTCACGGTTTAATTCCACTAAATTCAGCAAAAAAACTGTGGGGTCAAAATGCTAACTATACCCCTAGAAAAATTCCTTGAGGGGTGTAGTCTACAAAATGGGGTCACTTTTGGGGGTTTCCACCGTTTTGCTCCCTCCAGGGCGCTGCAAACGCGACATGGCACTGAAAACCAATCCAGCAAAACCTGCGCTTCAAAATCCAAATGGCGCTCCTTCCCTTCTGAGCTCTGCCATGGGTCCAAACAGCAGTTTAGTACCACATATGGGGTATTGCTGTAATCGGGAGAAGTAGCTTTACAAGTTTTGGGGTGCTTTTTATTCTTTATTCCTTGAAAATATTATTATTTTTTATATTTTTTCAGAAAAAAAGTAGATTTTCACTTTCACAGGCAAACTCCAATAAATATAGCAGAAGACCTGTGGGGTCAAGATGCTAACTATAACCCTAGATAAATTCCTTGAGGGGTGCAGTTTCCAAAGCCGTGTCACTTTTGGGGGATTTCCACTGTTTTGGCACTACAAGACCTCTTCAAACCCAACATAGTGCCTAAAATATATTCTAAATAAAGGAGGCCACAAAATCCACTAGGTGCTCCTTTGCTTCCGAGGCCGGTATTTCAGTCCATTATCACACTAGGGCCACATGTGGGATATTTCTAAAAACTGCAGAATCTGGGCAATAAATATTGTGTTGCGTTTCTCTGGTAAAACATTCTGTGTTACAGAAAAAAATGTATTACAAATGAATTGCAGCAAAAAAAATTAAATTTTTCAATTTCCCCTTTCTACATTACTTTAATTCCTGTGAAACACCTAAAGGGTTAAGAAACTTTCTGTATGCTGTTTTGAATACTTTGAGGGGTGCAGTTTTTAATATGGGGTGATTTATGGGGTCTATCTAGTACATAAGGCCCTCAAAGCCGCTTTAGAACTGAACTGGTCCCTGTAAAAATCGCCTTTTGAAATTTTCTTGAAAATGTGAGAAATTGCTGGTAAAGTACTAAGCCTTGTAACGTCCTAGAAAAATAAAATAATGTTCAAAAAACTATGCAAATATAAAGTAGACATATGGAATATGTGAAATAGTAACTATTTTGTGTGGTATTACTATCTGTTTTACAAGCAGATACATTTAAAGTTAGAAAAATCATAATTTTTGCAAATTTTCTCAAAATTTTGGTGTTTTTCACAAATAACAATTAATTTATTGACCAAATTTTTCCACTAATATAAAGTACAATATGTCACGAGAAAACAGTCTCAGAATCGCTTGAATAGGCAAAAGCATTCCAGAGTTATTACCACATAAAGTGACACGTCAGATTTGAAAAAATGGGGCTGGTCCTGAAGGCCAAAATGAGCTCGGTCTTGAAAGGGTTAATCCCAAAAGGAAATTCCTGTTTTACAACAGCTAGTATACTACATACACAAAGAAACACAAATTGAAACATCAACAATAAAATATCCATACACACAAATATGAATGAATAAATAAATAAATATAACCACAGTTACTGATAGACAACAATAATAACTCACACATACAAAATACATATTATTTACAGTTTATCTACTAAAATTAATAACACTACAGGAATAAATTAATCATTTAATAACTTCTTATAAAATCCCCCTAAAAACTAGCACACCCTAACAATTCAAGAACTTTGCTGAACTATAATAGGCTACCATTGCTATCAGCACAAACAACTTCATAAATCTATCTTTATTGCACCTCACTTGAAGTAGGCAATTACTAAAGATACTCTGCTGTTTCAAAAAGAATTCATGCAGTGGGTGCAATGGATTTGCTAAAATCACCATACACTTTTCAAGTACTCTTTTATCCCATATCTTCTCAAAACTGTCCAACTGACATCCCACCACAGAACTTCCTTTCTTAATAAGCTTATTAACATCCGCACTTCTAACATATTATGCCAAAAAAAGTACACTTACTACTACAGATTGGTAAAACATTGTTTTTTTTTTTTTTTTTTTTTTAAATCAAACCAGTTTTTATTGATAGTACAACATACATTATAAATCTCATGTATATCTAGTCAATTCCAGCAATCAATACATTTTCAGTTTTGTACAGAATATTCAGTTACATTTAACATAACTCCCCCTTCCCTCCAACCGAACTCCCCCCCCCCCCGCAGTATCTCCTTCTTTCCCTGGCTCGTACATTTTCTCTCCCGCATCATACTGATATATTCATAAGCGATCTCCTGATCATGTCCCCTCAATCTGCCTCCTACCTCCCTGCCGTGCCATAGTTATGTATCCACTTTTCCCATTGTTTATCATGTTTGTGTGTTGCTCCTCGTTTCAGATATATCCGATGTTCTAACGACACCGTGTGATTAACATATCCTACCAGTTCAGACACCTCCGGGGGATCCTGGTTCAGCCAATATTTTGCTATCAGCTTCCTAGCGTGGTACAAAACTTTTTTAATAGCCAGTAATTCAGCCCCATCTCCTCCCTCCTCCCCCATACAACCCAACATAAAGATCTTAGGTTCCAACGGGAAATCTCTCCCATATACTCTCGCTACCATGCCTCCAACCTCCTTCCAGTAGTCATTCAGCATCGGACAGTCCCAGAACATATGCTTTATGTCTGCCCCATCAAACGAACACCTGGGACACTCCTTCGTTGGTCTGAGCCGCATTTGCCATAACACCTTAGGTGTCCTATACACCCTATGCAGGAGAAAAAGTTGTGACCGCCTGTGTGCTACATTAATGGACAGCATTTTGGGCGATTCAAGTATCTCCTCCCACTCTTCATCTGTTATAGTCCCCACATCTTCTTCCCATTTGCGTCTGATCTCCCCCATCGGATCTCCAAGGAATTTGGAAAGTAATGTACTATATATCACAGAGATAATCCCTTTAGTGTCCTTTGCCCCCAATACCTGTTCCATTGCTCCCATAGTGGAGCAGCTCAAGTCCACCGACCTACCCTGGGCCTGTGCTGCGTGACGCAACTGGAGGTATTGATAGAACATCCGATGTGGGAGTCCAAACTCCTCCTGCAATTGTGAGAACAATTTGAGACTTCCTCCCTCATATAACTGGTATACATATCTGACCCCTGCTTGTTCCCATTCCTGAAAGCCGGCCAAGATACTAAATTCCCATAGGTATGGATTGTCCCATAGAGGCACATAGTTGGAGCAAACAACCTAAACAACAACCTCACACCAGTAATGGCGTGTACTGGGGTCCCTTTAAATGTATAGACCTAAAAACGAACCAAAAATGGGACACAACCCTAAAGCAAGTAATGTACTCAAAAAATAAAAGTACAAAAAATCTTTATTAAATATAATAACAATGACAAATAATGGGAAAAGAGATCTGATACAATAAACACGGAGACATGTACAACAGGGTCAGGTGAAAAAGACCAGAACCAACAGAATCAACCGTCCACTAGAGACCTAACACACGCTCAATTATAGGTAAGTAATTGGTAAACCCGGGGGTATGGGGAGGTAAGTCCCATACATAGTGCCATGTAATCAGCTAGATGAGCAGTGTGTAAAGTATGTCAGTATACGTAGCCTGCACAATAAGTGGTGCATGTAATAATACGTGCACAATCTGTACAATATAATCAGTAGTACGTAAAAAATTATTACTAGAAAACATATGCAGACAGTATAAAGGCTCAAGTAGCCAAGAAAAATATGGCTGGCTGAAATAGCATAATATTGTGGAGACTACAAAGGGCTGAAAAAACCTGTGCACATACCCAGAGACATGATGAGGAGCGTGGAGGATCGATGGAGTGGATGGGTGAATAAACGCCTCGACGCGCGTTTCGCCCTGTGACCGGCTTCGTCAGGAGGCTCTTTTCCCATTATTTGTCATTGTTATTATATTTAATAAAGATTTTTTGTACTTTTATTTTTTGAGTACATTACTTGCTTTAGGGTTGTGTCCCATTTTTGGTTCGTTTTTAGGTCTATACATAGTTGGAGCACCCTGTAACGCCCAATATTTTCTTGCATTCCCACCAGATCCTATGTATCAATAGCAAAGTTGGTTTCCCTTTCGCCTCCCTCCGCAACTTATGAGACTCCATGGCCTCTAGTATATCCGTGCACTGACTCAAATAATACACCAGTTTCCCACTAGAGTCCCACTCTTCCCTATTCTTCCAACCTTTAAAGTGTTGCACTTGGGCTGCTAGATAATATATCCACGCATTTGGAATAGCCAATCCTCCCTGGTCTGTTGGTAATTGTAATTTTTCCAATTTAATCCTGGGGATCCCCCTTTTCCACACCAAGTCCCTAAACAAATTATGTATTCTCCTGAACCAGTACTTAGGCAACCACACTGGGGCATTATGCACAACATAAAGAACGTGAGGCATCAGAATCATTTTAATCAGGTTTGCTCTTCCTAGCGCTGAAAGTGGTAGCCCAAGCCATATTCTAGTCTTGTCTTTTAGTTTGTCCAATAATGGTTTTACATTCAGTGCGACAAAATCCTGCACCCTTGCCGAGACCATAATCCCCAGATATTTAAATTCCTTAACACATATATCAATTCCCCCCCACCTGCAGTGGCACCTCTAATGACTTGAGTGGCAATAATGCCGACTTGTTCCAATTAATTTGCAACCCTAAAAATTCACCAAACCGTTCCAATACGGTCATTATCACAGGCAGTGATCGATCTATCTCTCCCAGGAATAGTAAAATATCATCCGCATATAGTGCTATGCGTTCCTCCAGGTCCCCACATCGAAACCCTTCTATACCCGGATGTTGCCTTACTATGTTTGCCAGAGGTTCGATCGCTAGAGCGAATAGTAACGGGGAAAGTGGACATCCCTGACGCGTCCCCCTCCCTAATCTAAAAGAGTCTGACATCCTTCCATTGGCTCTGATTCTAGCCACCGGTTCCTTATACAACAATTTTACCCATGTTATAAAATTTCTCCCAAAACCAAACCGCTCCAAAACAGCCCACAAATACCCCCACTCCACGCTGTCAAATGCCTTGGCAGCGTCTAAGGACAGCACTGCTCTACACTGCGCATCTGCAGCATCTGTCTGCAAATTCAAGAATAATCTTCGTATATTAACCGCTGTAGATCTTGATGGCATGAATCCCGACTGATCCGGGCCCCCTACTTTAGTTACCACTCTTGTCACCCTGTTAGCCAGAGCCTTTGCCAAAATTTTAACATCAGCGGACAGCAGGGATATTGGTCTATAAGAATCTGGCTGTGTTCGATCTTTCCCCTCCTTGGGAATGACCACTATTGCTGCTTCATACATAGTCTGCGGTAGTCGCCCCCTGGTAAAACTATCCTGGAACACCTCCAACAACTCTGGCAGAAGCTCCCCCCCATATGTTTTGTACAGCTCAGTAGGTATGCCGTCCATCCCTGGAGCCTTTTCATTTGCCATAGAACTCACCGCTTCCTGCAGTTCCTCCAAAGTAATTGGCTCCTCAAGCCACTCTCTCTCCTCCTCCCCCAGAGTAACCCACGTCATTTCCGCCAAATAGTCTGTCAGAAGATCTTCTGGATAATCTACCCTCGTGCGATACAGCTCAGTATAAAAGGACTTCAACACTCCCAGTATATCCCCTGTTTCTCCCACCAGTGTCCCGTCTTTATCCTGCAATTGGTGGATGAACGCACCCTCCCGCTGAGGCCTAGCCATATTTGCCAACAATCTACCTGTCATTTCTCCCTCCTCATAGTATTTTTGTTGCAAAAACAACCTTTTATTAGCTGCTTGTTCCAGCTGATGTTCCTTTAGTAGTTTTTGGGCGACCTTCCACTGGGCCAAAGTTTCTACTGTATTATTAGCGATATGGTTCTCCTCGGTTAACGTCACCCTTCCCCTCAGATGTTCTCCCACCTGTCTTGATTTATTCTTTATGATCGTGATCTCCCGAATATACACCCCCCTTATATTTGCTTTCATAGCGTCCCATAGGATATCCATAGGAACCGTACCTTTATTAAACTCAAAGTACTCCTGCAGGCTCGTATTTATTATCTCCTCCCCCACTAGGTGTATCCAGAACGGATTTAGCCTCCAGTGCACTCTTAGCCCCCCCATCTGTGGGCTGGTTCGGACCTTCAGTATCATCGGGGAGTGATCAGACAATGACCTTGGCAGATATTCCACCCCCTCCACACACTCAATCCCTAACCCGTTACTAAACATCAAATCTATTCTGGATAATGACCCATAGGTAGATGACACACAAGAATATTGCGTGGTAGAGGGCCATTTTGCCTGCCAAATATCTGTATACCCAACCTCCGTCATGTATTTCCCAAACCGCGTCAGAGCAGCCTCTCCTACCCCCCCCCCCCTTTTGGAAATTTATCGCACCTTTTATCCATTACGTTGTTGAAATCTCCCATTAGTATAGTCGGAACCATAGGCCAACTAGCCAACCTCTCCAACACTTCTCTTATTGTAACCACAGAGTATGGGGGAGGTACATACAGTACTACGACTATACATTCCCAGTTAAACAGTTTACAATGTACCCCTACATATCTACCCTCTCCATCTCTAAAGGAAGCCAAGCAGCAAAAAGGTACATCCCTATGAACCAGGAGAATAACCCCCCTCGAGTATGTGGAATGAAAGGAGTGGAAACTGTGCCTAATCCAAGCCCTATGTGCCTGTTGCACAGTATCAGCGGTAAGATGCGTTTCCTGTAGTCCCATCACACCAGCAGACTGTCCTTTCAGGAAATCGAATATAGCTCGCCATTTTGTTACCTCCCCCATACCTCTCACATTCCATGACAAAAGATTTACCCTACCCCCCATCTAGCCATTTCTTTTATCTGACAGTGGCAATTACCGTTGAATCCAGTGCCAATCAGAGCGTACTGCATTTCAAACTCCCTTTCCCTCCAAAACATTTTCCCCCCTCCACCCACCTCCCTAACCCACCCAACTTTACATAAACTTACCCTCCAAAGAGGGCCCGGGCTGGTGAAGAAACCTCCACCAATGTGACTATTCAGCTTCCCATTCACATTGCAGAAATACATCTCTTCCCGCAATATAAACCTAAGAACCACAAACCTCCCGCCACCTTACCACAATAGACATATAGCATTTCTGTGACTCAAATAACTGATATTTCAATTAAACTGACAGCTCTGTTTCCCCCTCTCACCATTATAGACATAGAAACTGCAGACCCACATTAGAACAACAAATAAATGCAGAAAACAGTGCCTTATTCCCCTGCACAGCTCATCCTTCTCCTTTTTCATAAAAAGCAGAGTCCCCCCTTCAGCCATCCACCTGATGATCACACCGCATCTTCCCCTCGATCCTGACGAAGGCGATCTTCGTGACTATCCAGCCATCTCAGCGCATCTTTTGAGTTCTCAAAAAATTGTACGGATCCCAGCGCCGCAACCTGAAGCTTCGCCGGGTACAGCATTGAATATTGAACACGCAGATTCCTCTGTCGTCTTTTAATATCCAGAAATTGCATCCTTCTTTTCTGAACCTCTGCAGAAAAATCCGGGTAAAATGACACTTTCACACCATTCACCCGTATATCTTGCTTTTCCCGGGCTTGCCGAAGAATTAAATCTCTGTCTTTATAATGAAGCAACTTTACCAACACAGGTCTTGGCGGCCGTCCAGGTGGGCCAGGGCGAGTTGGCACTCTATGGGCTCTTTCCACCGCAAACAGTGGGGTCAGTGACTCCTTACCAAACACCTCCAGTAGCGATTTTTCAAAATAGGAATCCAGGTTGGACCCTTCTACTTTTTCAGGAATTCCCACCATCCTCACATTATTTCGACGTAGGCGATTCTCCAGATCATCAGCTTTAGATAACAGGTAATTAACATCCACAGCTACCGCATTTACATCCCTCCTCATGGGCAGCATTCTGTCTTCCAATTCGCTGACCCTGCCTTCCACCGCTGTTGTTCGTTCCGAAACTTTCTGTAGATCGTGACGTATAATGGAGATATCCTCCTTAATTCCACCCACCTGGCAGGTAAGTTTAGCTAGCGTGGCATTACACAGGCTTACCACCGAAAAAACATCCGCCAGCGTGGGTCCAGGCTTATTCAAGCTATGTGAGCCTCGATCCAGCCTTCCTCCTGAGCTGCCTGCAGCATCTTCTCCATTCTCCTCCTCCTCCTCTGACTCCATCTGTGCCCTCAGCGGTTCATACCTAGACCCTGAGCGGCCTGTCTGCTCTTTCCCTCCGTCTGACATCCCTCCATCAGCAGCTGCCTTCATGGGTATCTTTCTGGCAAAGCGCTCCAGCCGGGATGCCGCCGCCTCTCTCAAATCCCTGCTCTCTGCCATCATGCACGTATCGGCGCCATCTTGTAAGCGCAGCTCACCGTCCTCTGCCACATTAGACTTTTTGGAACGGGTCATTACAGCCTCCAACAGCTCCAGAGTCTTGTCCACAGATTCTCCTCCTTCTCCCCTCTCTGCACAGGTATGTCTCCATTAGGAGAGTTCAGCCACAGGATATGTACCAGGATATCGGCAGCGGGAGCTCCGGTTCCTGCGCCCGCTCACATATGCCGCTAAGCCACGCCCCCTTGGTAAAACATTGTTAACATTTTACTGCATATTGCACGTCAAATGACCTAAATTTTCTCAAAATATACAATCTACTCATCCCTTTTTTTATATACTTTCTCTGAGTTACATCTCCAATTCAATTTGTTGTCCAAGTAGACACCCAGACGTTTATAGCAATCTAACCTCTCTACATCCGGGCTTGCAAAAACAACTGGCAAAACTTCCTTTTTTTCCCTCCCAAAATCCACCACCATTTCAATTGTTTCAGTCATATTCAACTGTAAAAAGTTCTTACACCAAGATACAAACTGGGCGACTAACTGTCTGTACTCCAATTCCCCACAGCTGTCTCTAATACACCCGACCACCAGGAGTCATTCGAAAATCTTTTGGAGATCACAATAATCCAAATTAAATTTAAAATCTGAAGTAAGCAAAGTAAACAAAAAGGGTGAAAGATTAAAACTAACCTCTACAAAACCTTCATCAATGCTATCGGTCAGTAATCACCAAATAAAGCCAGGTGTGTACATTTTGGAACCGACACCATGCACACGGTCTTCAATAGCACTGACACGTTTCGTGTATGAAGATTTTGAATATTCTCTCGATGATAGAACAAAGCTGGTCCACACATTCTTTTAACACTCGAGGACCAGCTGACCCTTCTACTTACCTGTTTTCAACTTTAGAAATTGACCCCTCACATCACTCTAAGAAACAATACAATTGATGTCTCCCATGCCAGACTCAAGCAATGGCAAATGTGGTAATGAGGTTCCATCCTCATCTACAGGCACACTACCTATCCTGTTAAAACTGTTAAAATGCTTAGTTAATTCATTTGCCTTGTCTAAGCTACCACCAGCACCATAAACAGCAACCGTAACCACCAGAGAAAATTCCCTTGGCAAATGGCCTAATGCCAATCAATAATAATACAATATTCGTACAACAGTGGCGCACCTTCACTGTTACATGTCCCTGTTTAAACCATCTATTGTTCACAATGAATATTAATCCCCCACCTTTCTTTTTCCCACTCAATTGCATATCTCGGTCTTTGCGAATCAAAGTAAACCCTGGTATAAAGACATTTGAGTCTGGGTCATCACTATGATGCCATGTCTCCGTAAAACACAAAATATTGCCTTCCCGGAATTCCCTTTGATTCTTTACTTAAGCCAATAACTCAACTTATTTAGTCACAAGGGACCGTACATTGTCCATGATAATAGATGGAACTGCAGGTTTAAAACGCCTCTTTCTTGCCTTTACTCTACAGCCGCTAAAAGGCCTACTTATATCCTTAGGATCCTGCAGTCTACCAATAGTTGCATGTGACAATAATCTACAAATCATTGATAATAGCACGCGTATATAGGTCAAGCGCACGGCAGTGATTGTTACTAGCCACATCATCCTCTATACAATCTATAGATGGTATTAATGACACGCAGTGCACACCAATAAGTAATAACTATACAGAATGTCCATAGATGGTAAAAAAAACTGTGTCTCCTGAAAGCCCTTATTCACAAATGAAGATAAGTTTATCCAGCCTTAATTTGTATACTGCAATAAGATATCCGAGATATCAGTCTATATAAGTTCTGATACTGCCAGCACATATGCTTCACAATAGCAACTGACCAAAATTTTAGTCCACATAATCCACAAAACAGTGGTGGAACAAGGGGCACAGGCCAAGTTAACTGCCCACATAAACAGTATTGGTTCACAGGGCTGTATCACTGGGCACAGTAATAGTGATATGAGGCACACTACAGTTTTCACAGTGCACAATGATGACGATACAGGGCACACTATAATACCACAGTGCACAAAGAACACAGTGGCACAGTGTTAGCGTCACATACAGAATTATTATGATACAAGGGCGCACTATGATTTCACTGAGCGCAAAGAGACACAGTGCACAACATTGATGTCAAACGCACCGTTCAGTATGGCAGGGCACAGATCACAAGGCACATCGGCAGTTTCACATGGTACAGTACATTTTCGCTGGGTGCATGGCAAAAGGGCAGTTTCTCACCAAGCCATAGAGACAGTACCTGTGTCCATGTGCCTACTCAACTCCACCAGCACAGTGCCTTACTGCTCAGTGATAATGGACAGCACAGCGATTCACTGCTCTGCGTGCTGTCCCTGCAGTTAGGCCTCATGCACACGAACATGCTTTTGCGGCCGCAATTCCCCCGAAAATCCACAGGAGAATTGCGGCCCCATTCGTTCTTATTGGCCCATGCACGCGACCGTGGTTTTCACGGTCCGTGCATGGCCCAGGAGCCTGGAACGCAGAAAAAATGGACATGTCTTATTACGGCCGTGTTCTGCGGTACAGGCTCATAGGAATTAATGGACGCGGCCATGTGCACGGCCCGCGATTTGCGGGCAGCTCGCGAGTGACACTCCGCGGCCGGCTGACCCGAAAATCACGGCCATGCACATGGCTACGGTCATGTGCATGAGGTCTTACTCATACAAAAAAACTTCACGGGAGTTCCAACCACTCCAAGGAATATCTCGCAAATACCTCAGCCAATGCAGTTCATGGTATTTATGCGGACGCCGAGCAGTATAGCCTCAACAATGTTCCCGTGGCTCCACCAATGGCATTACTACCGCGGTAGCAGCCATAGCGGCTGCTACAGGGCCCGCGGCTCGAGTGGGCCCGTGTCGCCAGCCGACAAGCCCCCCATATGCTGCTACAGCGGTAGCGCCGCTACTACGGGGCCCGCGCCACCGAGCCTCCAACAAGAATGGGATGGGCGACACAGGCCCTCTCATGTCTGTAGGCGTCGCTAGCACCAGAGGGGGGTCTATATGTGGACCACTATATACAGGGTTGGTCTATATTTGGGCCACTATATACAGAATGGTCTATATGTGGGCCGCTATATACAGGTGGGTCTATATGTGGGGATGTGGGCCACTATCTATAGGGGGGGTCGATATGTGGGGATGTGGGGCACTATATACAGGGGGCGCTATATGTGAGATACTATACAGGGGTGGGCTATATGTAGAGCACTATCTATAGGGGTGCTATTTTTAGGGCACTTTTTAAAGGGGTGGGTTATATGTGGGACATTATATACAGGGGTGGGTTACCTGTGGGGCACTAGCTACAGGGTGGGCTGTACGTGGAGCACTATCTATAGGGGTAGCTATATGTAGGGCAGCACAGTGGCTCAGTGGTTAGCACTATTGCCTTGCAGCTCTGGAGTCCATATGTGGGCACTATCTACAGAGGGTTGTATGTGGGACACTATCTACATGGGCTTCTATGTAGGGCACTATCTACAGAGGCTCTATGGGGGTCACTATCTACAGGGGGCTATGGGGGCACTATCTACAGGGGGCACGGTGTGTGTGTGTGTGTGTGTGTGTGTGTGTGTGTGTGTGTGTGTGTGTGTGGGACACAGTGTATGGTGCTATTATAATCAGGGACACCGTGTATGGCGCTATTATAGCTAGAGGTGCAGTGCATGGTGCTTTATTATATTTAGAGGTGTTGAGAATTTTAACTTCATTTATAGGTGCAGAAATGTTTTAAAAGTGAGAAGCTGAAGACATCTGAACGGAAAACTGCAGAAATGGGTCACGGCTGGTAGAAATCCATCATAGAGGTCTGGACCAGAGGGAGAAGAAAATAATTCGAATCTTAGACGTCACTGGTGAGTCACTTAATGTAATGTTTATTCTGCCTCTGATCAGCACTGTAGTCACTGTATGATCTGCAGTGAGATGATGGGAGGTGTGATTTTTTTTTTGTGACACAGCATCTCCCAGCATATCCTCACCATGCACTAAATTGAGCTGTATTTGTTCTGGTGTTGTATATATGTACTGATCTTTGTTCTGATGCTGTATGTAAGTACTGAGCTTTGTTCTGGTGCTGAATATAAGTATGACATTGGTTTTGGTGTTGTATATATGTACTGCGCTATGTATCACTATGTGCAGAGTAAATGAATGGGGAGAAGTGTATGACGCTGATTGGTCAGCATCATACACTCCTCTCTACAATGCCCACATGGTCAAAAGTAAAAACACGCCCAGTTGTCTATTAAGAAAGTAATTAACATAAAGCTAAAATAGGTCATAACTTGGTGAAAATAGATCGTTTTTTTAAAATAAAAAAACACTACTGTTAACTACATTAAAGCGCCAATCACATTATGTACAAGATAGGCCGCTTATAATGTGGTGACAGAGCCTCTTTAACCCATACAGGACGCAGCCTGTTTTGGCCTTCACGACGCAGCAAATTTTTTCAAATCTGACATGTTTAACTTTATGGGGTAATAACTTCGGAATGCTTTTACCTATCCAAGTGATTCTGAGACTGTTTTCTCGTGACACATTGGACTTTATGATACTGGCAAAATTTCCTCGATACATTAAGTATTTAATTGTGAAAAACACAAAAATTTAGCGAAAAATTGCAAAAATTCGCATTTTTCTAAATTTATATGTATCTGCTTGTAAGACAGATAGTAATACCACATAAAATTGTTGCTAATTAACATCACCCATATGTCTACTTTAGATTGGCATTGTTTTTTGAACATCCTTTTATTTTTCTATGACATCACAATGCTTAGAACTTTAGCAGCAATTTCTCACATTTTCAAGAAAATCTCAAAAGGCTATTGTTCCAGGGACCAGTTCAGTTGCAAAGTGTATTTTCGGGCCTTATGTATTAGAAACCCTCGAAAAGTCACCCCATTTTAAAAACTTCACCCCTCAAAGTATTCAAAACAGCATTTAGAAAGTTTCTTAACCCTTTAGATGTTTCACAGGAATTAAGGCAATGTAGATGTGAAATTTTCAAATTTCTTTTTTTTTTGCAGAAATTAATTTTTCATAAATTTTTTTTGTAACACAGAAAGTTTTACCAGAGAAACGCAACTTAATATCTATTGCCCAGATTCTGCCGTTTTTAGAAATACCCCACATGTGGCCCTAGTTCACTTATTGACTGAAGCACAGGCCTCAGAAGCAAAGGAAAACCTAGAGGATTTTCGAGCCTCCTTTTTATTAGAAAATATTTTAGGCACCATGTCGGGTCTGAAAGGCTCTTGCGGCGCCAAAACAGTGGAAATCCCCCAAAAGTGACCCCATTTTGGAAACTATACCCCTTGAGGAAATTGTCTAGGGGTATAGTGAGCATTATGACCCAATTTTTGCAGAAATTATTGGAAGTAGACAGTGAAAATGAAAATCTACATTCTTTCAAAGAAAATGTAGGTTTAGCGAATTTTTTCTAATTTCCACAAGGACTAAAAGGAGAAAATACACCACAACTTTTGTAAAGCAATTTCTCCCGAGTAATAGAATACCCCACATGTGGTCATAAACGGCTGTTTGGACACACAGCAGGGCTTAGAAGGGAAAGAGGGCCATTTGGCGTTTGGAGCTCAAATTTAGCAGCAATGGTTTGCGGAGACCACGTCACATTTGCAAAGCCCCTAAGGGACCAAAACAGTCAAAACACCAAAAAAGTTACTCTATTTAGGAAGCTATACCCCTTGAAGAATCCATCTAGGGGTGTAGTGAGCATTCTGAACCCACAGGGGTTTCATAGATTTTATTAGAATTGGGCAGTGAAGATAAAAAAAATCCTTTTTTTCCAATAAGACATAGCTTTAGCTCAAAATGTTTCATTTTCTCAACAAATAAAGGAATAACAGAAACCCAAAATTTGTAAAGCAACTTCTCTGGAGTACGGCAATACCCCATTTGTGGTCATAAACTTCTGTTTGGGCACACGGCAAGGATCAGAAGAGAAGGAGCGCCATTTGGCTTTTGGAGCACAGATTTGGCTGCATTGGTTTCTTGACACCATGTCACTTTTGCAAAGCTCCTAAGGTACCAGTACAGTGGAAACTCCCCAAAAGTGACTCGATTCACGAAACTACACCCCTTGACAAATTCATCTAGGGGTGTAGTGAGAATTTTGATCCCACAGGTGTTTCATAGATTTTATTAGAATTGGGCAGTGAAAATAAAAAAAAATCCTTTTTCTTCAATAAAACGTAGTTTTAGCTGAAAATGTTTCATTTTCTCAACAAATAAATGAAAAAAAGCACCCCAACACTTGTGAAGCAACTTTTCTTGTGTACGGCAATACCAATATGTGGTCATAAACTGCTGTTTGGGCATTTAGTAGGGCTCAGAAGGGAAGGAGCGCCATTTGGCTTTTGGAGTACAGATTTTGCTGGATTGCTTTCTGGGCGCTATGTCGCATTTGCAAAGTCCCTGTGGGACCAAAACAGTGGATCCCCCCCAGAAGTGACCCCATTTAGGAAACTACACCCCTCAAGGTATTCACCTAGGGGTGTAGTGAGCATATTAACCCCACAGGTGATTGGCAGAAATTGGTGTGCAGTCGATGTTGCAGAGTGAAAATTGGATTTTTGGCCATAGATATGCCAATATGTGGCGCCCAGCTTGTGCCACTGGAGACACACACCCCAAAAATTGTTAAAAGGGTTCTCCCAGGTATCCCGATGCCATATATGTGGAAGTAAACTGCTGTTTGGGCACACTGTAGGGTTCAGAAGGGAGGTAGCGCCATTTGGCTTTTGGAGCGTGGATTTTGCTTGTAGTAGTTTTGTTTTGAGTCTTACTGGTGTTTCCGTTTATAATGTGGGGTACATGTAAGCCGGGACGGAGTATATAAGGGGCATAGTCAGGTGGTATAATAATGGGGTAAAAAAAACAATAAAATAATCCATAGATGATTGTTACGCTGTGACACAATCCTTTCTGCACAGGCCGGTGTCGCACTAATACATTTTTCTTTACTTATTCCCCTTTTGGTTCACACTCTGGATCTTTGCAGTTTGAGGAATTTTGCTAGGAAGTGTTGTCCTGGTATAATACAGGCACCGTCGCTTCCAGCAGATATGTTTGGGTCCTCCCCTTCCTGGTTCCCTAATTTTAGGGGCCTTGATAATTCGCCACTTGAAACAGAAGAAACGTTGCCCTCGGGCCTGCACAACTGCATATTTTTATTTCCTGGCTTATTGGAGCCTCAACTAATTTTATTTTTTCATAGACGTAGTGGTATGAGGGCTGTTTTTTTTGCGGGATGAGCTGTAGTTTTTATTGGTACCATTTTGGGGTACATGCGAGTTTTTGATCACTTGTTATCCTTTTTTTTTGGGAGGCAAGGTGACCAAAAAACAGAAATTCTGGCATATTTTTTTAGTTATTTTTGCACAGCGTTCACCACACGTTATAAATTACATGTTACCTTTATTCTGCGGGTCAGTCCAATTCCAGTGATACCTAATTTATAGGACTTTCTTATGTTTTACAACTTTTTGCACAATAAAATAACTTTTGTAAAGAGAATGGATTTTTTGTGTCGCCAAATTGTGTGAACCATAACGGTTTTAATTTTTTCGTCGACGGAGCTGTATGAGGGCGTGTTTTTAGCGAGACGAGTTGTAGCTTTATAGGCACCATTTTTGGATACATGCGACTTTTTAATCACTTTTTATACAATTTTTGGAAGACAAAGTGTTAGTTTTTTTGATACGGCGTTCACTGTGCGGAATAAATAACATAATATTTTTATAGTTAAGGTCGTTACGGTGGCAGCGATACCAAATATGTATGGCTTTATTCTTTTTTTCAATAATAAATGACTTGATAAGGGAAAAAGGGCGATTGTGTTTTGTGTTATTATTTGAAACTTTTATTGTATTTTTTACAACTTTTATTTTTACTTTTTTGACACTTTTTTTTTACACATTTATTTAGTCCCACTAGGGGACTTGAAGGTCCAACTGTTTGTTTGATGTTCTAATACATTGCACTACCTATGTAGTGCAATGTATTAGAACTGTCAGTTGTTCACTGACAGCAAGCCGATCAGGCTCCGCCTCCGGGCGGGGCCTAATTGGTTTCCGTATTGGCAGATAGGAAGCCATTGTTAGGTATCCTGTTGCCATAGTAACAGTCGCCATCCTTACCATCGCATGGCAGGCTGCCGATTTAGTACAAACCACTTTATGCAGCGATTGCATTGAATCGCTGCATTGAAGTGGTTAATGGCAGGAATCGGAGCTAGGAAGCTGAGCCGGCGCCATCTTGCCGATGGTACCGGAAGCCTCTTGGGCCCCGCTGACAATGGGGCATAGGAGGATTCCGTTACTGGCAGACCGGGAGCTAAGTATTAGCCCTCCGATCGCCTTTGCAGCCACCGGCAACCCAGCAATCACGTTGCTGGCGTGCCGGTGGCTATAAACTCCTCACATGCTGCGATCTCTATTGAACGCAGCATGTGAGTGGTTAATCGGTCGGATTGGAGGCTAGCTCTGGTCCTGGCCGATAACTCAGGCTGCCAGCTGTAACATACAGCTGTCACCCGGCGGTGATGTCGCTAGCTCAGCTCCTGAGCCAGCTCCATCTGTTTCATGTACAATTACGTGGAATTGCGGGAAAACACCATCTCCCATCACGTAACTGTACGTGAAATTGCGGGAAGGGGTTAAGCATTTCTTATTCTTTATGAAACTTAAAGGGGTTGTCCCAGAATTAATGAAAAAAAAATGAAAATCAGATTATATAGTGCATGACAATCTCTTTTTAGTTAGAACTAGCCTTGTATCTTACATAGATCTGGAGATCTCCCCATTCATTGCTTTGCTCGATTTTTGTCATGCTGCCAGCTCAGGGGGCATGTCCTTTCTGCTGCAGCTCACCCCCCTCCCATCATTGCTTGTATAGGCAGATCGTTCTGTTTCACTGCCTCTGCCTCCTCTCTATGAGAAGCTTTACAAATGGAATTACATGGAATTACAGTTTTAGAGGGAGAGCCCAGACCTATATAACTCAAGAGGGAGAACCTGTAGCTTACACCAAGTGAGAGTCAGAGCAGGAGAGGGGAGAGCTACGTGCTGTATGTAAGCAGTGCTCTATAGGGATTCTGTCTTCATCTAAGCAATCTGTTGACTCTCCTGTGTGTTTCTTACTGTGTGAGTTTCCATCCACACTACAAGCTGTATTTCTGATTAAGAAAAACATATTTTTTATTACTTTACTGACAAAAATTACTTGCTTTCTAGTGGATTATATTTATAATACGTCACTTTTATTAGTCATACATTGAAAGATACACTGTTGCTCTGATCGTAGTCACCAGAGTTTACCATCAAAACTTAGGCGCAAATCTGTTTGTTTGTCAAATCTGTTTGTTTGAGTGTCTCCTGAAGTTTCTGTGGGTTACACCAGAGACGAAACACGTTGAGACGCTGGTGCACCCGGCTGGGTGTAAATTTTAAATAGAGGGACTCCAGTGATGCAGGTTGACTGTACCTATATGTCAGGCAGGGACAATTAACGGTGTAGGGGCAACAAATAATGCTGGCAGCTACTGTTCTCCTCTATTAGGGTTAACATTGATCATAAGTGGCAGTGAACAGTGTATATAGCCCTGTCCCTGTTCCACATAGAAACCTTTAGGGCTAGTTCACACGGAGGTCTTTGACATGTTTTTTGATGCGGAAACCGCGTCGGAAAGCGAGCCAAAAAACGGCCAAAATGCCTCCCATCGATTTCAATGGGAGGTGGAGGCGTTTTTTTTCCGCGAGCGGAAAAACCAGCTCGCGGGAAAAAGAAGGGACGGGCAGAGAAAACGCAGCGAAAATCAGCATGCAGGCAGAGGAAAATCTGCCTCAAAATTCCAAATGGAATTTTGAGGCAGATTTTCCTCCTGCAAAAAACTTTGTGTGAACCCAGCCTAAGGCTATGTTCACACGAGTATATTGCCGAGTTTTTTGACGCGGAAACCGCGTCGCAAAACTCGGCAAAAACGGCCCGAAAATGCCTCCCATTGATTTCAATGGGAGGCGTCGGCGTCTTTTTCCCGCGAGCAGTAAAACTGCCTCGCGGGAAAAAGAAGCGACATGCCCTATCTTCGGGCGCTTCCGCCTCTGACCTCCCATTGACTTCAATGGGAGGCAGAGAAAGCGTATTTCGCGCTGTTTTATGCCCGCGGCGCTCAATGGCCGTGGGCGAAAAACGCGTGCAGGGAGAGGAATATCTGCCTCAAACATCCAAACGGAATTTTGAGGCAGATATTCCTCCTGCAAAATACCCCGTGTGAACATAGCCTTAACGTGGAATTATATGCTTGGTAACAGCAGTATCTTTTTTATATCTAAAAAAGTGAAATATTATAATCATAATCCACTAGTGAGCCAGTGATTTTGTTCAGAATAGGTGGATATGGGTATCTAACAATTGCAGTAATTTTTTTTCAATTTCTTAACTGGCAAGCAGAGAAGGCATTTTGTTTTGACTGGTGGAAGTTGGAGAGTGGAACTGAGCATGTGAGTCTTCCCACAGTCAGCTCAGTAGAAGGACTATAACATTACTATACAAAATTAACACCAGGGTGTGCCATTATATTAAAGTAAAGGAGCATTTTTATAAGATAAGGTAATTTACAAAACAAATTTTGAATGCTAATTTATATTGCAATAACATTTAATACTGGGACAACCTTTTTAACTCATAAACGAGCTGAATATGGTAACCCCAAATTAATACGGTGCATAAATGAATAGCTTGAGTAAGGGATGACAAAGGGTAATGACATGATTTTTTTTTCGCTCTAAAACATGTAACAGGAGGTGCAGTACACATTGGAAACCATAACGTAAGTGTATGTAACAAAAAAACTAGGGGAATATTTGTTTTGGTTTAATGTGTCTTGTGGTTGAATACTCCTTTTTTCTCTATTTCTGCTATTTCTCTCAGAAAGCCAGGATAGAGAACAGTATGCTGTGTGGTTCATCCCTGTAAAAAAAATAACTAAAACCTAATGGCCATTACCACTGCTGTCTCCACGCGATCTCAGCGTCATACATTTACAGTGCTTTATGTTAATGCACTTCTCTCCAACCTCGGTGCAGGGAGGGGTTTTTGTTTTGTATCTGTGTTGCTGAACCCTTGTTTTTGAGCTCCTTAGTTCTGTTCCTGAGTCCTATATTTTATGACCTACCTATGGTCATTTACTTGTTACGGAACCCTATCCTGAGTTAGGTTATTTTGCTTAAAGGGGTTTTCCCAGAATCATACATTATCACTTTCTCTGATTGCTAGGGGCCCCACCGCTGGGACTTCCACAGATCGTGAGAATGGGGGTCCCAAACCCCCAGATCATTGTTCAATGTCTATAAAATTGATGGAAATAGCCAAGTGCTAGACTTTAAATGGAGCGTCAGCGCGTTCGCTTAACCGCCGCTCCATTCAATGTGCTGCTCACGGCGGTCGAGCAGTGAGGAGGAATGGGGGGTTTGGGAACCCTGTTCTTAAGATCTTTGAGGGCCCCAGTGGTAGGGCCCCCTGCAATAAAAAACGTATCACCTATCCTATGATAACTTGTTTCTGTTCAGTTTAGATCCAATTTTGTGTTTGACTCTATGTAATTCTGCAATAAGTACCAATGTCAATAAGTTTTTGGCTGTGCTGTTATTCAGTTGTCTATATCTAAAACGAGGTGCCGAAAAAATATATCAGCAATTTCAGTTGGAAATAAAAAAACATACCATTGAAATCACTGGTGATGTAAACGGAAGCGATGCTTTCCATTTGGCTTTCCGTTTATCTGTTCCTCTGACGGAATAAATGAACAGAAATCCTAAACGGAAGGCAGCACTGATGTGAACAGGCCTTAACATGTGAAAGTATAGAAAAAGCGTGCTGATGTTCTGTCCCTACTCACGATCTCTCTTGAAATTTTAGCACATATTCAATATCATTCAAGTTTGGGTACAGCAAATACCACTCCAAACCCTTCTTGAAGTAGTTCAATTACAGAAAATTTAATATGACAAATAACGCCAAAACTTTTGCAAAGAATACTATATATATACACTAACGTTCAAAAGTTTGGGGTCACCCAGACAATTTTGTGTTTTCCATGAAAACTCACACTTATATTTATCAAATGAGTTGCAAAATTACTAGAAAATATAGTCAAGACATTGACAAGGTTAGAAATAATGATTTTTATTTCAAATAATAATTTTCTCCTTCAAACTTTGCTTTCGTCAAAGAATGCTCCATTTGCAGCAATTACAGCATTGCAGACCTTTGGCATTCTAGCTGTTAATTTGCTGAGGTAATCGGGAGAAATTTCACCCCATGCTTCCAGAAGCCCCTCCCACAAGTTGGATTGGCTTGATGGGCACTTCTTGCGTACCATACGGTCAAGCTGCTCCCACAACAGCTCTATGGGGTTGAGATCTGGTGACTGTGCTGGCCACTCCATTACAGATAGAATACCAGCTGCCTGCTTCTTCCCTAAATAATTCTTGCATAATTTAGAGGTGTGCTTTGGGTCATTGTCCTGTTGTAGGATGAAATTTGCTCCAATCAAGCGCTGTCCACAGGGTATGTCATGGCGTTGCAAAATGGAGTGATAGCCTTCCTTATTCAAAATCCGTTTTACCTTGTACAAATCTCCCACTTTACCAGCACCAAAGCAACCCCAGACCATCACATTACCTCCACCATGCTTGACAGATGGTGTCAGGCACTATTCCAGCATCTTTTCAGTTGTTCTGCGTCTCACAAATGTTCTTCTGTGTGATCCAAACACCTCAAACTTCGATTCGTCTGTCCATAACACTTTTTCCAATCTTCCTCTGTCCAATGTCTGTGTGCTTTTGCCCATATTAATCTTTTCCTTTTATTATCCAGAATCAGATATGTATTTATCCTTGCCACTCTGCCCTGAAGGTCAGCATCCCGGAGTCGCCTCTTCACTGTAGACGTTGACACTGGCGTTTTGCGGGTACTATTTAATGAAGCTGCCAGTTGAGGACCTGTGAGGCGTCTATTTCTCAAACTAGAGACTCTAATGTACTTGTCTTCATGCTCAGTTGTGCAGCGGGGCCTCCCACTTCTCTTTCTACTCTGGTTTCTTGCCAATTTCTCACATGGAATAGCCTTCATTTCAAAGAACAAGAATAGACTGTCGAGTTTCACATGAAAGCTCTCTTTTTCTAGCCATTTTGAGAGTTTAACCCCTTAAGGACACGGCCAATTTTGGCCTTGAGGACAGAGCAATTTTTTTACATTTCCCTCTTTGCATCCCGACGCTCATAACTCTTTTATTTTTTGTACGACGTAGTTGTATGAGACTTTGTTTTTTGCGGGACGAGTTGTACTTTATGTAGATACCATTTTTTGGTACAAATACATTATCGTTTAATTTCTATAAATTTTTATTTTGGTGAAAATGCAGAAAAAAAGCAGTTCCGCTGCAGTTTTAATATTTATTTTTTTACACCATACACCGATCATCATAAATAACATTATATATTTGTTGTACAGGTTGTTATGGTCGTGGCAATACCAAATATGTCTATATTATTTCATGTTTTGGGACTTATATTTTAAAAAGTTTATTTATTATAAAAAATGTGTGTTTCTGCGTATTTTTTTACTTTTTATTTATTTATTTATTATTAATTTTTTTTTACATTCATTTAACTTTTTTTTTTTAATCCCATAAAGGGATTTATCATTTTGATTTTTATTTTGTAACTGCAATGTACTGGCATAGATCTATATGCCAGTACATTAGCCTGTTACTGATCGTACACAGGCAGTTGTTAGGGCATACCTCAGTATGCCCTAACAACAGGAAATATGTTCAGACAGCCCTGGGGTCCTTCAATGGACCTTGGGCTGTCTGGCCATATGAGTTGTGGGCTTTGATCGCGTCACAGTTATTTTCTGTGACGCGATCAATGTGCAGTCCCCTCTCTTTGAACGCCGCGATCAGCTGTCATCGCGGCGTTCAAATGGTTAACGGCGGAGAGAAGATGTTTCTCTCCTCTCTGCTGTCAGAGCGGGGCCGTGGCTGTGTATTACAGCCATTGCCCCGCTCTCGATCGCGCGCACAGACGGCTGTCACACAGGACGAGTATGCTCGTCCTAATGCACAAACTGCTCGCCGCTCAGGACGAGCATACTCGTCCTGTGTCGGCAACCAGTTAATAGAACCCACAAATTTAATGGTCCAGATTCTCAATTAGCTCAAAGGAAGGTCAGTTTTATAGCTCCTCTAAACAGCAAAGCTGTTTACAGCGGTGCTAACATAATTGCACAAGGGTTTTCAAGTGTTTTCTAATCATCCATTAGCCTTCTAACACAGTTAGCAAACACAATGTACTATTAGAACACTGGAGTGATGGTTGCTGGAAATGGGCCTCTATACACCTATGTAGATATTGCATTAAAAACCAGACGTTTGAAACTAGAATAGTCATTTAGCACATTAACAATGTATAGGGTGTATTTCTGATTAATTTAATGTTATCTGCATTGAAAAAAACTGTGCTTTTCTTGCAAAAATAAGGAAATTTCTAAGTGACCCTAAACTTTTGAATGGTAGTGTATATTAATATATATATATATATATATATATATATATATATATATATATATATGTAATTTATATAAGCATTCCATTTTATCTTTAAAGAGACTCTGTCACCACATTATACGTGCCCTATCTCCTACATAAGTTGATCGGCGCTGTAATGTAGGTGACAGCAGTGTTTTTTATTTTTGAAAAACTATCTATTTTTACCACTTTATGAACGATTTTTAGCTTTATGCAAATCAGTTTCTTAATGCCCAACTGGGCGTGTTAGACCAAGTGGGCATTGTACAGAGGAGTGTATGACGCTGACCAATCAGCTTCATACACTTCTCCATTCATTTATACTGCACTAGCGATATAGCTGATAATGAATATACATCACTACCAGCCTGGACGTGATGTTTATTCAGAATCCTGACACTTCTGTATCTTTTCTGTGAGATTTCCAGCAAGGCAAACGTAATCTTGCGAGATTACGATGTATACTGTCATATAAAACGAGATTACGTTTGCCTTGCTGGAAATCACACAGAAAAGATTCAGACGTGTCAGGATTCTGAATACACATCATGTCCTGGCTGGAGGTAATGTATATTCATTGTCAGGACACTGTAGTAATGTTATAGTGTGTGTATGTAGCTGCACATAGCGATATAGCTATATCGCTAGTGCAGTGTAAATGAATGGAGAGAAGTGTATGATGCTGATTGGTCAGCGTCATACACTCCTCTGTACAATGCCCACTTGGTCTAAAGTAAAAACACGCCCACTTGGGCATTAAGAAACTAATTAGCATAAAGCTAAAAAATCGCTCATAAAGTGGTAAAAGTAGATCGTTTTTCTAAATAAAAACCACTGCTGTTACCTACATTATAGCCTATATGTAGGAGATAGGCCACTTATAATCTGGTGACAGAGCCTCTTTAACATGCTTAAAAGTGCTCGACTTTACATTAAATTTCAAAACCTAATGCTGAAATATTCTACCAAGAGTGTTTCTGAAGAAATATCAATAAGTTCAGGCTATGAACTAAGAGAATGCGCTTGTACATTGTATCTGGCATCTGAATGTCCAGGGACCTATGACTCTGTTTCTAGACTATATTATTGCACACTTGGGCTGCCATTAGGCGTATGTTTCCTATTTTTGTAAAGTATCCTCTCCCTGAACCATGTGGGGAAATAATAAATGCTGTGATAACCTTCTTTAATGAAAAAAGATCTCACCTTACTTATTGTCACCCACAAAAATAGGTTGAAAATCTATCTATCTATCTATCTATCTATCTATCTATCTATCTATCTATCTATCTATCTATCTATCTATCTATCTATCTATCTATCTATCTATCTATCTATCATCTATCTATCTATCTATCTATCTATCTATCTATCTATCTATCTATCTATCTATCTATCTATCTATCTATCTATCTATCTAGCAGACAAAAAATGGCGACAGCACCCTGCAACACTAATGCCACCTAAACCACTAAATATAAATAAATATGCACTAAAGCTAAATCTACTTACAAATAGGGAGGTTCTTAGTGCACATTTTGATCAAAAAGTGTTAGCCCACCTGCCACCTGCTATCTATCTATCTATCTATCTATCTATCTATCTATCTATCTATCTATCTATCTATCTATCTATCTATCTATCTATCTGTCTGTCTATCTATCTATCTATCATCTATCTATCTATCTATCTATCTATCTATCTATCTATCTATCTATCTATCTATCTATCTATCTATCTATCTATCTATCTATCTATCTATCTATCTATCTATCTATCTATCTAGTCCAAAAAAGATGTCATCCGCAAAGCCACTGTAGCATGTGGGTGCATGCCCGCCTGGGTCACGACCATCAGACCCAAAACCAGTAGATTCAAAAAATCAGGCAGCACTCCAAGGTATAAGCAAAAAACAGTGGTGTTGTTTTATTGGTCCATCAGTGCAAAGTTTCAGCTCAACACAAGAGCCTTTCTCAAGCAAACAATATCATGTGAAGACAGCATACAGTATACAGTGAAGGAAATAAATATTTGATCCCTTGCTGATTTTGTAAGTTTACCCACTGTCAAAGACATGAACAGTCTAGAATTTTTAGGCTGGGTTAATTTTACTAGTGAGAGATAGATTATATTAAAAAAAAATAAAGAAAATCACATTGTCAAAATTATATATATTTATTTGCATTGTGCACAGAGAAATAAGTATTTGATCCCCTACCAACCATTAAGAGTTCAGCCTCCTCCAGACCAGTTACACGCTCCAAATTAACTTGGTGCCTGCATTAAAGACAGCTGTCTTAAATGGTCACCTGTATAAAAGACTCCTGTCCACAGACTAAATTAATCAGTCTGACTCTAACCTCTACAACATGGGCAAGACCAAAGAGCTTTCTAAGGATGTCAGGGACAAGATCATAGACCTGCACAAGGCTGGAATGGGCTACAAAACCATAAGTAAGACGCTGGGTGAGAAGGAGACAACTGTTGGCGCAATAATAAGAAAATGGAAGACATACAAAATGACTGTCAATCGACATCGATCTGGGGCTCCATGCAAAATCTCACCTCGTGGGGTATCCTTGATCCTGAGGAAGGTGAGAGCTCAGCCAAAAACTACACGGGGGGAACTTGTTAATGATCTCAAGGCAGCTGGGACCATAGTCACCAAGAAAACCATTGGTAACACATTACGCCGTAATGGATTAAAATCCTGCAGTGCCCGCAAGGTCCCCCTGCTCAAGAAGGCACATGTACAGGCCCGTCTGAAGTTTGCAAATGAACATCTGGATGATTCTGACAGTGATTGGGACAAGGTGCTGTGGTCAGATGAGACTAAAATTGAGCTCTTTGGCATTAACTCAACTCGCCGTGTTTGGAGGAAGAGAAATGCTGCCTATGACCCAAAGAACACCGTCCCCACTGTCAAGCATGGAGGTGGAAACATTATGTTTTGGGGGTGTTTCTCTGCTAAGGGCACAGGACTACTTCACCAAATCAATTGGAGAGTGGATGGAGCCATGTACTGTCAAATCCTGAGTGACAACCTCCTTCCCTCCACCAGGACATTCAAAATGGCTCGTGGCTGGGTCTTCCAGCACGACAATGACCCGAAACATACAGCCAAGCCAACAAAGGAGTGGCTCAAAAAGAAGCACATTAAGGTCATGGAGTGGCCTAGCCAGTCTCCAGACCTTAATCCCATCGAAAACTTATGGAGGGAGCTGAAGATCCGAGTTGCCAAGCGACAGCCTCGAAATCTTAATGATTTACAGATGATCTGCAAAGAGGAGTGGGCCAAAATTCCATCTAACATGTGTGCAAACCTCATCATCAACTAGAAAATACGTCTGACTGCTGGGCTTGCCAACAAGGGTTTTGCCACCAAGTATTAAGTCTTGTTTGCCAAAGGGATCAAATACTTATTTCTCTGTGCACAATGCAAATAAATATATATAATTTTGACAATGTGATTTTCTTTTTTTTTTTTTAAATATAATCTATCTCTCACTGGTAAAATTAACCTAGTCTAAAAATTCTAGACTGTTCATGTCTTTGACAGTGGGCAAACTTACAAAATCAGCAAGGGATCAAATACTTATTTCCTTCACTGTATATAGGAGAACCAAAGTCAAGCAACAATTGTAAAAAAATACTACCAATTAGGTATAAATTCATATATAAAGTTTATATAAAATATATAAAGCAACATGTGATTATGCAGTGCTACAGTAAAATCGTGTTTCACCATATATTGAAACCTCATTATGGTAAGAAATACATTGCTAAAATATCAGTGTTATAATTGTGAATAATCATCCATACAGTACACCTGATGAATATTATTACATGTAAGAGACTCACCACAATAAGGACCGGCTCCTCTACAAGTGAAATAAACGCGCTCTCGTGACGGCGTTCTCAAAGTACTACTTTGCATGCTCGAACTAATCGAGCTGTCAAAATCAGATGACCTTTCTGTGCATGTCCACGCATGTGCAGATCACACAGACCGCACATCGCGGACATGTCAGAATCGGGCACATCAACAGTGAGTGACATCTATTTGAATAAATATAGAGAAAAGCAGGAGAATAGTTAGCAGGCCCTAACTGAATTGATTCTATACAGGGTAAATAGACTAATTGAAAACAAGATCTTAGTATTATATTCTATATTTGGGAATTGGGATAATATCAGTGATCGTGGAGTTCCATTTTTCACACGGACACCCTTGGATATGTGGACACTAAATGAGTGTATATACACACAATTACATGTATACTGTATCCCAGAGGAGTGCACTACCGATCGCTCCCCTATTCGCAAGGGAGAAGTCTATTATGCTGGGGGGGAAGGACGCACGCCAGGCATATAGATAATATGTTGTCATGTCCATGGCCGCGGGCCGTCAGGCTCACTCACCTCCTGACGGCCGCAGCCATGGGTCTGCGAGCGCTGGCCCCAGTCTCCTCCTCAGGATACGCCAGCGCTCACTTCCGCTCACCTCAGCCGGGTCCCGTAGGGGGAAGCGCGCACCAGACTTTTATGTTTAATTAGCCCATGAGCACCCTGGACTATAAGAAGGGCCCAGCCCCTTCTTCCCATGCCTGAACATTGTTGTCGTACCCTAAGGGTATGTTCACACGAGGTCATTACGTCCGTAATTGATGGACGTATTTCGGCCGCAAATCCCGGACCGAACACAGTGCAGGGAGCCGGGCTCCTAGCATCATAGTTATTTACGACGCTAGGAGTCCCTGCCTTGCTGCCGGACAACTGTCTCGTACTGAAAACATGATTACAGTACGGGACAGTTGTCCGGCAGCGAGGCAGGGACTCCTAGCATCGTACATAACTATGATGCTAGGAGCCCGGCTCCCTGCACTGTGTTCGGTCCGGTACTTGCGGTTGAAATACGTCCGTCAATTACGGACGTAATGACCACGTGTGAACATACCCTTAGTTTGTCTATGCAAATGGTCTACTAGTGTCTTCCAGTTCCCAGTGTTTCCCGTACCTGTATACGGTATCCTGTGTCCCGTGCTATCCTGGTCAAGTGCCGTGCTGAGCTGTGCTGCATACCACGCCTGTCCTGCTACACCAATACCTGATGTCCGCCTGCTGCTTAGTCCAAGCCGAGCCTGCCTTGCTACTGTCCGAGCTGCCACAGGTACCCTATACGAACTATAGACTGTTACCTGCTCCCTGTTGGCCAGCTGCCATACCACCAAGGCGGTACGGCCCAGTGGGTCCACGAACCCAACGTAACATATGTCTAGGTGACTAGTCCACCACCACTCATCCTCTTTACGGGGTATATTCGTGAAAAGTCTATCTCAGCCTTATAATAGTGTCCACTGGTCCACATAAATGATGTACTAGATCCAAATAGATACCATCCCAAATTTAATCATATGTGAATATTGTTACTAATGAACACCCCTTAATCGCCTGCTTATCCTTTAACAATATCACTCGTATAACAAAATGAATATTTAGTTATGTGTATTAAAGAATAGTAAAGAGTAGTAAAAAACACGTTCATAACATGTCAAATATCAATAGACAGTATTTATTAAACATCAAAAAAATTATCATCAATATAAGCCGGTCCCATTGCTGGTGAGGCAATCCATGTTCCAACATAATGTGTGAAATATGATCTGTGAACAGAAAGAATAAAAGTAAGTTAAAATCAATCAGAAAAAGTAACAGTAACTGATAATTAATACCTACACTAATACTGGCGCGGTCCGCAATAGTGGAGAGAGAGACAGGAATAGTGGCATCTAAAAAACACTACCAAGAGGGAAGTCTACATTGAGGCCACGTGGTTTCAGAGTATCAAGTCTATGAATCCATTCTAATTCTCAAAGCTTAAGTATCCTATTTCTATCGCCACCCCGCCTCAAAGGGGGAACACGGTCTATTATCCAGAATCTTAAATCATGATCTCCATGTTTCGAGTCTGTAAAGTGTTTTGAGACTGGAAGATCAAGTCTCTTCTTCCGTATTGTATAACGATGTTGGTTCAATCGTGTTTAAAATCAAGTGACGTCTCCCCTACGTATAATAGATGACAGGGGAACTGGAGTACATATATTACAAATTCCATATTGCAGGTAAGGAAATAGTTGATTCTAAACTGTTTATCAGTAATTGGATGTCTAAAGAGGTTCCCTTTAACCATAAGTGTACAATTGTTACAGCCTAGGCATGGAAAACAACCCTTCTTAGGAGTATATGGATAGGATTGTTGATTAGCCTTGGAAGAACCAAGATCCAACCGCACAAGCTTATCTCTAAGGCTGGGCGGTCTCCGGTATGAAAATAAAGGCTTACCTCTGAAATCATCTACATTGGGAAGACAACAGCCCAGTATTGGCCAATGTCTTCGGAGGACATAATTAATCTGATTGCTCATATGACAGAAGGTAGAGACAAAAGGAATATGCTTATCTCTATCCCTATTATTTTTATTCTGTAGTAAATCAGTTCTAGGAATAAGATCAACATGTCGTCTGTGTTGATCCAGCAAATATCCAGGATATCTTCTCGCTTTAAATTTATCTGTCAAAGTGATCTGCGCATGCGCGGACATGCGCAGAAGGATCATCTGATTTTGACAGCTCGATTAGTTTGAGCATGCGCAGTAGTACTTTGAGAACGCCGTCACGAGCGCGTGTTTATTTCATTTGTAGAGGAACCATTGTAATGTCTATGGCCGCGGACCGTCGTCCTGACTCACTCTCTGACGGCCGCGGCCATGGACGAGTGAGTTCCTGGCGGCATCTGCCTCCTGAGAGACACCGGCATTCACTTCCTGGTCTGGAGACTGTCTCCCGCAGGGCGCCCGCGCGTGCGCCCGCGCGTGCACGGCTTTAAAGAGCCGGTACGCGCACAGTTGCAGAATACTGCTATCGGCCCAGAATGCTTCAGGACTATAAAAGGGGCTCTGCCCTCTCGATCCTTGCCTGAACATTGTTGTGTTACCTAAAGTTTGTCATTGCAAATGGTCTCCTAGTGTTTTCCAGTTCCCAGTGTTACCCGTTCCTGCTGGCTGTTCCCTGTATACCGTGCTACCGTGCCTCTGTGCCCTTAAGAGTTGGAGTCATGTTGTGCCTCCGCTGCATCTATTGTGTGGTACACCGCTGGGTGTCTGTCTACTGTTAGAGCCTCATCTTAGCCTGAATCTACTGCTACTGTCTACATTGCCTCAGGTACCCTTTCTGAACTATAGACATTGCATTGTACCTGTTTGGCCAGCTGCTATCCCGCTACGCGGTACGGCCCAGTGGGTCCACACCCCGCCTCGTGACAGTCGGTCCTTATTGTGCTGAGTCTCTTACATGTAATAATATTCATCAGGTGTACTGTATGGGTGATTATTCACAAATATAACACTGATGGTTTCAGTGTATGGTGAGACACGATTTTACTATAGCACTGCATAATCACATGTTTCTTAATATAATTTATATAAACTTTATATATTAATTTATACGTAATTGGTACTATTTTTCTATCTATCTATCTATCTATCTATCTATCTATCTATCTATCTATCTATCTATCTATCTATCTATCTATCTATCTATCTATCTATCTATCTATCTATCTATCTATCTATCTATCTATCTATCTATCTATCTATCGTTCTATGTAACTAATATCTATCTCATATCTATATATTAGATATATATGTAGGCTTAGTCCCAGTTCTGGGTGTATGTGCAGAGTAGGTCCCCACCTTACAGAGGTTGCCTTGTCGTGGCAGGTGGGCAAACACTTTTTGATCAAAATGTGCACTAAGAACCTCCCTATTGTAAGTAGATTTAGCATTAATGCATATTTATTTATATTTAGTGGTTTTTGTATTGGTGTTAGTAGTGTGCTGTCACCATTTTTTATCTGCTGTATATTTGCAGTCACAGGTGCTCTTTCACCTGCATACACATTTTGTATCATTTTGTTGGAATGTGCTGTTCAAACTTTTGTGTTGTTTATGTGATCCATATATGTGGGGTTAGTGACTGCCTAAATTTTTTGTTCTTGCACTCCTCCCATTCTGCCCTGGGTGATATGAATTAGTTCAATGCTGGTTCCTACCATCCCCAGATATATGTAGGCTTAGTCCCAGTTCTGGGTGTATATGCAGAGTAGGTCCCCACCTTACAGAGGTCGCCTTGTCGTCTCACAGATTTTCATTATTTTTATCATTATTTTTCTAAAAATAGTTTAACCCCTTCCCGACATTTGTCATGAACAGACAGTGCTTCCCGCATATTGTCGTATACTTACGACAAATGGATGGCACGGGCTCAGAAGCTGAGTTGGTGCTATCATCCTTGGATGTCAGCTGTATCCTACAGCTGACACCCTGCTGTAATGGCGGGGACTGGAGTTAGCTTCGATCCTCGCCATTAACCCCTTAAATGCAGCGGTCAAATGTGATCGCTGCATTTAAGGTGTTTGCAGCTCATCGGCACCCCAGCAATGAAATTGCCGGGGTTGCCGGTGGCTACAATGGCAACCGGAGTACTAATAGTGGCCTCCCAGTCTGCCTAGTAAGGAAACCTTCCAGGCACCGCCGGAGGCAGTACCTAAAAGGCTTCCGGAGCCGCTAAAAAGAAGGCACCGGCTCAGGAAATGTGCCGGCGTCATCAGCGGTGGATGTCAGCTGTATGTTACAACTGACATCCACCTGTAATGGCAGAAACCGGTGCTATCTCCGATTCCTGATATGAACCCCTTAGATGCAGCGATCGAAAGCGATCGCTGCATCCTAGTGGTTGGCAGGAGATTGGCATCTTTGCCCCCAGGGCTGCCAACAACTGCTATGGCAAGAGGAGGCCTAACAATGGCCTCCTGCTCTGCCATTACAGAAGCAGATTATGCCCGGTCCAGAGGAGAAGACTAATGAGCTTGCTGTCAGTGAATGACTGACAGATCTAATACATTGCACTACATGGGTAGTGCAATGTATTAGAAAAAAAAATCTGACAGTTGGACCTTCGAGTCCCCTAGTGGGACTAAAAAAAAAAGTGTAAAAAAAGTCTAAAAAGTTTGTACAAAATATAATAAAAGTTTCAAGTAATAAAATAAATCCCAATCGCCCTTTTTCACTTATCAAGTCATTTATTATTGAAAAATAAATTAATTAACCATACATATTTGGTATACCTGCGACCGTAACGTCCTGAACTATAAAAATATTATGTTATTTATTCCATGCGGTGAAAGGCGTAAAAAAATAACGTAAAAAACTATGCCAGAATATCTGTTTTTTGATCACTTTGCCCTACAAAAATTGAAATAAAAAGTGATCAAAAAGTCGCATGCATCCAAAAATGGTACCTATAAAAAATATAGCTCGTCTCTTAAAAAACAAGCCCTCAAACAGCTCTGTCGACGAAAACATTTAAAAGTTATGGTTCTCAGAACATGGTGAAAATATACATTCTTTTTACAAAAGTTATTTTATTGTGCAAAAAGTTGTAAAACATAAAAAAAGTGCTATAAATTAGGTATTGCCGGTATCGTACTGGCCCACAGAATAAAGTTAACATGTAATTTATAATGCATGGTGAAGGCTGTATAAAAAAAACCCCCGAAATAACTATGCCAGAATTGCTGTTTTTTGGTCACCTTGCCTCCCAAAAAATAGGATAAAAAGTGTTCAAAAAGTCGCATAAACCCCAAAATGGTACCAATAATAACTACAGCTCATCCCGCAAAAAACAGCCCTCATACCACTACATCTATGAAAAAATAAAATTAGTTAAGGCTCCAATAAGTCAGAAAATAAAAAAATATGCAGTTTTGCAGGCTCGAGGGGAACATGTCTTCTGTTTCAAGAGGTGATTTATGAAGGCCCTAAAATTAGGCAACCAGGAAGGGTAGGACCGAAACATATCTGCTGGAAGCGAGATACCAGGACAAAAAATTTCCAGCAAAATTCCCCAAACTGCAAAGGTGCAGAATGTGTACCAAAAGGGGATAAGAAAGGACATTTATCAGCGTGACACTGGCTTGTTCAGAAAGGATTGCTTTATTGTTATTTTACCCCATTATTATACCACCTGACTATGCCCCTGATGTACTTTGCCCAGATTACATGTACCCCCACATTATAAACTGAAATACCATCAAACAAAACTACTACCAAGCAAAATCCACGCTCCAAAAGCCAAATGGTGCTCCCTCCCTTCTGAGCTCTACAGTGTGCCCAAACAGCTGTTTACTTCCACATATATGGCATCTCCATACACGGGAGAACACTGTTAAAAAAATTTGGGGTGTGTGTCTCCAGTGGCACAAGCTAAGCACGACATATTTGCCACTGAAATGGCATATTTAGGGAAAAATTTAAATTTTTACTTTGCACCATCCACAGCGCAATCATTTATGGAAAAGACCTGTAGAGTGAAACTGCCCACTACCGCACTTAAAAAAATGCCTTGAGGGGTGTAGTTTCAAAATTGGGTCACTTCTCAGGGATTTCTTTTTATTATTTCACATCAGAGCCTTTGCAATTGTGAACCAATACTGTGTAAGTCGCCAAATTAGGCCTCAATTTCGCATGGTACTCTTTCATTTCTGAGCTTGGTCAAATATCCAGTCAAAAGATTAGGGCCAGATGTAGGGTGTTTCTAATACCGGGGGCTGTCTTGTTATGGTGGCACAAGCTGGACATCACATATTGGCATATCTAAGGAAAAAAAATCAAATTTTCACTCTGCAACATCGAGTGCACACTAATTTCTGCAAAACACCTGTGGAGTTAACATGCTCACTACACCCCTAGGTGAATACCTTAAGGGGTGTCGTTTCCAAAATTGTGTCACTTCTGGGAGGTTTCCACTGTTTTGGTCCAACAGGGTTTTTGCAAATGCGACAGCGTCCAGAAACCAATTCAGCAAAATCTGCACTCCAAAAGCCAAATGGCGCTCCTTCCTTCTGAGCCCTACTGTGTGCCCAAACAGCAGTTTATGACCACATATTCGGTATTTACGTACTTGGGAGAAATTGCTTTATAAATGTTGTGATTCTTTTTTTCCTTTCTTTGTTGAGAAAATGAAACATTTTGAGCTAAATCTACGTCTTATTGAAGAAAAGGGATTGTTTTTATTTTCACTGCCCAATTCTGATAGAATCTATGAAACACCTGTGGGGTCAAAATGCTCACTAAAACCCTACATGAGTTCTTCAAGGGGTGTAGTTTCATGAGTGGAGTCACTTTTGAGTAGTTTCCACTGTTCTGGTACATTAGGGGCTTTGCAAAAGCGACATGGTGTCAAGAAACCAATCCAGAAAATCTGTGCTCCAAAAGCCAAATATCGCTCCCTCTCTTCTGATCCTTGCCGTGTGCCCAAACAGAAGTTTATGACCACATATGGGGTATTTATGTACTCCAAAAAAGTTGCTTTACAAATGTTGGGCTACTTTTTTTCCTTTATTTTTTGAGAAAATTAAAATTATTTAGCTAAAGCTATGTCTTATTGAAGAAAAAGGATTGTTTTTATTTTCACTGCCGAATTCTTATAAAATCTAAAAAACCCCTGTGGGGTCAAAATGCTCACTACACCCCTAGATGAATTCCTCAAGGGGTGTAGTTTCCTAAATGGAGTCACTTTTTGGGCATTTTCTCTGTTTTGGTCCTACAGGGGCTTTGCAAATGCGAAATGGCCTCTGAAAACCATTCCCGCTAATTTTGATCTCCAAATGTCAAATGGCGCTCTTTCCCTTCTAAGCTTGGTGTGTCCAAACAGCCATTTATGACAACATGTGGGGTATTTTTTTACTCGGGAGAAATTGCTTTACATATGTTGTGGTACTTTTTCTCCTTTAGTCCTTGTGGAAATGAGAAAAATTTTGCCCACGGGAGCAGCTGTACCCAGTCATCAAGTCGTCTGGATAATTTCCTCAAGGGGTATAGTTTCCAAAATGGGTTCACTTTGGGGGTTTCCACAGTTTTGTCCCCTCGGGGGCTTTGCAA
This sequence comes from Rhinoderma darwinii, assembly GCF_050947455.1. NCBI lineage: Eukaryota > Metazoa > Chordata > Amphibia > Anura > Rhinodermatidae > Rhinoderma > Rhinoderma darwinii. The sequence goes on along the minus strand of NC_134688.1, from coordinate 334,646,460 downwards.
ATGTGACATGGCCTCCGCAAACCATTCCTGCTAAATTTGAGCTCCCAAAGCCAAATGGCACTCTTTCCCTTCTAAGCCCTGCTGTGTGTCCAAACAGCCGTTTATCATTATTGTTTTACTCTGGAGAAATTGCTATACAAATGCTGTAGTGCTTTTTCTCCTTTACTCATTGCGGCAATGAGAAAAAATTAGCTAACCCTACATTTTCTTTGAAAAAATGTAGATTTTTATTTTTACGGCCTTCTTCCAATAATTTCTGCAATAAAACTGTGGGGTCAAAATGCTCTTTATACCACTAGATAATTTCCTTGAGCGGTGAAGTTTCCCAAATGGGGTCACTTTTGGGGGATTTTCACTGTTTTGGTGCCTAAAATATATATAAAATATATTCTAATAAAAAGGAGGCCCAAAATCCACTAGGAACTCCTTTGCTTCTGAGGCCTGTGTTTCAGTACATTTGCACAATTGGACCACATGTGGGATATTTCTAAAAACTTCAGAATCTGGGCAATAAATGTTGTGTTGCGTTTCTCTGGTAAAACTTTGTGTTACAAAAAAAATGGATTCAAAATTAATTTATGTAAAAAATTTGTGAATTTCACCTCTACATTGCATTAATTCCTGTGAAACGTCTAAAGGGTTAAGTAATTTTCTAAATGCTGTTTTGAATGATTTGAGGGGTGAAGTTTTTAAAATGGGGTTAGTTATTGGGGGTTTCTAATATATAAAGCCCGAAAATCCACTTCACAACTGAACTGGCCCTGTAAAAATAGCCTTTTGAAATTTTCTTGAAAATGTGAGAAATTGCTGCTAAAGTTCTAAGCCTTGCAACATCCTAGAAAATAAAAGGATGTTCAAAAAACTATGGCAATCTAAAGTAGACATATGGGGGATGTTAATTACCAACAATTTTGTGTGGTATATTTGCCTGTCTTACATGCAGATACATAAACATTTTGAAAAATGCAAATTTTTGAAATTTTTAGCTGAATTTTGGTGTTTTATACAATTAAATCCTGAATGTATCGAGCAAAATTTGCCAGTAACATAAAGTCCAATGTGTCACGAGAATACAATCTCAGAATCAGAATAAGTTATTACCTCATAAATGTAAACATGTCAGATTTTAAAAATAAGGCTCTGTCAGGAAGGACAAAAGTGGCCAAAGCGGAAAGGGGTTAATAAGTATTTTATTAATTAATAAAATGTATCCTCCATATTTGTTTCTTATTGGTCTCTGATTTACCACCTTAAGGCCTCATGCACACTTCCTTCACCGTTTTATCAACCGTTTTTGACGGATCCGTGTGCCCGTTTTTTTATCCATGTGGTTTCCGTGTGCTCTCCAGTGTGCACGCTGTATTTCCGTTTCCGAGGGCCGAGCAGGGTGCTGAAAGAGCATGGTTGTTCAGCGCTGGTCACTGTACAGGGTGCTGAAAGAGTTAATGCGCTGCACTGATTGGCGGTAACTCTTTCAGCACCCTGGACAGTGACTAGCGTTGAAGAATGACCATGCTCGGCACTCGCAAAATACAATTCCAATGAAATAACAAAATCAGTTCATACTTAACCAGAACTCCCTGCTTTTTCCTCCTGTCCGGCCTCCTGGGATGACGTTTTATCCAATGTCACCGCTGCAGCCAATCACAGGCTGTGGTGGCAGTCACATGGGATAAAAGTCATAACAGAAGGCCGGACTGGATGACGTCAGAAGGCCGGCCTCCTGGGATGATGCTTCATCCCATGTGACCGCCTCTGCATCTATTCACAGGCTGCAGCGGCCACATGGACTGCCGCGTCATACAGGAAGGTCGGACTGGAGGATGAAGAGGGAATAGTCACCAAGACAACGACCGGGGTACGTATGAACTGCTTTTTATTTTATTTTTATCAGCAGCCTCTTCTCTCTATCAGTGCAGGATAGAGAGAAGTGGCTGCCAATTAGTGCAATATCTCTAATGTACTTCTGCCCGCTCGGCCATTGCTAGGCAACGGCTCCGTCACACACGGATGGCACACGGATGCCTTCCGTGTGCCTTCAGTTTTTTTGACGGCCCCGTTGACTTGCATGATCCTCACGGTCACGGAATCTCAGTCCAAAGTAGGACATGCTCTACTTTTGTCGGAACGGAGCAACGGGACCGTCGAAAAAACTGAAGTGTGCATAGCCCCATTAAAATGAATGGGTCAGGGTGCTAGCCGTCAGAAAAACGGCTAGCATTCTGAAGGAAAAGACTGAAGTGGGCATGAAATCTAATTCCTCCATGTTTTTTTGTATTCTCCTATTCTGATTGAGATAAAGCTTATTTTTCTCTCACAAGCTTTTCTTCTCATTATCAGCCTATAATTATGGGTTGCATTTTGTGATTATTTATCAGAACAAAAGGACAAATCTAGACAATGTCATCTATTATGAGTAATTTACTGCATTTTTCACATTTGTGAAAGTTCCTGCAAAATCATTTTTATGAAAATAACGTATACAATCTATCCTTCAGCTTTCTCTAATAATACGTGTGTGTAATCCTTCCTTAAAAACATATTTGTCATCATAGATGTATTTCTCTCTCTACATTACTTTTAAAAGGAATATGCCATACAAAAAAGTACTGTTGTTTTTTGTTTTATTTTAAAAAATATTGATTTTCGATGTCAAATAATTCTGAAATCTGAGCCTCATAATAGCTGACTCTTCATGTTCTGTAGTGATCATTTCAGCAGTCACCTTTATTATCATAAGAGGCAGGATTACAATGAAAGGAAACACCTCTATTTAGATAACACGGGATCCACCATTGATAATACGTGATGGACATGTCACGCCTGTGGGGTATGTGGACCTACTAGGCCGCTCCACCAAAGCTGTGTAGCAACTGACCAAACGACAGTCAATAACAGTCTCTTGGGTAAGTGTACCTGGGAAGAGGATCTGGCAGATCCTCGGAGTAGCAGACACTTGGCACGGATGATGCTTATCGTGGCAGATTACACTGGTCGTGGCTGACGACACTGGACATGGCAGATGACACTTGACGTGTCAGATGAGACACACACGACTCTAACAATAAACTTCGGCTCAGGAACAAACACAGCAACAGAATACATGATACGGGAAGCAGGATATGGGAACACTGGGAACAGGATACATCTAAGGGACAATTTGCTTTCACGAACATGGGAATACAACAACAGAGCAGAGCCCTTTTTATAGTCCAGGGTGATCTGGGGATTGGCTAGGGTACTTTTACTGGTCAGGAGGCAAGCATGTGCCGCACCCTAGGAGAGGCTACAGGGCAGTATGGCCGTGTGTGCTGGCATGAACTCAGAGGTCTGTTGTCGCAGCCGCCGGGAGGTGAGAGAAGGCGGCGGTCTGCAGCTGTTACAGTACCCCCCTTGGGTCCAGAGCATAATAATTTTTTTTAAATGAGAGTAGGAGCATTAAGGTTCTTTTCTGGCTCCCAAGACCTCTCCTCAGAACCAAACCCTCTCCAGTCCACCAGATAGAAAGTCTTTCCTCCTACTCTCTTGTAGTCCAGAATCTCCTCCACCTCGAAGACGTCAGAAGAACCGCTGGGAGCAACTGCAGAATTAGGAGATTTACTGTAGCGGTTCAGTACCACAGGCTTTATGAGGGACACATGGAACTAGTTGGGAATCCTGAGAGTAGGAGGCTGCTGAAGTTTATAGGACACAGTGTTTATCTGTTGCAAGACTTCGAAATGGCCGATGAATTTGTGAGTGAATTTGTGAGAAGGCATCTTGAGGCGAATGTTTCTTGAAAATAGACAGACCTTGACTCGAGGAGAAAATTGAGGAGGAACTTTTCTTTTTCTATTGGCATTCCTTTTCATGCGATCAACTACCTGTAGGATCTCAGACTTGGTTTGCCGCTAGATGTGAAGGCAAGTCCCAAATACAGAATTAGCTGCCGGTAGTTGAGTCATGTCTGGCACAGGAAGAGGAACTCGTGGATGCTGACTGTACACAATGTAGTAAGGAAAAAAGTAGTAGACTCACTTGTATGGTTATTGTAAGAGAATTCTGCCCAAGGCAGAATTTGTACCCAATTGTCATGTTGGGTGTCACGTTTGTGGGTATGTGGACCCAATAGGCCGCACCACCGTAGTAGGGAGGGAGCTGCCCAAATAACAGGGAACCCCAGAAATACAAAGTCTCGCACAAGGGTACGTGGATAGTCCAGACAGTGGCCGAAGCTCTGGCACGGATGGAGGTGGGTGCAGCAGGTAATGCCAGACATGGCGGATGACAGCAGGTGCCACAGGTTGCGCCAGACGTGGCGAATCCCTCAGGTCATGGCAGATGACACAGGACGTGGTGGATGACACAGGTGCCGCAGGTTGCGCCAGATGTGGCAGATGACCCTGGACGTGGCGGATGACACAGGTGCATTAGACACTACTCCAACTAGTAGGCACAGGAACAAGAACACAGCACGGGATACAGGAACGGGTAACAGGGCACGGGTAACAACTGGAACGGGAAACACTAAGGGGCCATTTGCATACAGACTTGGGGAATACTAACAACACTCAGGCAAGGATCAGATGGGCTGGGGCCTTCTTATAGTCCAGGAAATCAAGTGTGTTGATGATGATGATTTCCTACATGTGCGGGCGCGCTGGCCCTTTAAGAGCGGGCACGAGCGAGTGCATGCACCCTACGGGACATAGCGGACTGGAGCGGAAGTGAGCGCTGGCGTCTCCTGGGAAGGAGATGGGGACTAGCGCTCACAGATCCATGGCTGCCGGCGTCAGGAGTTGAGTGGACCCGACATCCCACGGCCATGGACGCTACATTGGGCAGACACAAAATGACGAAGGTAATTCTCTAATAATTGATTGGTCCTTTCCACCTGACTATTAGACTGTGGATGATAGGCAGAAGAGAAGTCCAGCTTCAAATCTAGCAGATTGCAGTGGGCTTTCCAGAATTTGGACCTGAACTGTACACCCCGGTCCGAGACAATATGGAGAGGTAGTCTGTGCAGATGAAAGATGTGCAGAATGAACAGATTTGCCAGACGAGTAGCAGAAGGAAGGCCAGTCAAAGGAACGAAATGTGCCATTTTAGAGAAACTGTCCACCCAGACAGTAGTACATCCAGCCAAAAGAGTAAGGTCTGTAATAAAGTCCATAGCAATATGTTGCCATGGGGCATCAGGCACAAGGGGCATCAGGGGTAAGAGCAGACCAGCAGGTTTGGAATGAGTAGACTTGTTTAAGGCACAGTTTGTACAGAAGGGAACATAGTCCACAATATCTCTGGGCAGTGTGGGCCACCAGTAGTGACGAGAAATCAAGTCCCATGTCTTACGGACACCAGAGTGCCCAGGCAGTTTGGAAGTGTGTCTCTAGAGGAGAATTCTCTTCCTGTCGGCAGAACGAACAAAAGTCTTTCTGGGGGGAATGTCTCTAATATGCAGAGGGTTATCGGCAATACTCCTGGAAGGATCTAAGATATATTTAGGAATTTCCTCAGAATAATCAGTTTCATATGACCGAGACAGGGCATCATCCTTCATATTTTTGTCTGCAGCATGGAAGTGGAGCAGGAATTGGCAAAAAAATAGTGACCGTCTGGCTTAGCGAGGAATCAGTGGTTGTGCAGACTGTAGGTACGGGAGGATCTTGTGATCTGTATAAATCATGATAGGATGAATAGCGCCCTCCAGCAAGTGTCTCCACTCCTCTAAGGCCAACTTGACGGCCAGTAACTCCCGATCCCCAAGCGAATAGTTGCGCTCTGCAGGAGTGAATAGTTTGGAGAAGAAGCCACAAGCCACTGTCTTACCCTTGGAGTTTCTTTGAAACAGAAGTGCTCCAGCATGCATCATCCTCTAGATAAAACTGTTGACACGCATCAGGATAGTGTAGATCTGAGGCTGAAGTGAAGGTGCTCCTGAGACTTGTAAATGCTGACTCTGCCTTCGGAGGCCAAACCTTGGCGCTCACTCAGTTTTTTTTTTTTAAATCAAACAACTGTTTATTGAAAATACACAATATACATCTGTCATCTGCTATAAATCCACATTTAGCAGAAAAATAAAATTTACATTACACATATCATCTTTTCGTATAAATTCTGTGTATACATTACATATTTCCCATATGGTTCTTTAATAACATCCCCACCCCCCAACCTTAACTCCCTTCCACACCCCTTCCCCCCCTGCGCGTTCATGTCTCTATCCCTTGGTATATCTCACTCCACTTTTATTGACCTCCCAATCCATAGTATTGTGCCCATTTACCCCATTGCTTATCATATTTATGAATCGCTCCACGTTTCATATAAATTCTTCACTCCAAAGCCACCGTACAAGTAACATAACTCACTAGTTCAGAAACCTTCGGGGGATCCCCCTGTAGCCAGTATTTAGCAATCAATTTTCTTGCGTGATATAGTACTTTTTTAATGGATAACAGTTCAGCCCTATCTTCTTCCACCCCTCCCATGCAGCCCAGCAGGTATATCTTAGGATCCAGTGGGAATTCCCTGCCATATATCCGAGACACCATTTCTTTAATCTCTCCCCAGTATCCGTGCAGCCTCGGACAGCTCCAGAACATGTGTTTCAGATCTGCCCCGTCCAATAAACATCTTTGACATTCCATTGTAGATCTAAGCCGCATTTGCCAGAGCACCTTAGGTGTTCTATATATTCTGTGTAGGAGAAAAAGTTACGACCTCCTATGCGCCACACTAAGGGAGAGGACTTTCGGTGACTCTAATATTTCCCCCCACTCGTCCTCTGTCAATGTTCCCACATCTCTTTCCCATTTTGTTTTAACTTCTGACATCGGATCACCTAGAAATTTGAGAAGCAGCGTGCCATATATTAAAGATATAAGCCCTTTTGTGTCTCTTGCCCCCAGTATCTGTTCCACCACTCCCATACTGGAACAACCCATATCCAGCACCCTTGCCTGTGCTTGTGCCGCATGCCGCAGTTGAAGGTATTGATAAAATAACCTATGGGGGAGGCCAAACTCTTCCTGAAGCTGTGAGAAAGGTTTAAAAATTCCCTCATCATATAGCTGACTCACCATTCGAACTCCATTTTGCTCCCACTCCTGAAATCCCTCCAGTGTGCTAAACTCCCAAAGGTATGGATTGTTCCAGATGGGAATGTAATTAGAGCACCCCGTGACTCCCAGTATGGCCTTACATTCCCACCAAACCTTATGAAGCAATAACAAGGTAGGTTTTCCTCTCGCCTCCCTCTTCAATTTATAGGATTCCAAAGCCTCTAGCATACTCATGCGCTGCCCCAGGTAGAATAGCAGCTTCCCCCTGGAATCCCAATCCTCTCTATCTTTCCATCCTGCAAAGTGCTGCAACTGCGCCGCCAAGTAATATACCCACGCATTTGGGATAGCCAACCCACCTTGCTCCTTTGGTAACTGCAATTTTTCCATTTTAATTCGAGGAATCCCCCTTTTCCACACCAAGTCCCTGAACAGGTTATGAATCCTCCTGAACCAATACTTAGGCAACCACACTGGAGCGTTATGCACCACATAAAGGATCTGGGGCATTAAAATCATTTTAATTAAATTCGCCCGTCCCAGTGCTGAGAGCGGTAACTTCAACCAAATTTTTGATCTATCTCGGATTTTCTCCAATAAGGGTTTCACGTTTAGGGCAATGAAGTCCTGTACCTTTGCCGAAACTGTAATCCCCAGGTACTTAAATTCCTTCACACAGGGTATATTCACCCCTCTCACCACCACCGGCAGACTCAGAGGGGTAAGCGGCAATAGCACTGACTTATTCCAGTTGATTCTCAACCCCGAGAATTTACCAAAGCTTTCCAGCACATTCATAACTGCCGGCAACGACCGATCTAGTCCCCTTAAAAATAACAAAACATCATCCGCATATAAGGCTATTCGTTCCTCTAAGTCCCCATACCGAAATCCTTCAATATCCGGATGCTGCCTCACAACATTCGCTAAGGGCTCAATTGCTAAAGCAAATAACAACGGGGATAACGGGCATCCCTGACGCGTCCCCCTTTCCAGAGCAAAGATCTCAGACATCCTTCCATTAGCTCGAATTCTTGCCATTGGCTGTTTGTATAACAGTCGTACCCAGGTAATAAAGTTGTTCCCAAACCCCATGCGTTCCATCACCGCCCACAAATACCCCCACTCTACACTATCAAAAGCTTTAGCAGCATCTAGGGATAACACTGCTCTAGACCAAGCATCTTCAGTATCTGCCTGAATATTCAGGAACAGCCTTCTCAGATTAACTGCCGTAGATTTTGATGGCATAAACCCCGACTGGTCTGGGCCAACAATGGTGGTCACTACTTTCGTCAGCCTATTAGCAAGAATTTTTGCAAGAATTTTAACATCTGAGGTCAACAGGGAGATTGGCCGATAAGATTCAGGCATAGTCTTGTCTTTCCCCTCCTTAGGAATAACTACTATGGCAGCCTCAGACATTGACCGGGGCAGACACCCCCTCTCAAAACCATCCTGAAACACTGTCAATAACTCTGGCAAAAGTACATCACCGCAGGTTTTATACAGCTCCACTGGTATGCCATCTAGCCCTGGTGCCTTTTCATTTGCCATTGAACTCACCGCTTGTTGTATTTCCTCCAGAGTTAGTGGTGCCTCCAGCCCCTCCCTATCCTCTGCCTTCAGTGTGACCCATGTCATACCCTCTAAATAGTTTGCCAATAGCGCTCCCGTATAGTCAACTTTAGAGCTATATAGTTCAGTATAGTAAGATTTCAACACCTTCAGCACACTTCCTGTGTCTTTGGCCACCCCCCCTTTCCTGTCCTGTAAGCAATGAACAAACGTACTATCTTGTGCAGGCCTAGCTATAGTGGCCAACAATCTACCTGTCATTTCCCCCTCCTCATAATATTTCTGTTGCATAAAAAGTCGTTTATTAGCCGCCTGTTCCATCACATGTTCCCTCAATAGTTTCTGGGCATTCTTCCACTGAGCAAGCGTATCTGCCGTGCAATGTGTAACATGACTCTCTTCTGTTAGTGTTACCCTATTTGACAATTCCACACCCATTTGTTTAGTCCTATTCTTAATGGCCGTAATCTCTCGTATATATACCCCTCTAATATACGCCTTCATCGCATCCCACAAGACGTCTACAGGCACCGTGCCAGAATTAAATTCAAAATATTCCTGTAAACTCGAGGCTATTTTTCCCCCCCCCTACCAATTGAATCCAGAACGGATTTAGCCGCCAATGCATTCTAAGTCCTCCCTCCTGAGGACTGGTTTTGACTTTCATTAGCATTGGAGAGTGATCCGACAGCGAGCGCGGCAAGTATTCCACCTCTTCAACACACATAACTCCCAGACTATTACTGAATATCAAATCCAACCTGGACAGTGATCCATATGTAGAAGAGACACAGGAATATTGCACAGTAGATGGCCATTTAGCTCGCCAAACATCCGTAAACCCCACCTCCGTCATATATTTTCCAAACGATGTCAACCCGGCTTCCATTCCCCCTCCATTCCCCAGGAACTTATCACGCGCCTTATCCATTATATTGTTAAAGTCCCCCATTAGTATAGTGGGGACCATCGGCCAGCCAGCCAATTTCTCTAACACTTCCCGTATGGGGACCACAGAGTATGGGGGAGGCACATACAGTATCACTATAATACATTCCCAGTTAAAAAGTTTACAATGTACCCCTACATATCTACCTTCCCGATAACTGAATGAGTCCAGGCAACTAAACGGCAGGCTCCGATGTATCAAGGGACTAACCCCTCTTGAGTATGTGGAATGGAATGACTGGAAACTGTGTCTAATCCAGGTTCTATGCGCCTGATGGGCCGTGTCTTTGGTCAGGTGAGTCTCCTGCAATCCCATCACCCCAGCAGACTGTCTTTTCAATGAATAAAACATAGCCCTGCGTTTTGTAGCCTCCCCCATACCCCTGACATTCCAGGACATAAAATTTACCCTTCCCCCCATCTAATCAAGGCTTGGATTTGACATTGAGATATACCATATAGTACAATACACTTCTGAATACGGCACGCTTTAACCTCCCACCCCCCACCCCCCCCCCCCGCAACACATCCCCTTCCCCCCTGTTATATCCCTCAACTCCCCACCTTGCCATAAACTTACCCTCCTAAGAGGGCCAGGGCAGGCGAACAATTCACCCTTATCAGGACATTTCAGCACCTTATTCACAATGTATAAATACATGTAAAATATTCTATGCATTGTACTTCAGAAGCTCCGATCCTCCCGCCACCAGAATACAGCATATACATGTTATCTTCACATTTCAAGTAATCATATCATGGTCAACCTTCCAGTATTCCCCCCCCCCCCCCTTCCTTCCCCATTTCTAAAAGAAAAGGATTTCAACTCCCCTCCAACAATTCAGCATTTCAACGCACAACCGCATTTCTTTCTCCTCTCCCCCCACCAGCAACAGTCCCATCAGGAACCTTCCATATCAGGTGCGCACAGCAGCTTCTTCCCTCTCCTGCTCACTCAGTTTTTAGTGAGAAAACAGAGATTGGAGAAGTCAGTGACGAGATGTTCGGGATAAATTGGAGGTAGAAATTTGCAAACCCAGAAATCGCTGTATAGCCCGCAAGCTCTGTGGACGTGGCCACTCTAAGATGGACTTCACCTTCTCTGGATCCATCTTGAGTCCACGATTGGAGATAATGTAGCCCAGGAAGGGCAGAGAGTTCCTCTCGAACACACAATTTTCGAGCTTAGCATATAGGCAATTCCCCCTTAACTGCAACAGGACATGGCCAACATGCTTCCGATGCGTCGTCAGATATGGTGAGTAGTACAGGATGTTGTCCAGATACACCACCACATAGACATACAGCAGATCCCGGAAGATGTAGTTTCTGAATTCCTGGAACACAGCTGGAGCGTTACACAGTCCAATGTGCATCACGAGATATTTGTAGTGACCATCACGGGTGTTGAATGCGGTTTTCCACTCATCACCTTTGCGGATACGGATCAAGTTATAAGCCCAGAGTAGATCCAGCTTTGTGAAAATCTTGGCCCCACAAATTCTATCAAAGAGCTCTGAGATTAGCGGCAAGGGGTACTTGTTTTTTACTGTGATTTGGTTTAAACCTTGGTAATTGATACATGGTTGAATAGATCCATCTTTCTTCTTTACGAAGAAGAATCCATCTCCGGCTGGGGAAGAAGATTTCAGGATGAACCCTCTCTCAAGGTTCTCCTTGACGTAAACCGACATGGCCTGGGTCTCTGGCAAGGAGAGAGGACAGACTCGTCCACGAGGGAGTGAGACGTTATGGAGCAGTTCAATAAGACAATCGTATGACTGATGGTGTTGAAGAACTTCTGCCTCCTTCTTGCTAAAGACTTATGCGAAGCGTAAATGTGTGGGTAGATCAGTTGGTGACTGAGGCAGAGGAGGCAGAACAGGATGCACCTATGGCAGTCAGCAATGAAGACAATGAAGACAATGCAGATCCCCAATGGAGAACCTCTCCAGAACTCCAGTCGAGAACTGGAGCATGTAGATGTAGCCAAGGCAGACCCAAGAGGATACAGTTCCTAGCTTTTGGCAAGATGAAGAAGGCAATCTGTTCCAAGTGGAGGACTCTGACTTTTAGTGTCAGCGGTTCATTGATGGACAGAATAGGATCTGGCAGTGGTTGCCCATTCACCGAGGCAACTATCAGGGGTCTCTCCAGAGGAACCGTGGCCAGATGGAGACGATCTTCTAAGTCCTGATGAATAAAATTTGCAGCCGCTCCAGAGTCCATATAGGCAGGAACGGTGTGATTTCTCACCAGAGACAATGGTTACTGGGATGAAAAGTTTAGGAGAGGATTTGGTATTTGGCGTCGTTCCACCTAGGCAATCCGAACCTCCCACTACCGTCTCCAGGATTTCTCTCGTGCTGCACCCGTCCTCTGGAATGTGCTACCCCAGACAATCAGATTAATTCCCAATATCCACAGTTTTAAACGTGCCCTGAAAACACATCTATTTAGACAGGCCTATAACATTCCCTAATCTGACTCCTTTCCATGGCCCTCCATTTAGATTAGTCATCAGAATAAGATTCCCTCACACTCCTTCTCTTCATGTCCGTCATACACGGATAGTGGCTGGTGACCGGCTCATGCAGCTTTATGTTACCACCGCATGTGTATAAAAATGGCCGGACTATTGTGCAGAACAAACACTGTTACACTTTGTGTCTCCCTTATGTCCTCATAGATTGTAAGCTCTTGCGAGCAGGGTCCTCACTCCCCAGGTTTGAATTGTAAATGAACTTTGTCACTATGTAATGTCTGATATTGTTTGTTTCATATTCCCTCTAAATTGTAAAGTGCTGCGTAATATGTTGGCGCTATATAAATAAAGATTATTATTATTATTATATTATTAGGTGCTGGAGTTTCTCGGTTTCTGTGGGCATTGACGCACAAATACAGACATAGACCCAAAGAGCGTCTGTGCGGTTTCTCCTGATCGGACAACTTGAGTCTGTCCACCAGCATTGGCTCCTCAGGTGGAACAACTGGAGAAGGCAGTAATGGTCTATGGAATGTGGGTGCCAGTCTATAGGACTGTCTATCCCAGCGAACCTCTTGAGCATGTTCTTTAACCCCTTCCCGCTCCTTGACGTACTATTACGTCATGGCAGCTGTATCGTTCGCGCTCCATGCCGTAATAGTACGTCTCGGGAGTAACGGCCGTTTCGGCCGTCCTCCCGACACATACAGGAGCTGTGACGCTGCTGTCTTGTTCAGCAGCTGTCACAGCTCCTACAGCGGGGACCGATCGCTGTGTCCCCGCTGATTAACCCCTTAAAAGCCGCGTTCTATAGAGATCGCGGCTTTTTAGGGGTTAAGCTGCCATCGCCGGCCTGCTACGCGATAGCGGCCGGCGATGGTGACTATGGCAACCGGACACCAAACAATGGCGTCCGGCTATGCCATAGACGGAAGCCTAGTGGGTCCTGACAACGTCAGGACCCACTATGCTTGCTGTCAGTGAGTAGCTGACAGTTCTAATACACTGCACTACGCATGTAGTGCAGTGTATTAGAATAGCGATCAGGGCCTCCTGCCCTCATGTCCCCTAGTGGGACAAAGTAATAAAGTAAAAAAAAAGTTAAAAAAAGATGTGTAAAAATAAGAAAATAAAAGTTTTAAAAGTAATAAAAGTAAAAGTCCCACTTTTTCCCTTATCAGGCCTTTATTATTAATAAAAATATATAAACAAACAAATAAACTATACATAATTGGTATCGCCGCGTCCGTAACGGCCTGAACTACAAAATTATTTTGTTATTTATCCCGCACGGTGAACGCCGTAAAAAAAAATATTAATAAACCGTACCACAATCACAATTGTTTGGTCACTTCACCTCCCAAAAAATGGAATAAAAAGAGATCAAAAAGTCGCATGTACCTAAAAATGGTACTGATGGAAAATACAGTTCGTTACGCAAAAAATAAGTCCTCGCACGGCTTTATTGATTGAAAAATAAAAACGTTATGGCTCTTAGAATAAGGTAACACAAAAAGTGAATGATTGTTTACAAAACGTATTTTATTGTGCAAACGCCATAAGACATAAAAAAAACTATAAACATCTGGTATCGCCGTGATCGTATCGCCCCGCAGAATAAAGTTAATATATCATTTATAGCGCACGGTGAACGCTGTAAAAAAAAAAGTATACAAAAACAATAGTAGAATTGCTGTTTATTAGTCACCACGCCACCTAAAAATGGAATAAAAACTGATCAAAAAGCCGCATGCACCCCATGAAAACTACAATGGATTCCTCAAGGGGTCTAGTTTCCAAATTGGGGTCACTTTTGGGGGGTTTCCAATGTTTTGGCACCACAAGACCTCTTCAAACCGGACATGGTGCCTAATAAAAAAGAGGGCTCAAAATCCGCTAGGTGCTCCTTTGCTTCGGAGGCCGGTGCTTCAGTCCATTACCGCCCGAGGGCCACATGTGGGATATTTCTCTAAACTGCAGAATCTGGGCAATAAGTATTGAGTTGCGTTTCTCTGATAAATCCTTTTGTGTTATAAAAAAAATGGTATAAAAAGAGTAAATTTCACCTCTACTTTGCTCTAAATTTCTGTGAAACACCTAAAGGGTTCATAAACTTTCTAAATGCTGTTGTGAATACTTTGAGGGGTCTAGTTTCTAAAATGGGGTGTTTGATAGGGGTTTCTAATATATGGGCCCCTCAAAGCAACTTCAGAAATTAACTGGAACCTAAAAAAATAAATAAATGAGGCAATACTTCGCTTCTTACATTATACTGATAATGAGCCGTGCCCACTCCGAGATGACCCCAGTTTTGACCGTTTGTATAAACGGAGACCCCTATTAGACCGTTCCAGTGCCCGGTTTTCCCAAGCATACACCCCCGAGAAGTGTTTTTCTATTGATGAGTCCCTGGTACATTTTAAAGGGAGGGTTCAATTCCGCCAGTACCTGCCAGGTAAGAGGGCAAGGTATGGCGTGAAGATGTATAAGCTGCGAGAGTGCATCAGGGTATACCTACAGATTTAGGATATATGAAGGAAAGGCCACCCCCAAACCAGACTGCATCCTGGACTACAATAGGTACATGGGAGGGATGGACTTGTCAAATCAAGTCCTGAAGCCCTACAGCGCCATGCGGTGAGGTATAAGAAGCTGGCCGGGCACATCATACAGATGGCTTTGTACAATGCGTATGTGCTACGTCGATGTGCAGGCCAGAGGGGAACTTTCCTGGAATTTCAAGATCTAATCTTTAGGGACCAGGAAGGGGGGGCGCATCGTACCAGGGCAACACTTTCCAGGAGAAGGTCCCCAAACCGGTGGAAAGGGAAAGAGTCAAAAGAGGTGCAGAGTCTGCTATAAGAGGGGGATAAGGAAGAACACAATATACCAATGTGACACGTGTCCCGAAAAACCAGGGCTCTGTATAAAAGATTGTTTTAAAATGTATCATACATCCCTTGATTTTCAATTTACCCTGATGCACTCCGCACAGCTTACCCCCCTCATCTTTCCCTTCTGAGCCCTGCCGTATGCCCAGGCAGCTGATAACAGCCACATGTAGGGTATTGTCGTACCCAGGAGAACCCACATTACAATTTAAGGGGTGTATATCTCCGGTGGCGCATGCTGGGCACACTATATTGGACACTGAAATGGCATATACATATATAAAATTGCAAATCTCACACTGCACCATCTGCTGCGCATTATCTTTTACACAGTACCTGTGGGGTCAAAATGCTCACTACACCTCTAGATGAATGTCTTAAGGGGTGTAGTTTTTAAAATGGGGTCACTTCTCGGGGGTTTCAACTGTACTGGTACCTCAGGGGCTTCTGCACACATGACTTAGCACCAGAAAAGCTCCAGTAGGCCAAATGGTGGTCCTTTCCTTCTGAGCCCTCCCATGGGCCCAAAGGGCAGTTTATCACCACAAATGGGGTATTGCCGCACTAAGGACAAATTGGGCAACAAAATGGGGTATGTTGTTCCTTGTGAAAATAAGAAATTTTGATCAAAAATGACATCTTATTGGAAAAAATATCATTTTTTTCATTTCACAGCCCAATTCAAATAGGTGCTGTGAAAAAACTGTGCGGTCAAAATGATAACAAAAACCATAAATGAATTCCTTGAGGGGTGTAGTTTCCAAAATGGGGTCACTTCTGGTGGGTTTCCATTGCTTTGATACCTCTGGGGCTCTGCAAATGCAACATGGCACCCGAAAACCAATCCAGCAAAATCTGGACTCCAACAAACACATAGCGCTCCTTTCCGTCTGAGCCCTCCCATGGGCCCAAACGGCAGTTTATCACCACAAATGGGGTATTGCCGCACTAAGGACAAATTGGGCAACAAAATGGGGTATGTTGTTCCCTGTGAAAATAAGAAATTTTGATCAAAAATGACATCTTATTGGAAAAAATATAATTTTTTTCATTTCACAGCCCAATTCAAATAGGTGCTGTGAAAAACCTGTGCGGTCAAAATGATAACAAAAACCATAAATGAATTCCTTGAGGGGTGTAGTTTCCAAAATGGGGTCACTTCTGGTGGGTTTCCATTGCTTTGATACCTCTGGGGCTCTGCAAATGCGACATGGCACCCGAAAACCAATCCAGCAAAATCTGGACTCCAACAAACACATAGCGCTCCTTTCCTTCTGAGCCCTCCCATGGGCCCAAACGGCAGTTTATCACCACAAATGGGGTATTGCCGCACTAAGGACAAATTGGGCAACAAAATGGGGTATGTTGTTCCCTGTGAAAATAAGAAAATTTGATCAAAAATGACATTTTATTGGAAAAAATATAATTTTTTTCATTTCACAGCCCAATTCAAATAGGTGCTGTGAAAAAACTGTGCGGTCAAAATGATAACAAAAACCATAAATGAATTCCTTGAGGGGTGTAATTTCCAAAATGGGGTCACTTCTGGTGGGTTTCCATTGTTTTGATACCTCAACGCCTCTTCAAACCTGGCATGCTGCCTAAAATATATTCTAATAAAAAAGAGGCCTCAAAATGCACTAGGTGCTTCTTTGCTTCTAGGGCTTGTGTTTTAGTCCACGAGCGCAGTAGGGCCACATGTGGGACATTTCTAAAAACTGCAGAATCTGGACAATACATATTTAGTAGTGTTTCTCTGGTAAAACCTTCTCTGTTACTAAAAAAAAATGGAATAAAATTGAAATTCAGCAGAAAAAATGAAATTTGCAAATTTAATTTCCACTTTGCTTTAATTCCTGTGAAATGCCTGAAGGGTTAAAAAACTTTCTATATGCTGTTTTGAATACTTTGAGGGGTCTAGTTTTTAAAATGGGTGTTTTATGGGGGTTTCTAATACATAGGCCCCTCAAATCCACTTCAGAACTGAACTGGCACCTTCAAAAAAAGGCTTTTGAAATTTTCTTAAGAATATGAGAAATTGCTGTTTATGTTCTAAGCCTTGTAACGTCCAAGAAAAATAAAAGAATGTTCAAAAAACGATGCCAATCAAAAGTAGACATATGGGAAATGTGAACTAGTAACTATTTTGGGTGGTATAACCGTCTGTTTTTCAAGCAGATGCATTTAAATTCTGAAAAATGCTATTTTTTGTAAATTTTCTCTAAATTTTGCAATTTTTCACAAATAAAGACTGAATATATCGACCAAATTTTACCACGAACATGAAGCCCAAAGTGTCACGAGAAAACAATCTCAGAATCGCTTGGATAGGTTTAAGCATTCCGACGTTATTACCACATAAAGTGAAATATGTCAGATTTGAAAAATGGGCTCTGAGCCTTAAGGCCCAAACTAGGCTGCGTCCTTAAGGGGTTAATCCTCATGTCTATCCGGGTCGCCAACAGGATAAGGGCATCCAGGGTGGAAGGAAGGTCGCGAGCTGCAAATTCATCCTTGATGTGTGGAGACAGTCCTTGCTAGAAAGTCACCACCAGGGCCTCATAATTCCATGCCAACTCCACCGCCAGTGACGGAAGGAGATGGCGTACTCCCCTACAGTCGACTCTCCTTGTTTGAGGGTCAGCAGTGAGGCAGCGGCAGAAGAAGTTCGGCCCTGTTCCACGAACACCATAAGGAAAGTCTCTAGAAATAGTAGTAGGTTAGAGAACGCTGGGTCCTCCCGTTCCAAGATGGGGTTCACCCATGCCAGGGCTTTACCAGCGAGAAAATAAACAAAAAATTCAACCTTGGTCTCATCAGAGGGAAAGAGATAAGCACGTAGCTTAAACTGGATCGCACATTGATTGATACATCCTCTACAGGCCTTAGAATCCCCATCGTAGTGAGGCGGCGGAGGCAGTGAAATCATAGAACCAGGACCGGCAGCAGGGGTAGCAAGTAGTGGAGCAGCCAGGGGAGGTACAGGAGGATGATCCAAACAATTTATGATGGAGTTCACTGCCTGTAGTACTTGATCCTGACGTGCCCGGAGATCATGCATGTTGGTTTGCATCATCTGGACCGGCGTCTTAGGATGACCAGCGAAATACTTGGCCTGAGCGTTCTGTCATGCCTGTGGGGTATGTGGACCCACTAGCCCGCCCCGCCGAAGCGGAGTAGCATCTTGCCAAATGACTGTCAATAACGGTCTCTAGGGTAAGAGTACCTAGGAAGATGATCTGGCAAATACTCAGAGTAGCAAACACGTGGTGCAGCAGACAGTGGGCACAGATGATGCTTGGTGTGGCAGATGACACTGACCGTGGCAGAGGACACTGGACGTGGCAGACAACACTGGACGTGGTAGGCGACACTGGACATGGCAGATGAGACACACACAACTCCAACAATAGACTTCGGCTCAGGAACAAACACAGCGACAGGATACATAGTTACATAATTACATAGTTAGTACGGCTGAAAAAAGACACATGTCCATCAAGTTCAACCAAGGGACGGGAAAAGGGAAGGGAAAAATTTCTACACATAGGAGCTAATATTTTTTGTTCTAGGAAATAATCTAACCCTTTTTTAAAGCCATCTACTGTCCCTGATGTGACCAGCTCCTGCGGTAGGCTATTCCATAGATTCACAGTTCTCACAGTAAAGAAGGCTTGTCGCCTCCGCAGATTGAACCTTTTTTTCTCTACACGGAGGTAGTGCCCCCTTGTTTTTTGAGGGGGTTTTACATGGAACAGTATTTCAGCATATTTTTTGTATGTGCCATTAATATATTTATATAAATTAATCATGTCCCCCCTTAGTCGTCTTTTTTCAAGGCTAAATAGTTTTAATTATTTTACTCTTTCCTTATAACTTTTCTCCATGCCCCTTATTAGCTTCGTTGCTCTTCTTTGTATTTTTTACAACTCCAGGTCATCCTTTTTATGAACTGGAGCCCAGAACTGAACTGAATATTCTATATGAGGCCTCACTAATTCTTTGTAAAGTGGCAATATTACATCCCTGTCCCGCGAGTCCATCCCTCTTTTAATACACGACAATATACTGCTGGCCTTTGAAGCAGCTGATTGACACTGCATGCTGTTATTTAGTTTATGATTTACAAGTACACCCAGATCCTTCTCAACAAGTGACTCCCCCAGTGTAGCTCCCCCTAGGATATATGATGCATGCAGTTTGTTGGTACTCAGATGCATAACTTTACATTTATCTACAGTAAACTTCATTTGCCAACTGGATGCCCAAACACTTAGTTTGTGTAAATCCACTTCACGAACATCTTCCATAGACTGAACTATATTACATAGCTTGGTGTCATCTGCAAAAATAGAAATAGTGCTATTAATCCCATCCTCTATATCATTAATACATAAGTTGAATAATAGTGGTCCCAGCACTGAACCCTGGGGTACACCACTTATAACCGGGGACCATTCAGAGTAGGAAACATTTACCAGAACTCTCTGGATACGGTCCTTGAGCCAATTCTCAATCCAATTACAAACTATATTTTCTAAACCTATAGTCCTTAATTTACCCATTAGATGTCTATGAGGGACAGTGTCAAATGCCTTTGCAAAGTCCAAAAACACTATATCCACAGCGGCCCCTCTGTCTAGGCTTCTGCTCACCTCTTCATAAAAACAGATCAGGTTAGTTTGACAACTTCTGTTCTTAGTAAAACCGTACTGGCTGTCACTTATAATACTATTTTTTGTCACATAATACCGTATATAGAAAAAAGGAGAGTGAAGGCTTGACAAAGAGCCTTCACTCACTATGGGTCGAAACGTTGCTTGTCGTTTGTGGATGTCTTGACAATAAAACCACTTTGCTGATTTGAAGACGTGTGCTGTTGTCCTACTACTTCTTTTGATAATACCGTATATAGTCACTCAATAGCCCCTCAAATATTTTCCCCATGATGAATGTTACGCTCACTGCCCTTATTGAAAATAGGCACCACATTTGCCCTGCGCCAGTCCCTTGGCACTATACCAGTCACTAGAGAATCTCTGAATATTATAAAAAGGGGGACAGAAATAACTGAACTAAGCTCTTTAAGAATTCTAGGGTGTATCCCATCTGGTCCTGGGTCCTTGTGCACATTTATTTTATTTAATTTAGCTTGGACCATATCTACATTCATCCAATTCAGTATATCAACTGATATATTAACAGCACTGGCACCAGCTACATCAGCTGCTCTTTCTTCTGTTGTATATACAGAGCTAAATAACCAATTTAGTAACTCTGCCTTCTCTTGATCCCCTGTGACCAACTCCCCATTACCACTATCTAGGGGTCCTACATGTTCAGACCTTGGCTTTTTTGCATTTATATGCTTGAAGAATTTTTTGGGATTTGTTTTACTATCCTTGGCCACCTGCTTTTCATTTTGTATTTTTGCTAATTTTATTACATTTTTACAGATTTTATTACGCTCTTTATAATTTAAAAAGGCTACAGGTTTACCCTCAGATTTGTATTTTTTAAATTCCCTTTTTTTGTCATGTATTGCCCTTTTTACAGAAGGTGTAAGCCATGTGGGATTTAATTTTAGTCGTTTATACTTGGTACCTATAGGAATATATTTTGCACTATAATTACCAAAAGTAGATTTGAAAATCTCCCATTTATCATTTGTCCCATTATTTAACATTAGTTCTTCCCAGTCTATATCCTGAATTGCAGCCCTCATCCTGGGGAAATTGGACTTCTTAAAATTAAGTGTTTTTGCCCTCCCAGCCTGTGTTTGTTTTTTACAGTATAGGTAATATGTAACTATATTGTGATCACTGTTACCGAGGTTTTCACGAACATTGACATTCCCAACAAGATCTGCATTATTAGAAATGACCAGATCCAACAGAGCTTCACCTCTAGTCGGGTCTTCAACAAACTGGCCCATAACATTTTCCTGCAACAGGTTGAGGAAATGTCTCCCCTTTGCAGTGGAAGCCGAACCATGACAACAACTAATATCCCGGTAATTAAAATCTCCCATTATTACTACAGTACCCGCCTGTGCAGCCTGCTCATTTGTTTATATAGCTGACCTTCCATCTCCTCAGATACAGGATACAGGAAACAGAACACGGGAACACTGGCAGAAGGATACAACTAAGGGACCATTTGCTTAGGCTAACATGGCAATACAACAACAACAACAACAATGCTCAGAAAAGCGGTGGAAGGGCAGAACACTTTTTATAGTCCAGGGTGATCTTGGGATTGTTTAGGGAACTTTTACTGGTGCGCGCGCTTGTCCATTAAGGCCGAGCGCTAGGAAAGAAGATTGGTAGATGCAAGTTTTTGATCACTTTTTATTGCATTTTATTTAGAGCTTTGGTGGCCAAAAACAGTGATTTTGGCGTTTTAAATTCTTTATTTCTTACGGCGTTCATAATGCGTTTGCACAATAAAATCATTTCTTCATAAAATAATTTATTTTCTGTGTCATCATATTCTGAGAGCCGTAACTTTTTTATTTTTCAGTCAGAAAAGCGATGTAAGGGCTTGTTTTTTGCGGGACGGGTTGTAGTTTTTATTGGTACTATTTCCGGGTACATGCGACTTTTTGATCACTTTTTATTGTATATTTTGGGAGGGATGGTGACCAAAAAAATAGTGATTCTGGCATTGTTTTTAGTTTATTTTTTTTTGCGGCGTTCACCGTGCGCTAAAAATAACATTATAGTTTCATAGATTGGGTTGTTACGAACGCGGTGATACCAAATATGTGTACTGTTTTTTAACGGTTTAATTTTATTCCCTACCATAAGAGACTTATTATAGGAAAAAAAAATCTTTTATTTTTACACTTTTGTAAAACATTTTTATTAACTTTTTTTTTATTTTTTATTTACGTTTTACACTTTATTTTTTTGTTTATTAACTTTTCTTTTACTTTTTATACTTTATTTTTTTGACCTGCAGCTCTGATCGCTGCTAGAATACATTACACTACCTAGGTAGTGTAACGTATTCCAACTGTCAGTGTGACGTCACAGTCACTCTGACAGTTGGTCTACGAGGACCAGCAGATGCTGATCCTCATAGGCTGACATACATGGCAGACCCGGGGGCCGTTGTCTGGCCCCTGGGTGCCATCACAAGCATCAGCAGCCCCCACGATTGCATGGGGGCTGCTGATGTGCTACAAACCCTGTACATGCGGGGATCGCAATCGAGCCCCGCATGTAACGGGTTAATTGCCGAAATCAGCCGCTGATCGGCAACTAGTGGAGTGTCGGCTGTCAGGGACAGCTGACCTCCTGGTTCCCGCTGCACACTGTCGCCGACAGTATCACAGACACTGTCATCGACAGTGTGCATCGCGAACGGCAGTGACGTCCTGTCACTGACAGGAAGTCTATCAGGAGGCTGATCCTGATAGGCTTCCGTACATGGCATACACGGAAGCCATTACTTGGCCTCCGATCGCCATGCTAGCCATCTGCAAACCTCACGATTTCATTGTGAGGTCTGCCGATGAGCTAGAAACCCCTGAATGCGGTGATTGCAATCGATCACCGCAATCAAGTGGTTAATTGCCGGAATCAGCGGAAATAAGCCGCTGATCGGCATACAGTGGAGTTTCAGCTGTCAGGAACAGCTGGCCTCCCGGTTCCCGGTGCACACTGTCGCCGACAGTGTTCACCGCGAACTTCGCAGTAACTCTACGTCCCTGTGCCTTAAGACACTGGCCGCATGGACGTACAGTTGCGTCCTCGTACGCCTAGGGGTTAATTTGTTGGGGTTCCAGGATACATTGCTATGTATGGAAGTATATGTATAATAAAAATATATGTTTATACATCTGAGTTCCTCAGGATTAGAGATGAGCGAACCGGGACAACCGAACCCGGTTTCGGTCCGAACTTCCGGAAAAGTTCGGTTCGCAGCGAATCCGAACTTCACCGGGTTCGGCCGAACCCGTTTTGACCGAACCCGGTCAAAAATATTATACAAATCGGCAGCCACTTATCTCTATCAATCACTGATAGAGAAAAGAGGCTGCTGATTAAAAATAAAATAAAAAGCATTTCATACGTACCTGGTCGTTGTCTTGGTGACGAGTCCCTCTTCTTCCTCCAGTCCGACCTTCTTTTCTGACGCGGCAGCCTGTGATTGGCTGCAGAGGCCTCTGCAGCCTGTGATTGGCTGCAGAGGCCTCTGCAGCCCGTGATTGGCTGCAGCGCTCACATGGGCTGCATAGTCATCAAGGAATGTCGGGCCGGATGTCGTGAGGGACGCGTCACCAAGGCAACGGCCAGGAGACCTGACTGGAGGAAGCAGGGAGTTCCCGGTAAGTATGAACGTCTTTTTTTTTTTTACAGGTACTCTATATTGTGATCGGAATTCACTGTCCAGGGTGCTGAAACAGTTACTGCCGATCAGTTAACTCTTTCAGCACCCTGGACAGTGACTATTTACTGACGTCGCCTAGCAACGCTGCCGTAATGACGGGTGCACACATGTAGCCACCCGTCATTATGGGGCCTCATGCACACGACAGTAAAAACACCCGTTATTACGGGTCGTAATTACGACCCGAAATAGCGGGCCCATAGACTTCTGTTAGCCACGGGTACCTTCCCGTTTTCTCACAGGAAGGTGCCCGTGCTGTTAAAAAGATAGAACATGTTCTATTTTTTTATTTTACGGGCCGTGCTCGTAATTACGACTCGTAATTACGAGCACGGCCGGCCACGGGCAGCCGGCCGCTTTTGCGAGCCGTGCTGTCATTATAAGGGTATGTTCACACGACAGCGTCCGTTACGGCTGAAATTGCGGGGATCTTTCCGCCTGAAAACATCCCCGTAATTTTAGCCGTTACAGCATGCGCAGGCGCTTGAACGCCGCGTCCATTACGGACGTAATTGGCGCTGCTATTCATTGGAGTCAATGAATAACGGCTCCAATTATGGCCAAAGAAGTGACAGGTCACTTCTTTGACTCGGGCGTCTATTTACGCGCCGTCATTTGACAGCGGCGCGTAAATATACGCCTCGTGTGAACAAACAAACGTCTGCCCATTGCTTTCAATGGGCAGATATTTGTCAGCGCTATCGAGGAGCTATTTTCGGACGTAATTCGGGGCAAAAACGCCCGAATTACGTCCGTAATTAGTGCGTGTGAACATACACTAAGGGTGTGTTCACACGCACTAATTACGGACGTAATTCGGGCGTTTTTGCCCCGAATTACGCCCAAAAATAGCGCCTCGATAGCGCTGACAAACATCTGCCCATTGAAAGCAATGGGCAGACGTTTGTCTGTTCCCACGAGGCGTATATTTACGCGCCGCTGTCAAATGACGACGCCTAAATAGACGCCCGCATCAAAGAAGTGGACGCGGCGTTCAAGCGCCTGCACATGCCGTTACGGCTGAAATTACGGGGATGTTTTCAGGCGGAAACATAACCGTAATTTCAGCCGTTACGGACGCTGTTGTGTGAACATACCCTAATTATAGCAGCACGGCCTGTAAAATAGAAAAATAGAACATGTTCTATTTTTTTAATGGCACGGGCACCTTCCCGTGAGAAAACGGGAAGGTACCCGTGGGTAACAGAAGTCTATGAGCCCGTTATTGCGGGTCGTAATTACGACCCGCAATAACGGGTGTTTTTACGGTCGTGTGCATAATGGGAGCACGGCTTGGAAAAACGACCGGCTGCCTGTGGCCGGCCGTGCTCATCTCCTGGAATACTCTGTGCTGCCTTAGGGCATGACCACACATGGCGGAATTCCTCCGCAACTGTCCGCATCAATGCCGCACCTAATCCGGGTTGCGGATTACGGCTGCGGATCTGCACAAAATGTGCAGAAAATTGATGCGGACTGGCCGCTGCGGACTGCAGGAAAAGTGCTTCCCTTCTCCCTATCAGTGCAGGATAGAGAGAAGGGACAGCACTTTCCCTAGTGAAAGTAAAAGAAATTCATACTTACCGCCCGTTGTCTTGATGACGCGTCCCTCCTTCGGCATCCAGCCCGACCTCCCTGGATGACGCGCCAGTCCATGTGACCGCTGCAGCCTGTGCTTGGCCTGTGATTGGCTGCAGCCGTCACTTCCACTGAAACGTCATCCTGGGAGGCCGGACTGGAGACAGAAGCAGGGAGTTCTCGGTAAGTATGAACTTATATGTTTTTTTACAGATACATGTATATTGGGATCGGTAGTCACTGTCCCGGGTGCAGAAACAGTTACTGCCGATCGCTTAACTCTTTCAGCACCCTGGACAGTGACTATTTACTGACGTCTCCTAGCAACGCTCCCGTCATTACGGGAGCCCCATTGACTTCCTCAGTCTGGCTGTAGACCTAGAAATACATAGGTCCAGCCAGAATGAAGAAATGTCATGTCAAAAAAGCAATACGCTCCGCACCACACATAACATGTGCATGACAGCTGCGGACTTCATTGCGGAACTTAGAATCTCCATTGAAGTCAATGGAGAAATTCCGCCATGAGTCCGCAACCAGTCCGCCACTGCTCCGCAACAGACAGAGCATGCTGCGGACACCACATTCCGCTCCGCAGCCTATGCTCCGCAGCGGAATTGTACGCATCGTGTAAACGAACACTGCGAAATTAAAGTGAAAGTCAATGGAGAAACGGCTCCGCTGCGGATTAACGCTGCGGAGTGTCCGCAGCGGAATTTAAGTGAAAATCCGCCATGTGTGAACCCGCCCTTAAACTCTGTGGACAGGTCAGGATCCTGTTTCTTTTAAATGCTGCTAGGGAACCCGCTCGATCCACTATATAAGGCTGCGCTACAGTGCAGCATTTAAAAGAAACAGGATCCTGACCTGTCCACAGAGTTTAAGGCAGCACAGAGTATTTCAGGAGATGAGCGTGCAGATACAGTGCTGCTGTGAACTCTGCTCTTACCATTACGTGGCTCTCAGTTTGTTACCTCTCCTCCACTACTGTCCTCAATAACACCTTCATGATTGGCAAGTCACCACGTAACGGTAAGAGCAGAGTTCACAGCGACATGTGAAGTTGTTCTTGAGGACAGGAGTGGAGGAGAGGTAACAGACTGAGAGCTACGTAATGGTAAGAGCAGAGTTCACAGCAGCACTGAATCTGCACGCTCATCTCCTGAAATACTCTGTGCTGCCTTAAACTCTATGGACAGGTCAGGATCCTGTTTCTTTTAAATGCTGCACTATAGCGCAGCCTTATATAGTGGATCGAGCGGGTTCCCCAGCAGCATTTAAAAGAAACAGTGTGTGTGTTTGGGTATGTGTCTTTGTTTTTATATGTGTGTTTGTGTATATGTGTGTTTATGTGTGTTTGTTTATACATGGGTGTGTTTGTGTATATGTGTGTGTGTATATGTTTGTGTATATGTGTGTGTATATATGGGTGTATGTGTATATGTTTGTGTGTAGATGTTTGTGTGTGTGTGTTTTTGTATATGTGTGTATATGGGTGTGTGTTTATGTGTTTGTTTGTGTATATATGGGTGTGTTTGTGTATGTGTGTTTGTGTATATGTGTGTGTATATATGGGTGTATTTGTGTATATGTTTGTGTGTAGATGTTTGTGTGTGTGTTTTTGTATGTGTTTGTTTGTGTATATGGGTGTGTGTTTATGTGTGTGTGTTTGTGTATATATGGGTGTGTTTGTTTATATGTGTGTATTTGTGTATATGTGTGTGTTTGTGTATGGTTGTTTGTTTGTGTGTGCGTGTATATATGTGTGTAGGTGAGTAGAAGTATTGGTATTGTTCACATTGATAACTGTTTTTTTATGTTGTTGCAGATTTTGATGTACCGATTGGACTACATCTTCGATTCGTTGGACTACTGCGTAGATCTACGTTTTTTCAAATTTTAATAAAATGGTTAACGAGGGTTTTGTTGGGGATTTCTTATTTCAATAAAAAAGAATTGTCTGTTTTTTTTTAAAAACTTTATTAGTGCCTAGATAATGGCAGTTGGCGGATTGACAGCGTCAATTATTAAGGTGGTACTTAGTGTTAGCCGGTGCAGAGGCTAGCACTAACCACCCATTATTACCCCGGTATTCACCACCACCAGGGGTGCCGGGAAGAGCTTGGTACGATCCAGTACCCGACCATCTGTTGTGATGGTCAGGTACTGGGGCGGCCGTAGGCTGGTATCATGAGGCTGGGAAGGGCCAAAAACAGTGGACCTTCCCACCCTTGTAATGCTAGGCTGCTGCTGCTGTGTTGTATCGGGCTGGTTATAAAAATGGGGGGGACCCCACATCGTTTTTTTTTTTTAATTTAACAAATTTAACAATAGACGTTGGGTCCCCCACATTTTTAATAACCAGCCATATACAAGGCCGCAGCAGTCTGGCATTACATGGGTGGGAAGGACCACTGGTTTTGTCCATTCCCAAGCTAATAACACTGTGTTGTATGTGGCTGGTTATGATAAATTGGGTGGAACCCCATGTCTTTTAACCCCTTAACGCACCATGACGTAACTGTACGTCATGGTGAGCAGTAAGTTCGCGCACCTTGACGTACAGTTACGTCAGTGCTTTGACAGTTAACCGCCGCGCGGCGCTACACCGCAGCGGCGGTTAACTGTGCAGGGTGTCAGCCCTGCTCTCCCCGTTGCCGATCAGCGGCCTGTCGCCGCTGATATCGGCAGTTAACCCCTTAATTGCGGCGCTCGATTTTGAACGCCACAATTAAGGTCTTTAGCGCCGATCGGCAGCCCCCATGTGAAATCACGGGGGCTGGCGATGGTACCCATGGCAACCGGACGCCAGACAATGGCTTCCGGGTTGCCATGTACAGAAGCCTATGAGGACCACCCCGAGGGTGGTCGTCGTAGGCTTCCTGTCAGTGTGACTGTCACGTCACAATGACAGTTGAAATGCATTACACTACGTGTGTAGTGTAATGTATTCCAGCAGCGATCAGAGCTGCAAGTCTAAGTGTCCCCTAGTGGGACAAGTGAAAAAAGTAAAAAAAAGAATAAAAATGTTTAAAAAAAAGTGTAAAAATAAAAGTTATAAGTGATATAAACAAGAACTGCTTTTTTTCCTATAATAAGTCTTTCATTATAGGAAAAAAAATGAACACGTAAAAAAAAAGTACACATATTTGGTATCACCGCGTTCGTAACGACCCCAACTATAAAACTATAATATTATTTTTCCCGCACAGTGAACGCCGCAAAAAAAATAAACGAAAAACAATGCCAGAATCACTAGTTTTTGGTCACCACCCCTCACAAAATATGTAATAAAAAGTGATCAAAAAGTCGCATGTACGCCAAAATAGTACCGATACAAACTACATCCCGTCCCGCAAAAAACAAGCCCTTACACAGCTTTTTTGACTGAAAAATAAAAAAGTTATGGCTCTCAGAATACGGTGACACAGAAAATACATTATTTTCTAAATAAGTTATTTTATTGCTCAAACGCTGCAAAACATAAAAAACGTATATACAAATGGTATCGCCGTAATCGTACCGACCCGCAGAATAAAGTATAATGGTCATTTATAGCCATGGGTAAATGCCGTCAAAAATAAATAAAAATCATTGTCAGAATTGATGGTTTTTGGTCACCTGGCTTGCCGAAAAATTGAATAAAAAGTGATCAACAAAATCGCATGTACCCCAAAATGGTACCAATAAAAATTACAGATTGTCCCGCAACAAATAAGCCCTCACACGGCTCCGGTGGTGAAAAAAAAAAAAAAAATTTCCGGCTCCCAGATTATGGCGATGCAAAATGTGCAGAGTGTTCCAAAAGTGGATAAGATCGGGCACCATTTATCAGTGCGACACTGGCCACATATCTGTGGATTATTATTTATTTACCCCATTATTATACCCTCTTATTATGCCCCTGATGTACTCTGCCCAGCCTACATGTGCCCCAACATTATAAACTGAAATACCAGCAAAACGCCAGAGCTACTACCAAGCAAAATATGCGCTCCAAAAGCCAAATGGCGTCCCTCCCTTCTGAGCCCTACAGCGTGCCCAAACAGCCGTTTATGTCCGCCGATATGGCATCGTACCAAAAAATGGTACCAATAAAAACGACAGCTCGTCCCGCAAAAAATAAGCCCCCACACCGCTCTATTGACAGAAAAATAAAAAAGTAGTGGCTCTTGGAAAGCGGGGAGGAAAAACGAAAAAGCAAAACATGAATCAGTTCGTAAAGGGTTAATTACTTTCTAATGAAAAAACATTTATGACCACATGTGGGGTATTGCCGTACTCGGGAGAAATTGCTTTACAAACGTTGGGGTGCATTTTCTCGTTTATCCTTTGTGAAATTGAAAAAATTCAACATTTTAGTGGAAATAATGTTGATATTAATTTTCACGGCCTAATTCTAATAAATTCTGCAAAAGACGTGTGGGGCCTAAATGCTCACTATACCCCTAGATAGATTCCTTAAGTGGTGTAGTTTCCCAAATGGGGTTACTTTTGGGGGGCTTCCACTGTTTCGGTCTCTCAGGGGCTTTGCAAATTCGACATGACACCCAAAAACATTCCAGCTAAATCTGAGCTCCAAAAGCCAAATAGCGCTCCTTCCCTTCTAAGCCCCGGTGTGGGTCCAAACAGTAGTTTATTACCACATATGGGGTATTTACGTAATCAGGAGAAATTGTTTTACAAATGTTGTGGCGCTTTTTCTCCTTTATTCCTTGTAAAAATTAAAAATGGCTACCTTTTTTCAGAAAAAAAGTAGATTTTCATCTTCACATACTAATTCAAATACATTTAGCAAAAAAACTGTGGGTTCAAAATGCTAACTATACCCATAGATAAATTCCTTGAGGGGTATAGTTTCCAAAATGGGGTCACTATTGGGGAGTTTCCATGGTTTTCTTCCCTCCAGTGCATTGCAAACGCGACACGGCACTGAAAACTATTCCAGCAAAATCAGAAATCCAAAATACAAATGGTGCTCCTTCTCTTCTGAGGCCTGCTGTGGGTCCAAACAGCAATTTATTACCACATATGGGGTATTGCTATAATTGGAAGACATTGCTTTACATATGTTGGGGTGTTTTTTCTACTTTATTCCTTGTAAAAATTTAAAATTTCCTAATTTTTTCACAAAAAAAGTAGATTTTCACCTTCACATACTAATTCAAATAAATTTAGCAAAAAAACTGTGGGTTCAAAATGCTAACTATACCCATAGATAAATTCCTTGAGGGGTATAGTTTCCAAAATGGGGTCACTTTTTGGGTGTTTCCACTGTTTTGGCAGCACAAGGCCTCCTCACACCTGACATGGTACCTAAAATATATTCTAATAAAATAGAGGCCCAAAATCCACTAGGTGCTCCTTTGCTTCTGAGGCCTGTGTTTCAGTCCATGACCGCGCTAGGGCCACATGTGGGGTATTTCTAAAAACTGCAGAATCTGGGCAATAAATATTGAGTTGCATTTCTTGGGTAAAACCTTCTGTGGTACAGAAAAAATTTATTACAAATGAATTTTTGAAGAAAAAAAATGAAATTTGTAAATTTCACCTCTACTTTGCTTTAATTCCTGTGAAACGCCTAAAGGGCTAAAATACTTTGTGAATGCTGTTTTGAATACTTTGATGGGTGCAGTTTTCAAAATGGGGTGATTTATGGGGACTTTCTAATATATAAGGCCCTCAAAGCCATTTCAGAACTGAACTGGTCCCTGAAAAAATAGCCTTTTGAAATTTTCTTGAAAATATGAGAAATTGCTGCTAAAGTTCTAAGCCTTGTAACGTCCTAGAAAAATAAAAGAATGTTCAAAAAACGACGCAAACATAAAGTAGACATATGGGAAATATAAACTAGTATGTATCTTGTGTGGTATTACTATCTGTTTTACAAGTAAATACATTAAAATTTAGAAAAATGCTAATTTTTGCTAATTTTCTCTAAATCTTGGCGTTTCTTACAAATAAATATTGAATTTAATGACAAAATTTTTTCAGTATCATAAAGTACAACATGTCACGAGAAAACAATCCCAGAATCGCTTGGATAGGTAAAAGCATTCTGGAGTTATTACCTCATAAAGTGATACATGTCAGATTTGCAAAAATGGGGCTGGTCCTGAAAGCCAAAACAGGCTTAGACACTAAGGGGTTAAAAAAAAATAAAAAAAAAAATAATATTTAAAAAAATGATGTGGGGTCCCCCCCACTTTTATAACCAGCCAGATACAACACAGCAGCAGCAGCCTAGCATTACAAGGGTGGGAAGGTCCACTGTTTTTGGCCCTTCCCAGCCTCATAATACCAGC